>NC_133505.1:61370681-61673712 GCF_049354715.1 Callithrix jacchus
CCTGGGTACAAGTCTTAAGGAAGTTCTTTTCTTCTCAGTGCCTCTGTTTCCTGCTCTGTAAAATGGGGTAACAGGAGTACCCCACAGGGAGGTTTTGAGGACTTACTGAATTAACACACGCAATGCACTTGAAACAGTGCCCTGCATGCAGTGGGTTCCACCTCAGTGTTAACAGTTATTCTGCCAGATCTGGAACCACCCTCAGTCAGTCAATGAGGTTGTAAGAGTCAGTGGCTTTCGGAAAAGAGAAGAGGTCTTTTTATGCTTTAAACCTTGCCAAGCTGAATGCAAGACAAGAGTCCAAGTCCCGGCTGGCACGGTGGCCCATGCCTGTAATCCCAGCACCTTTGGAGGCCAAGGTGGGAGGATCACCTGAGGTCAGGAGTTCGAGACCAGGCTGGACAACACGGCGAAACCCTGTCTCTGCTAAAAATACAAAAAATTAGCCAGGGCAAGGTGGCGGGTGCCTGTAATCCCAGCTACTTGGGAGGCTGAAGCAGGTGAATTGCTTGAACCCAGGAGGCAGAAGTTGGAATGAGCCAAGATCGTGCCACTGCACTTCAGCCTAGGCAACAGAGTAAGACTCCATCTCAAAAAAAAAAAAAAAAAAAAGAGTCCAAGTCTCTATAAAACAAAAGCTTAATTGGTACACCTCTTGTTCTACAACCTTCCTTCTCAGGGCACAACAGTGGCTGGCCCTTTGTGTGCTGTGCTATAACTACTGTGGTTTGGGAAGGGGAAAGGGTATACATAATAGGAGGGTGGCATCTGGAGAAGTTCCCTGTGGTCCATTAGGCAGTTATGGCAGAGTTTCCTGGATGGCCAGGCCAGGATGCTGGTTGGACCATTTGCTTTTTCCAGATCATCCCCTCTGCTCCCCAATTCCCAGGTAATTCTAGGCCTGCTAAGACTCAATGCCTGGGGTGAGAGAAGTTCCCTCCCTCCCTCCCTTCCTTCTTGTGACCCAAAGCTGCAAACAACACCCCCTTTCTTTTCTGTCACAGAAATGCCATAGAATGCATATTTTATCTTTTGAAATAATAATTAGGTTAAAACATTAAAATGTGTACTTTTGGCCAGGAATAGTGGCTCACCGCTATATTCCCAGCACCTTGGGAGGTCGAGGCTGAAGGATCGCTTGAGGCCGGGAGGTCGAGACCAGCCTGGGCAACACAGTAGAATCCACATCTCGCTACTAAAAAAAATTTTTTTTGAGTGTACTTTCCTCTGATATTGGACTGTAAAAAACTACTGGCGCACTTGAATGATTCCAATAAAAAGCACAGTTAGCCTAGCAGAGATGAGGTCAAGGTGGACTTAGAGGAAACCTGAGATTTTCATGCTTTAAAGGTGAATGGCCTTTTTAGGCTGGTCAGAGCCATAGACTCCAATAACCAGAAGGGGTGGAATATGTCTGTGAGAACATCTCGGATGTTCTGATTAAAGCAAAGACTCCTTGCCTGTAAAGGAAGAAATGATCTCTACCATCCTTTAAGCTTTTTTCCTGAGAGTCCCTCCACTGGTACCTTAGTTCTCCAGTTCTATTAATAATGCAGTAATACTGGGTGTGGTGGCTCACACCTGTAGTCCCAGCACTTTGAGAGGTCAAGGTGGGTGGATCACTTGAAGCCAGGAGTTCAAGACCAGACTGGCCAACATGATGAAACTCCGACTCTACCAAAAATACAAAAATTGGCCAGGCACAGTGGCACATGCCTGTAATCCTAGTTACTCAGGAGCGTGAGACAGGAGAATCGCTTGAACCCAGGAGGCAGAGGTTGCAGTGAGCCAAGATTGCATCACTGCACTCCAGCCTAGGTGACAGAGTGCTTTGTTTAAAACAAAAAAACAGTAGGCCGGGTATGGTTGCTCATGCCTGTAATCCCAGCACTTTGGGAAGCCAAGGTGGGCAGATCATGAGGTCAAGAGATGGAGACCGTCCTGGCCAACATGGTGAAATCTCATTCTACTAAAAAAATACAAAAATTAGCTGGGTGTGGTGGCATGTGCCTGTAGTCCCAGCTACTTGGGAGGGTGAAGTAGGAGAATTGCTTGAACCCGGGAAGTGGAGGTTGCAGTGAGCCGAGATCATGCCACTGCACTCCAGCCTGGCGCCTGGTGACAAAGCAAGGCTCTGTCTCAAAAAAAAAAAAAAAAAAAAAAAAAAGCAGTAATAATTTGGACAATGTATGGACTGAGAACATCACTAGGGGTAAATATACTCACATCAAGCTAGTCTCTGGGCCATTTATTCTTGCCTAATCTTTGACCTGGATGGTTAGTGAGGTCTTTGATGTCTTTTTACACTGAAATTAAGAGAAAACCCAGATCTCAATAATGCAAAGGAATCCAAGTGTCGGATGATTGTGATCTCTAAAACCTGTTAAACCAAGGCCTCAGAGAGGTAAAAGTTAATAAGAAAGAACAATCATTTCTTCATCATGTTTAGTGAATCCCCACGAAATATTTTCTTCTTTTTAGATCCTTTGTTTGTTTTAATTTCTAACTTTTCATGAGTAACTCTTTGTTTTTCCTCTTAGTTAAGAAGTTTATAATTGAAAGGGAATATTTCTAAGGTTTCCAACATGTAGACCTAACTAATTTATATTTTATAATCTCCTGGGTAACATCATGGGGGGGCAGTTTACTGATATTTCTATGACTTTGGGGGATAGTTTTTTACTAACAGATTTAATCATCTAAATCAAAATCTTTGTAACTCTATGCACTCTTAGAACAGCCTTCATCCACACCTCATTCTAATTTATTCAACTACTTGAAGTTTTAAGAGGATACCTGAAGAAGTTAAGTATGTATTGTTATATAAAACTAATAAATTAAAATACAAATTCTGAAATGAAGTACCAAAAATATCTACATTCTCATATGATCATATTCTAAAATTGATTTGCATTTGTAATATAGTCTGTCCTCATATAATTATCTTCCAGGTTTTCATTAATTATATAAATAGCTTATTCATTGCTTATAAGTAAATGTTTCCAAATAGAACAGGAATAGCAAACAAACATACTTTAAAGCAAATTATATAGAGGTAAAAAAAGTCAGGTATCATGGAAAACAGGAACAAAAATTCAACCAATGTTTTGATTTATACACAACTTTTCAGGAACTTAACCTCTTTTGGGCCAACTGGAAATAAAACTCCAAGTGCTATCATGGAAAGAATTTCAAAGAATTACTCCTTAGGGCAGGCATGGTGGGGAATGTCTGCAATCCCAGCTACCCAGGAGGATAAGGCAGAAAGTTGCTTGAGCTCAGGAGTTCAAGAACAGCCTAGGCAAAATAATAAGACCCTAATCTAAAAAAAAAAAAAAAAGAATTACTGATTACTCATTAGACTAATCTTGGTATTTCTTAGTCAAGCCATCAAGACTCAGGACAATGTTCCTTATTTACTCTGAAAACACTAAGCTAGGCCAAGTTACCCCAGCTTTCAATCTCTGACTCTCATCTACCTGTCTTCCCCTTTCCCTTCCATTTCTACTCCACCCAGCTAAGCAAGGGACCTGCTGCAGGGTACCAGAAGAGTCCCTGCTACCACAGATACAATAATGCTCCTAACTGCATCACACCAGAAGCACAGAGTGACAGAATAATTCTGGCCCAAATAGCAGAGGCCCCAGTGATCATGGGAGCCCATATAGGTAGAGCTGTCTCAGGGAAGTTCAAATGACCTTGAGATCAAGGAGAACATTGGGCAAAGGGGACAAAGTCACGGGAACCCCCACCAGAACAATGACAACGTGACCTGCTCATGCAGGGAGATAATAATTGACAAGAAATCTGGTTTACCTGCTAGCTCCCTAGCACCAAGACACAACTGAGGACTACAATTGGCTCGTTATGACTTCATGTGGCCACATGAATTCAGAGAGAGAGCTCAGATATTCACGTTTGCTCACAATTTTGGGCTTGTCTTTTACAGAGACAAAGGAAATTTGGCTGGCTAAAATCATAGTCCAGAAATTAACTAATCAGAGCTGTGGCCCCTTTGCAGTTGACCCTGCTATTCTATACTAGAGAATGTTTTCTCTATAAAAAAATATACTTATACCTTGTAATTGTGTGAGTTAATAACTTGGTGTGGCTTTGGCCATGGGTTTAATCTGCAAACTGCTCAGTGTGTAGGAACAAAAGGATCCAGGGTGTTTGTCCGCTGTGGTGCTATTGGAACAAACTGAATTCAGAGAAACTGGCTGGTATTTGAAACAGAGTGGGTGTTCTCTTCTCTCTAGTGAAATAGGTACTATTTTAAACTAAGAAAGTAATTCTTAGAGATTCAACGTTCTCTCAAGGATTACGATCAGTATTAACGAGAGTGTGACACTCTCCAGGATCATGTAATCCACATTTAAAATCAAGACTAAATCCACATCAGACATTTGCTGCTTGGATCAAGCAAATCTTAAAGCAGTTAGATTTAAACTTTGTAAGTAAAAATGTAATTTAAGGGAAATAGGAAGGGAAAGCACAATTGGTGCTTCCCTTACATTGGCTTGAAATAAAGACACTTTTAACAATAATGGTTTTAGTTGGCTCATGTGGTGGCTCACACCTGTAATCCTAGCACTTTGGGAGGCCGAGGTGGGTGGATTACCTGAGGTCAGGAGTTCAAGACCAGCCTGGCCATCATGGTGAAACTCCATCTTTACAATTAAAAAAAAAATACACATATATATACTGGTTTAAGTTGGCCAGGCACAGTGGCTCATACTTGTAATCCCAGCTTCAGGAGGCTGAGGTAGGCAGATCACTTAAGGCCAGGAGCTTGAGACCAGTCTGGCCAACATGGTAAAACCTCATCTCTACTAAAAAATATATATATAAATAAATCAGCCAGGCATGGTACTGTGCATCTGTAGCTGCAGCTACATGGTAGGCTGAGGCATGAGAATCACTTGATCACTTGAACCCAGGAGGCAGAGAGGTTGCAGTGAGCCAAGATCACACCACTGCAACTCCAGCCCAGGCAACAGAGAGACTCTTGTCTTAAAACAAAAAAAAAAAGGTTTAAGTTGAGTGCCTGCAGTTCTGGGCTGGCTTCCCACAGATTATACTGAATAGAAATGGAATAAAAAAATAGAGGAATGGCCAGAAACAGGGGAAATGAGGATTTGTAAAGACATACGCACTGGGCGCAGCGGCTCATGCCTGCAATCCCAGCACTTTGGGAGGCTGAGGCGGGTGGATCACCTGAGATTGGGAGTTCGAGACCAGCCTGGCCAACATGGAGAAACCTCATCTCTACTAAAAATACAAATTTAGCTGGGTAAGGTGGTGCATGTAATCCCAGCTTCTTGGGAGGCTGAGGCAGGAGAATCGCCTGAACCTGAGAGGTAGAGGTTGTGGTGAGCTGAGATCATGCCACTGCACTCCAGCCTGGGCAACAAGAGCAAAACTCCATCTCAAAAAATAAAAATAAATAAAAATAAAGGGTGGCTATTATAAAATATATATATATATTTTAAAAGACATATGCAACATAAGCAACATACAGGAAACAAATACAAGAAAGGAAAGGTTTACTGAGGGCAAGTGGAGTTAGATTGAGGCCTTTCTAAGCCCTAGGATCTGATCTTGACACTTTCCAGCCCAACAAGACTAATGGCTTGCCACTAACGATAAAACAACCGAATCCTCTTAGGATGTCTGTTTCCAAACCACCAGTAGCCCCCAAAATCTTTATGCTGAACACTTGTGTACAACTCTCTAAAGTGGGAACATCTGAGTCTTCAGACCCTGGTTCCCTACAGTGACCTTGATAGTCAAAGCCCTTGCCAGGATGGTTATAAGGAAACGCCTTGGGTAATATCAAGCAGAGAGTAATGCAACTCGTTGCATTATGTTTCCTTCCTGCTGTCCGGACCAGCATGCTTCCTAAATTCAGACTGTTGCTATAGTTAATGACATAAATCATAGATGATTGATCTAATTTTTTTTCCTCTAACCTTACACAAACTCTTCTGGCTTTGCTCCCCATGCCAGAGTCATATTGAATTACATACTCCCTCTCTCAAACTCTTCTAGAATTTTTCTACATGGCATTGATTCCCTATTTGGGCAATGATCTTGTTCCACTAGCCCAGAAGATCATGAGCATTTCCATGGAAGTTAACAGAGCTTAATGGCCCCAGTATCCCTGAGCCTACTACAGTGTCTCCCATAATTCAGTTTCTCAAAAATGTCTGATATCTTAGTGTGGACATCACTGCTCACTATTGTCAAAGTTAACCCATAAATCTTGATGTATCTGAACTATTTAAAGACACTTGGAGTTTCTCAGCCCAGAGATGCAATTTGAATTTGGGTAATCATTTTGAAACTTGAAGGCCGGGTACAGTGGTTTACACCTGTAATCCTAGTACTTTGGGAGGCCAAGATGGGCAGAACTCTTGAGTTTAGGAGTTCGAGACTAGCCTGGGCAACATGGTGAAACCCCATCTCTATTAAAAACACAAAAAATTAGATGGGTATGGTGGTGCATGCTTGTGGTCTCCACTGTTCTGGAGGCTGGGGTGGGAGAATTACCTGAGCCCAGGAATTCAATGCTGTGGTAAGCTAGGATTGAGCCTCTGCACTACAGCCTGGGTAATGAGAGTGAGACCCTCTCTCCAAAAAAAGAAAAGAAAGAAAGAATGAGAGAAAGAAACTTGAAACTTGAAGCACTTGAAAAGATAAACAGAAAAGGAATTTTCCTAAATGTTGCATAAGTAATAATTATGAAATACAAACTATAAGTGATCTGGATAGATGGGACAGAGAATGAAATTCGAGAAAGTTATAATCCTCACAAGCCATCGCATTTGATCCTCTGAATCACGTTTTTTAAATGCCAAAAAGGTAGTCTGGGGAACATCAACCACCTGAAGAGCTTCAGGAAAAAAGTTTCATGGTTAAAAATAGGTTGGGGTAACACTGCCTAACAACAGCCTCCTTGGGAGAATCACCAGTGCACAGGCGGGTGAAAAACACTCCAAGCCTGCAGTCAAGAAACCTGTTTAACCTTGTTGAACTTCGTATTTTTCTTTTTCTTTCTTCATAGTACCTATTAAAATTCCATGGAACTGCCTGGCACAGTGGCTCACGCCTGTAATCCCAGCACTTTGGGAGGCCAAGGCAGGCGGATCATGAGGTCAGGAGTTCGAGACCAGCTTGGCCAACATAGTGAAACCCCATCTCTACTAAAAATAAAAAAATTGGCCGGGCAGGGTGGTGCATGTCTGTAGCATCACTACTTGGGAGGCTGAGGCAGGAGAATCACTTGAACCCAAGAGCGGAGGTTGTGGTGAGCCAACATCACGCTAGTACATTCCAGCCTGGGCAACAGAGTGAGACTTTGCCTCAAAAAAAAAAAAAAAAAAAAAAAAATCCATGTAACTTGTACTCTACAGAATATATTTAGGGAACACTACTCTAAACATCTTAGAGATTGAGGCAGGATATGTGGAGAATTACTATTTTCATTCTACAGGAGGTAACTAAGACTTAAGAAAATCAATTTCTCCAGACTCACCCAGATTCTAAACAATGGAGCCATTCATTAATGAATTCCATATTCAACATTTGTTGTTTCATACATGTCAGGCACTGTGCTAGGCACAGGGTGACATTTCTAGAATTTTAGACTATTAGAACTAATAGGTACATACCAGACCATTTGGCACAACCCCCTCATTTTCAGGGAGGAAAGGAAGTTTCAGAAAAGGTAAACAACTCAAGTCTCTACAAAAAAAAGGAGCTGGAACTAGAATTCAAATCTAGGGTATTCGCCTTCAAGTCCTGTGCTTTTCCTAGTACACTCCTCTGCCTTCAGATATGCTCACACAATACAAAATCTAATGTTTGAAAATCTTCCCAAGAGCTCAATTGTTTCTTGATCCAATGACAAAGCCAGCACAAACCCAGAGGAGGATGGTATTCTCTCTACCCAGAAAATATTAAGGAATATTTGCATTTTTGATCATTTCCCCAGTATATTTAACAAATTGAAAGGCACTTGACTACTTCCATGAGCAATCTTAGTACTTTTTAATGAACTATAAATACATTTCTAAAACCAAATGTGCATTTTTGCTATAAATTTCTTAGTTTAATTTCCTGGGTAGCTGCAAATACTTTTGGAAATTCGTGTTGGAATGTGAACTTTTGTAAACCTCAAGTTTCACTATAGGAAAGAGGTTCTTATTTCTTGTTTATAGATCTGATGAAGAATCCTGTCCCAGAAAAAAACTGCCTGTTAAGACACAGTGTCACCACCATTTTACCGGGTTCTCAAGCTCACTAAATCTCTTGCTCTAGAACGTGACATTGTAAAGTCTTCTACATATCAGGAGTTTACTTCAACTCCTGATTTTGTGTCTGTCCAACTTCGACTTGGGTGCTGCAATCACGAAGTTAGAAATAGGTGAAAATATAGGTCCTGGAGCCAAGAGTAATTAAAGTTTACTTTAAGGTTTCCCCACAACGGTGACAATAATTCTAATACAAATTAAGAGCAACAACAAACACAAATCCCTAAAATAGATATTTGCATGATTCAACTGTGGTTTATAGAACCATTCATAAATGCATGGAAAGTGGGGCATACTTTCTGTTCTCCAGCTCTTTCCCAAGACCTATCAGGAAGGGATATAGAGGAGTGGTAGGGGGCAGTGGGAGGGGTGGAGGGAATGGGATTGGAATTTAAGGAAAGGCATAAAGAGAAACAAAAGGAAGTGTTCATTAGAGAGAAATTCTGGAACAGTTACAAAGATAAGGAAATCCCTATTTCTCTTCCCTGCTTCTGATAACTCAGATTCCTTATTACTCAGAATCAGGTAGACCGAATTGATTTTTTTCATGACTTGGTACTGATGATGTCCAGTCCTAGCCTTCTAGGCACCTTTTCAAACAACTTCTAGGGAAAACATCTTAAATGTTAAGAAAGGAAAACAAGGAAGTAAGCAGTGATCCATGTGTTAAACAACTAATATGCGCCTATAATTCCAGCTACTTGAGAAGCTGAGACAGAGGGTTGTTTGAGGCCAGAAGTTTGAGACCAACCTGGGCAACATTGTGAGACTCTCCGCTCAAAAAAACTTTGTTTTTCCATTAGTCAAGTATGGTGGCATGTGCCTTGTGGTCTCAGCTTTTCAGGAGGCTGAGGCAGAAGGATCACTTGAGCCCAGGAGATTCAAGCTGCAGTGAACTACGATGGTGCCACTGCACTCTAGCCCAAGAGACCCGGCAAAACCTCGTCTTAAAAAAAAAAAAGCCAATTTCCAAAGAAAATGTGAAATTAAGTCACTGTATTTCAGTGCATGTATGGTATTTACAAAATAGGAGAAGTGGCCAGGCAGTTTATGCCTATAATCCCTGCACTTTGGGAGGCAGAAGAGGGTGGATTGCTTGAGCCCAGGAGTTCAAGACCAGCCTGGGCAACATGCAAAACTCCATCTCTAAAAAAAATACAAAAATTAGCCAGGCATGTGAGCATGTGCCTATGGTCCTAGCTACTTGGGTGGTTGAGGTGGGAGAATCACTTGAACTTGGGAAGCTGAGGCTGTAGTGAGTTGGGATTGTGCTACTGCACTCCAACCCAGGCGACAGAGCCAGACCCTGTCTCAAAAAAAAAAAAAAAGGACGAAGAAAGAAAGAGAGAAAGAAAGAAAAGACAAGAAAGGAAGAAAAAAAGAAAAAGAAAAGGAGAAAGAAAGAGAGAAAGAGAAAGAGAAGGAAGGAAGGGAAGGAGGAAGGAGGGAGGGGAATGAAAGGAAGGCAAGAAAGAAGAGGAAAAAAGGAAGAAGAGCCTGCTGTATTCCGCAAGAGCACAATATCACTTGGATTTTAGCACATGAATCTTAGTTAAAACCATCATTACAGCAAATAAGGTTGTATGAGGACTTGTGCATAACAAAGTCAATTTATGGCCAAATAAATCATCATGGATTTTAATCATACCATGTAGCAGAATGAGCACAACCTGAGTCAAGCCAACTTTGAAAGAGAGGGGAAGTAGCAATGTCTTTGCATCAGTCTAAAAGTGTGGGAGTCTGGTAAGTAAAGACCCTCTCAAATCATAGGTCTTGCCGCCTCCTCTGAAAATCCCTCAGGCAGCTGTCTAGCTGAAACTCTGGGGGAGAGGAATTTACCCAGCTGGAACCCTCACCAATTTCCTTCCAGGTCTCTGTACATTAATAGTCAAGACTTCATAGCCCAATGTTGAAAGCAGATTTTCTTTTTCTTTTGAGATGGAGTCTCGCTCTGTCACCAGACTGGAGTACAGTGACATGATCTCGGCTCACTGCAAACTCTGCCTCCTGGGTTCAAGCGATTCTCATGCCTCAGCCTCCCAAGTAGCTGGGATTACAGGCATGGGCCACTACACCCAGCTAATTTTTGTATTTTTAATAGAGATGAGGTTTCACCCTGTCGGCCAGGATGGTCCCAAACTCCTGACCTCGTAATCCACCTGCTTTGGTCTCCCATAGTGCTGGGATTACAGGCATGAGCCACCGCACCCAGCCGAAGGCAGATTTTTTTTAGCAAGTACATACCTGTGGAAGTTTCACATCATTAATATCCCAGCTTAATATTTCTTTGTCTTCAGAATCAAAGTCGTCAGGCTCCATGATAAGGTCAGGCCAGCCGAGGTTTCACCTATTTGACTCAGAAGTGCTTGAGAATTTTGTTCTCAAAGGTTCTTGATAATAGCTGGATCGGCCCACTCAAGCACCTTAGACCAGGAGACTGTTTTCTAAGGCTAAAAAGTCAGTTATATTAGTATTGACCATTAAAGAGAGGGGGAAAAAAATCAGTGTTCCTCTGCCAGAAAAACCTGTTTCACTGACATTTTTCCAAGTACCAACAAACCAAAAAACAAAACGTAGGATCCATTAGTGATTTTATTTAAAACTTGACTGTCGGGAGTTAGAAGCATGTGATCATTGCTTTTGCCCTTGGGTTTGGGCTTGCCTTCTCATTGCGAGATCTAGGTTGTAAAGGCCTTAGCAGAGACAGTTATCATCTGTAACCAATGGCTAGGACCTTTTCCTGCTAGGGCAGGAGGAAACGGGTTTGGAGTTGTTTCTACAGAAATTCCTTCATAAATTAGCTAATGTATGGCTGAAGTTGCAAGAAGGGAACATCGCATTGGATTTATCTAGAAAAACGTATATTTTAAAATCAAATCATGGTAAGGATTAGTTTTGGTTTCTGCAGTAAATCCTGTGTGCACTATATATCTTCAAATATTATCAACTAATATGCTTATAACTGATGCCTCTGAAACAGGGTTTCTTAACCTTGGAACTATTGACATTTTGGACCAAATAATTCTTTGTTGTGGGAGCTATTTTGCATGTTGTAGACTGCTTGGCAGTATCCCCAGTCTCTACCCATGAGGCGCTAGCAGCCTGTAATCCCAACACTTTGGGAGGCCAAGACAGATAGATTACTTAAGCCTAGGAGTTCAAGAGAAACCCTGTACAAGAAGTATACAACACTAGCTGGGCATACTGAGCCCAGGAGGTCGAGGCTGCAGTGAGCCAAGATTGTGTCACTGCATGCCAGCCTGGGTGACAGTGAGACCCTGTCTCAATAAATAAATAAATAAATAAATGAGTAAATAAAAGTTTGTTCAAATGGTATTTCTTTCTTCATGAGAAATATTGTTCTAATTTCTAACTATAATTGGTTAAAGGAGATTTACAAAGAAAAAAAGAAAGAAAATTTGAAATCTTCTACCCTGAGGAAAAAAATGAATAATTTTGCAGATGAAAGGTACTTGTTAGTAGGATATGAAGTGAAACATGTTCACATGTGTAACATTTCCATTTACTCTTATAACAAGAGACATAATAATGTTATGTAGAGCTATTTAAAAGTGAACTCAAACTACAAGGTAGATTAATAGTCTAAGCTTTGGCAAGACCCATGAACCCTGTTCTCTGTTCTTTAGTTTTTGGTTTGCTTTGTTTTGAGACGGAGTCTCACTCTTGTCACCCAGGCTGGAGTGTAGTGACACAATCTCGGCTCACTGCAGCCTCCACCTCCTGGGTTCCAGCAATTCTCTTGCCTCACACTCCCGAGTAGCTGGGATTACAAGCTCACACCACCACGCCCAGCTAATTTTTGTATTTTTAGTAGATATGGGGTTTCACCACGTCAGCCAGGCTGGTCTTGAACTCCTATCCTCAGGTGATCCACCCATCTCTGCCTCCCAAAGTGCTGGGATGAAAGGTATGAGCCACTGTGCCTAGCCTGTTCTTTAGTTATTTAATGTTAAATAATCGTAATACTTGTCAATCACTGAACTCTACTAAGCGAAAGTGTATGTATTTAGAAGACTGTTGACCCGAACGCATAAATGAAGCTCTTTTTCTTTTTCTTGTGTGCCCTACATGTCCAGAGAAATGTCTCTACTAACAAACTATAGAAATGATCCCTGAAAGTATAATCTTTAGAAATGGAGTTCTTGACCATTAAATAACAAGCTAATCTGAGACTCTTCCTGTCTGTTCCACATACCCATACTGAGCTACAGCCTAGTGGTTGCAGAGCACGAAGTTTCTGTTCCCCAACTGAATGTCGATTTTCAAGACGAAATCCTCATGGATTTTAAGGAAAGTTCTATGTTTAGGAAACAAACATTGGTGTTACTGAAGAAATGATGCTGCAGATTGACTAATTCAAAGGACTTAAATAACAGGTATAGAAGACGCAGATGTCAAGCAGCAGTTCCAGCTACTTACCTCTCAACAGTAACGGTATTGTCTCTGATGCTGCAGATTTTGTTATAACTAATTGGAATAGGCCTACTTTTTAAAAACCTTGGGAAATAAGGTTCATATTTTCAAAAATCAAAAACATAGTTATAAAGCCTGAGCAATACAGACATAATTCTTTTGTTTTCAGATTAAGAGAAGGATAATAAAGGAAATCTTATTACAGAACAACCATGTGTTTTTTTAGATTTTTCTCCCGATATTAACTTTTGCTAAGTGAATGAGCATTAATTTAATATTTCCCTAAAAGTTAAGAACAAAAAGTAAAAAAGAAGAAAAGACCATATTACAACCTTAAACTCTGTTTTCCTCTTCTAGGATTGAAAAACTAAACTTGTCAAGACTACTTTTTTTAAAGCAACTTGTGTAAAGTATATTCAATTTTCATCATTTCTACAGAAAAATGAACTAGAACAAATGAAACCCTGTAGGAATGGAGTGGTCATTACCGCCTCCCTTACATTGGCCTCTCCCTGGGATTTCTGGCTTCCTTACCTTCGGACTTCTTATGGAGAAGCAGACAGCACTGTGTCGTGAAAATCTTATTGCTGGTTCAAGTCCCAGCAGGTTCTGGTCATTTTCGGAGCAGACGCTGTTCCCTATTCCAGGTCAGGGTACACTATGCTAATGAGTTCTGGCAATGGTCCAATCAAAATCTAGATGCTCTCGGCTCCGGATAGGTAAGAGCAGCCTGGGAGTCACTTAACCAGCCTGATTCTTCTCAGAATGCCAGCAATGTGATGAATATTCTATGATGTGTCTCTGAACCTCCCCCCACCCGACCCCGCTTTATGTTATAAGCACATTTGAACTAAAATGGAGACTGAAAAGAACCTCATGAGGAAGTACAGATGTTTTTCTTCTTGTAATGTTACAGATTGGGCCCCAGGCAGACGATTCACACTAGATCCTAATTCTCCCACTATTTACCCGGCAGGTAATAATTTTCTCTTGTGTGTGCAAGAGAGAGAAGACAGACAGAATGAGATAGAGAGATATTACAGTGAGGAAATTTACTGGAATAGACAGTGGGTAGCCAACATCCTCTATGCCAGAAATACCAAAATGCTATCTTAACCCTAGCAATGATTTCTCACTAATTCTGAGTGTTCTGAGCCCCTAAAAATATATAATTCTTTCTTCTAGAGATACTCTCAGTGCTATTCTTTCTTTTAGAACCTTTTGCGGTACAGCCCAAGCCAGTTCAGTTCATCTGTTGTGTTCTAGGTAGTCTGCTAGGCCTTGGCAACACAAGAGAGAATGAAAGCTATTATAGAAGTTCAGTCTTGTAGGAACGATGAACGAAGCTACTAAATAAGGCCAATTTTGGCTGGGCATGGTGGCTCACGCCTGTAATCTCAGCACTTTAGGAGGCCGAGGTGGGTGGATCACCTGAGGTCAGAAGTTCGAGACCAGCCTGGCCAACACGGTGAAACTCCGTCTCTACTACAAATACTAAACAAAAAAACATTAACTGGGTGTGGTGGCACGCTCCTCTAGTCCCAGTTACTTGCGAGGCTGAGGCAGGAGAATTGCTTTAGCCCCAGAGGCAAAGGTTGCAGTGAGCCAAGATCGTACCACTGCACTCCAGCTTGGGCTACAAAGTGAGACTCCATCTCAAAAAAAAAAAAAAAAAAAAAAAAGCCAATTTAATTTGATGTATAGAATAGAAGTAATATAAATGAGAAGGCTATTAAGCTGGAGGGAGGAGAATCAGAGGAAATCCACCCAAATGGTGTTGGATGAGCCTTTTGAAAGACAAATAGATATTAATCAAGGCATGAAGGACTGGAAGAGGGTGTTTCAGGGAGTGACAATATCCTGGACAAAATAACCAGGGATCGCTACCTGTCAGGAAGGTCCAGACTCTCAGGAATGAGGCTTAGAAGGCAGAGATGAGCAGGCCAGAAGGCAAAAGGCTTGGACAGCCTTAGTTGCATTGGGTGGCCCCTAATAGCCCTTTGGCAATGCTTAAATTTCTCATTTGTCTTTCAGTTCATGAACGAATTCCTCTTCTGCCTGAAGTTTAATACCCTGCTTAATATATATATATATTTTTAGATGGAGTTTTGCTCTTGTTGCCCAGGTTGGAGCGCAGTGGCATGATCTCAGCTCACCGCAACCTCCGCCTCCCAGGTTCAAGCAATTCTCTTGACTCAGCCTCCCAAGTATCTGGGATTACAGGCATGCACCACCACACCCAGCTAATTTTGTATTTTCAGTAGAGACGGGGTTTCTCCATGTTGGTAAGGCTGGTCTCAAACTCCCAACCTCTGGTGATCCGCCCTCCTCAGCCTCCCAAAGTGCTGGGATGACAGGAGTAAGCCACTATGCTCAGCAGATTTTTTAAAAAGTCCTATTCTTATCTCCCATAGGTTTCCACTGTTAACATGTCAGTCATGTCCTTTCAGACTTTCGTTTTCTCCTGCACATACAACAAAAAGATACTGTTTTTATCTGCATAATTGTAATCCTATTGCACATGCTATTGCTTTTGTTTTGTTTTTTTGGTTTTTGTTTTGCTTTTTTTGGAGATAAGGTTTCCCTGTGTGGCCCAGGGAGGGCTCTAACTCTTGGTGTCAAGTCATTCTCCCCACTCAGCCTCCCAAGCAGCTGGGACTCCAGGTACCCACCACCACATCGGGCTATTGCTTTTCACTGTTGATGAGTGTTTGTCCTGGCTCCCCAGTGAGGCTGCCAGCTCCTTCATGGCCACGTTGGAATCTTCCACTTTCCCTCTCCTCATAGAAGACCTGCTGGGTTTCCAGCGGCAGCATCACAGCCATCCTGGTCCCAAGCACCAACCCTGCTTGGACAGAGGAGGGCGCTGAGAAGCTCTGGTTCCACATTGATTGGGCTGTGACATGATACCCCAGACTAGTAAGGGTATTTTTTTTTTTTTTTTAATAATTCGCAAATAAAATACTATTTTTTATTAAGACGGGGTTTCACTATGTTGGTCAGGCTGGTCTTGAACTCCCGACCTCAGGTGATCCATCTGCCTGGGCCTCCAAAGTGCTTGGATTACAGGTGTGAGCCACTGTACCCAGCTGGGTATTTTTGCTTTCTTAAGGCCAAGGTCCCAACTTATTACCGAAATTCTCCTAATTGTTTTTGGGTTGTTTTTTTTGGACACAGGGTCTTGCTCTGTCACCCAGACTGGAGTGCAGTGGAGCAATCTCAGCTCACTGAAGGCTCTTCCTCCTGGGCTCAACCCATCCTTCCACCTCAGCCTCCCAAGTAGCTCAGACCACAGTCACATGTCACCACACTCAACTAATTTTGAATTTTTTTTGTAGAGACAGGATCTCACTGTGTTGTGCAGGCTGACCTCAAACTCCTGCGATCCAGTGATCCACTGCCTCGGCCTCCCAAAGTGCTGAGACTATAGGCATGAGCCACCTTGCCTGATGAAATTCTCCTAATTGGATATCTGTCATTGTTTTTTTTTTTTTTTTTTTTTTTTTGAGACTGAGTTTCGCTCTTGTTACCCAGGCTGGAGTGCAATGGCGCGATCTCGGCTCACTGACAACCACCGCCTCCTGGGTTCAGGCAATTCTCCTGCCTCAGCCTCCCGAGTAGCTGGGATTACAGGCACGCGCCACCATGCCCAGCTAATTTTTTTTGTATTTTTAGTAGAGACGGGGTTTCACCATGTTGACCAGGATGGTCTCGACCTCTTGACCTAGTAATCCACCCGCCTCGGCCTCCCAAAGTGCTGGGATTACAGGCTTGAGCCACCGCGCCCGGCCTGTCATTGTTATTAATAACAATAATTATAGTAGCTTCCCTTGACTGCACACGCACAATGAATCAGGTGCCATGCTTAAATACCTGTCTGTATTATCACCCTCAATCCAGACAGCACCCCTATCAAATAGGTACTATTCTTATCATGCCTTTTTTATGGAGAAGGAGATCAAGGCTCAGACAAATAATGCCACACAGAAAAGTAAGTAGCAGAGCTGGGGTAGAACTCATAGGCACGCCTGTTGACCACGGGACTGCATGAAGACCCCTACATGCTCAGCATCTGGAGTCTCTGTCTCCACTCCTGCAAAATCCGAGTTCTACGTCACACTTTCCACTCCTTAGAGACAGGAATCCTGCCTAAAGCCAGGTGGCTAGAGGCCCTATTACTTGGTAACTGACCTCAACCACTAATGATTGGATTTCTCAGTATCTCTGCTCTTACATTCCCTGACACTCTGGGGCCTGCCTATTGAGATCATTCTGGTTTCTTTTTTTTTTTTTTTTCATCAATAGTGGTTCTTTAGGCATTTTAGGCAGGATAATTATTTGGGTCAGACTGTCCCATGCACAGAATTCCCAGACGCAAGATGCCAGCAACATCCCGTCATAGTATCAACCATAACTCACAACACCTTTGTATTTCTTCATGTTCGGGAACCCGGGAGGGAGGAGGATTGTGCTGCCTCTGGTGCGGGGTAACCATGCCAGACCCTCAGGGCTGACAAGTTTGCCTAGACTATTGCCTATGGTTTCCAATTCATACCCTCAGATACCTTGTTCTACCTAATGACGAATGTCTACATCTACAGTTCTGTCCTTCTGGTACCTACCCTAGCTCAATGGATATTCCAGGCTGTAGTTTCACCCATTTGCCCAGTGCCCAGTTCTTCTACTGTGGACTTTTTTTTTTTTTTTTTGAGACAAGAGCTGGACTGCAGTGGTACAATCTTGGCTCACTGCAACCTTCACCTCCTGGGTTCAAACGATTATTGTGCCTCAGCCTCCCAAGTAGCTGGGACTACAGGCGTGTGCCACCACGCCCACCTAATTTTTGTATGTTTAATAAAGACAGGGTTTCACCATGTTGTCCAGGCTGGCCTCGAACTCCTGATTTAAGGTGATCCACCCGCCTTGGCCTTCCAAAGTGCTGGGATTACAAGCATGAGCCACTGTGCCCGGCTGTTCTTCTGGGGACTTTTATTATCCATTTATTGTATATCTGACATTTTCCCATTTAGTCCTCACAAACACTTCATAAAATATAGTATCAACTTTTAGTTGTACAAATTTGTTGGGTACATATGATATTTTGGCTATATGCATAGAACGTGTAATGATCAAGTCCGAGTATTTGGAGTGTCCATCACGTTGAGTATTTACTATTTCATGTGTTGGGAGCATTTCAAATCCCCTCTTCTAGCTATTTTGAAATATACAATAGATTGTTACTAACTAGAGTCGTCGTACTCTGCTACTAAATATATTAAGAAATATACGGAATGCTTCACTGACTTGCATGCCATCCTTGATAGCTTTCACTGTATCTTTCCAATTTTAGCGTAGGTGCTGAAGGGAGTACTGGTATTATTAAGCTATATGAGTATGAAATTAGTACAAGATAGCCGGGCGCAGTGGCTCACACCTGTAATCTCAGTACTTTGGGAGGCTGATGGGGGCAGATCACCTGAGGTTGGGAGTTTGAGACCAGCCTTATCAACATGGAGAAACCCGGTCTCTACTAAAAATACTAAATTAGCTGGGTGTGGTGGCACATGCCTATAATCCCAGCTACTCAGGAGGCTGAGGCAGGAGAATCACTTGAACCTGGAAGGTGGGGGTTGCGGCGAGCTGAGATCTCATCATTTCATTCCAGACTGGGCAACAAAAGCAAAACTCCATCTCAAAAAATGAAAAGAAAAGAAATCAGTATAAGGAAACTGAGGTACAGAAAGGTTAAAGTAGCTTGATGTTTACAAGATCGTGTCACCAAACTTTTGGCATCAGCAAACTGACATAGGTCAAAGGAAAAATATGAACTGGAGAAGAATGATGTTAAAAGTCATTTCCTTCGTGGGAGACTATGTCTATCTAACATTCTGATCCCTGCTGGTGTCAACATTCCCCTGCCTCCTTACCTCACCATTTTTTAGGAAATTGTTTTTCCCCCGAGGCTGTCCATTAGAACGTTCTGTCCCTTCTGACATGGAGCCTGACCTATTCAGTCTTACCCTGGAATTTTCCAAATTAGAGGTGGAGGAATTGCTTTTTCATCTCAGATGCTAAATTGTAAGCCTGACCTCAGTCTTGCTGATGGTCATCTCTGCTGCACACGGCACAATCTGAGAGAATGGAGACAACAAGAGAGAGAGATGGACAAAAGGGAGGAAGGAGAGAGCACTGAATACAGGCAAGCCCGAGGCCAGCTCCAATCCTCTCTGTTCCAGTTATGTGACCCAACAAATATCTTTTATGATTTCATTCCTTGGAACTGGGTGTCTGCAACTTACCCCTAGTAGAGATCTACTAACACACTTCCCACCCTCTTAATAATCTAGGTAAGCCTGCATCTCATTCAGACTTCAAAGTAAACCACTTACCTTTTCATTGATGTTTCAATGAAAGTGAAGTGGGCATCGAAAGTGACTCATCTGACATTGCTTAAAATTAGAAAACTCTCTGTAATGTCTCACTGGAATCAATGGGCAGGACACAGGGAGCAGTCATTGTAGGCCTCAGTTTATACTCACCCAGCGTGTGCAGTTGCTAAAGCAGGTAATCAAGGTGATGCTCAGAGATCACTTTTCTGTGTTGGGTAAAACTGAACTTTGGATTTTGCCTTTAAGGTTTCTAAATTTGGAAGCCATCTGTGGCTCTCACATGGAGTTTCTACAAGTTCTGTATAATTTACTTCAGCGCTGAAGACCAGACTACATCCTCTTACATTGGATTCTGAGCTGTATCTGTTCTGAGAAACAGGTGTTCTCTTTCTAAATTTCTGGGCAGACAAGACAAGCCTGGTTGACTGTGAAAATCCCTAGTTGATTGTGGGAATGTTCCTGAATGTCATGGTCCTCTTTGGAAAATATTGTGAAACGTTAAAATATTTAATTATAAGACTTGAGAACTGTTTTACCCGTAGAAACTATGACTAACATATATGCAACATCAAATTCAGGGACCGTGAACCCAAGAGTAAACCCCCAAAAAGGAAAACATAGAAAACAAACAAGCTCCCAAATCATAGTGGTAGATATTTCCAATTCTCTGTATATACTTTGCTGTCCTTCTGTTTTGTGCTAAAAGGCAAAAAAAAAAAAAAAAAAAAAAAAAAAAAAAAATTGGGATCCTATAATAAAAACGCAGCTAAATTCAGAATTGATTCAATTTCTTAAATAATTTTGCAAACTAGGAAATCAACACCAACTTTTTAAAACTTAAAAACCATGACCAAACAAAGCGATATGATCCTACCACTTCCATGAGGGAATAACTTACACAGTCCTGGGTATTTTCCATACAAATACGAGTTATAATATCATGGGTTGTTACTGTTACTTGAGATGAATTAATATTTCAAATTATTTTTTCTAATTTCTAGCACCGTAAATATAGATAAAGCCATATAAGTAAAAGCTTTTGAAGTCCTCATGAATTTTTTTTTTTTTTTTTTTTTTTTTTAGATTAAGTCTCACTCTGTCGCCAGGCTGAAGTGCAGTGATGTGATCTCAGCTCGCTGTGACCTCCACCTCCTGGTGGAGAGAGAGCCTCCTGGGTTTAAGCAATTCTCCTGCCTCAGCCTCCTGGGTAGCTGGCACTACAGGCATGTGCCACCACGCCTAGCTAATTCGTCCTCATGCATTTTTAAGAGTAAAAACTGGTCCTGAGAACAAAAAAGTTTGAGAACTGGTGCTATAAAGTACTAAGTACTAAAGTTTTTGTTTTTGTTTTTTTGAGACAGAGTCTCGCTCTGTTGCCCAGGCTGGAGTGCAGTGGTGGGATCTCAGCTCACGGCAACCTCCACCTCCCAGGTTCAAGCAATTCTCCCAAGTAGCTGGGAGCTGCCTCAGCCTCCCAAGTAGCTGGGATTACAGGCGTCCACTACCACATCTGGCTAATTTTTTGTATTTTTAGTAGAGATGGGCTGTTTCAAACTCCTGACCTCAAGTGATCCACCGTGTCAGCCACCCAAAGTGCCAGGATTACGGGCGTGAGCCACCGATCCTGGCTCTAAGTACTAAA
This sequence comes from Callithrix jacchus, assembly GCF_049354715.1. Lineage (NCBI taxonomy): Eukaryota > Metazoa > Chordata > Mammalia > Primates > Cebidae > Callithrix > Callithrix jacchus. Next base: position 61,391,462 of record NC_133505.1, read on the forward strand.
ATATTAAACCGTCATCATCAAAGGAGAGGGCTGTTTCTGATGATATTCAGTGCTCCAAGAGTAAACTGCCCCGTCTCCTGCCTTCCATGGGCTTTTATCTCAGGACTGGAAAGACACAAGAATGAAAGGGAGGAAGACAAGGAAAAAGAGGTGTTTAAAGTGAAACTGCACACTATCAGTATCTATATGACAACATTTCAATCAATGGGAAGGAGGCCCTGCCCACAGCAAGGCTTTGGGATACCAGGACCGATTCCAATAGACACAGCACCCACCACTCCCATAGTCCAAGCTCCCACCTATCAGCAGTGGAGGCGCCCAGCACAACCCATAGGAGGTGGCACCACCAGGGGTAACTGAGGTATCTCCTTTGGCAAGCCATTGAAACCTTAGCAACCAACATCACCAAAGAGGGCTACAACAGTAGAAGAAGAACATGGTGGATGCTATGTGGTAACTGAGAAGACTCATTGACAAGCACCTAGGTATCCACTGAAGACACAATTTAAAAAACCTGGAACAGAGCTGAGGTCCTGAAGGTGGATCCTAGAGCCAGCAAAATACACTCTCAACTCCTAATATCACCCTAATTTAAACTCTGAAGCCTGGTTAAATTACAGGTTAGGTGTTTACAATTAAAGAACACTGAGAAAAATGCTTTAAAAATGGTATCTTGGCTGCGCGCAGTGGCTCACAGCTGCAATCTCAGTACTTTGGGAGGCTGAGGCAGGTGGTCACTTGAGGTCAGAAGTTCGAGACCAGTCCCATCTCTACTAAAAATACAAAAATTAGCTGGACATGGTGGTGTGCACCTGTAATTCCAGCTACTCAGAAGGCTGAGGCAGGAGAATTGCTTGAACCTGGGAGGCGGAGGTCACAGTGAGCCAAGATCACACCACTGTACTCCAGCCTGGATGAGAGAATGAGACTCCATCTACCAAAAAAAAGTATTGTGTTCTTTACATGATGGGATTACAGATAATGTTTATTTCCTTTTTTATATTTCTCTATAATTTTCTAAATTTTCTATAAGAAGCATACACCCTTTTTAATAACATGATACTTTTTAAAAGTCAATGGTATAAAGTAAAAATATGTACTATTTATATGGTATCTTAGAGCAGCAGTGCTTAATTTTTTTGGTCTCAAGATCAGTTTACACTCTTGAGAGCCTCAAAGAATTTTGTTTATGTGGTTATATCTAACAACATGTACCATATCAGAAATGAGAATTGAAAAAAATTTTTAAAAACAGTTTTTAGATTATTAATCTAAAACAACAGTAACAACACATTACATTTAAACATAAATAACATTTTTATGGAAAATAGTTTACCTCCAGAAGAATTAATGAGAAAAGTAACAATGTTTAACATATTTGCAAATCTCTTGAATTTCTAACCTATTAGAAGACAGTTGGATATCTTCTATCTCCTTCTGCATTCAGTCTGTTACAAATATCACATGTCCCATAGCTCTGGAAACTCCGTTGCATACTTGTGCAGAAAGGCAAATAGGCCAGGTGCAGTGGCTCACACCTACAGTCCCAGAACTTTGGGAGGCTGAGGCAGGAGGGTCACTTTAGTCCAGCAGTTGAGACCAGACTGGGCAAGATAGCAAGACCCTGTGTCTACAAAAGCTACAAAAAATTAGCTGGGCGTGGTGGCACGTGCCTGTGGTACCAGCTACTTGGGAGGCTGAGGTGGGAGGATCACATGAGCCTAGGCGGTTGAGGCTGCAGTGAGCCATGATCATGCTACTGAACTCCAGTTGGGGCAACAGAGTGAGACCTTGTCTCAAAAAAGTAAATAATAAAATAAAAAGAAAGGAAATAACATCTTAATATTATCGTAAAAATTGTTTTGCTCTTGGGGCTAGGTGCAGTGGCTAATACCTGTAATCCCAGCGCTTGAAGGTCCAGGCAGGATTGCTTGAGACCAGATTGTTTGAGCCCAGGAGTTTGAGACCAGCCTAGGCAACATGACAAAACCCTGTCTCTACAAAATATACAAAAGTTAGCCAAGTGTGGTGGTACACACTTGTAGTCCTGTCTACTTGGGAGGCTGAGGTGGGAGGATCACCTAAGCCTGGGGAAGTCAAGGCTGCAGTGAGCTGTGATTAAGCCACTGTACTCCAGCTGGGGTGACAGAGGGAGCCCTTGTCTGAGACAGGTGGCACTGAAGATCAGGAGCTCAAGACCAGTCTGGCCAACATGGTGAAACCCTGTCTCTACTAAAAATACAAAAAATTAGCCAAGCATGGTGGTGTGTGCCTGTAATCTCAGCTACTTGGGAGGCTGAGGCAAGAGAATGACTTGAACCCAGGAGGTGGAAGTTGCAATGAGCTGAGATTGCGCCACTGCACTCCAGCCTGGGCAACAGAGTGAGACTCTGTTTCAAAAAAACAAAACAAACAAACAAAAAATTTGATCTTGAAAACTTCCTGCAAGGGTCTGGGGGCCCCCAAGACTCACTGGGCCACACCATTGCTTTATGCTCTACAAAATACACAAATTTCATTCAACTCTCCCCAAAATATTTTAGTTGGGCATGTTTTGAAACAGATGAAGAACCTGATATTTAGAAAGATTAACCAGTTCATCCAGATCACATGCTCAGATTTCTGTGTTTATACTCTGAATCTAGGCCTGGATTCCAGATAACGACTACATCTCCCCTGTAAAAGCGTTTTCATCACTCACCTTTACCTAGATAAGCAACTGCCTGGGACACTCAAAGAATTTTTGCACAATGATTAGAGAATGGCTAATATTTTAACTCTAGAATGTGGTAGAAAAATAGAGATCCAGAGAAGTTACGTAAAACAGCATGACAACAGAAAAAAAGCACAAGTCTTGGGAGGCAGGAGTCCTGAAGTTTGGATGCCAGTCCCCCACTTGCTGTGTGACTTGAGACAGGTGGCTTTACCTCTCTGGACAGTAGGATTGCTTAATCTGAAAAATGAGCTGATGATCTCTTACCAGCCTGAAGGCATGGGCTGGATCAGATGATTGCCCATGATCCCTCCCAGTGGAAGAGCTGTCATTTACCAAAAATCCCAGTCATTTAGAAGGCTAGGAATATAATTCAACTGAGATGAACTCTCCTTTTGAAAGTGTAGTCCCTGTAACTTTGCCATTTTCTTTAATATTTGGAATTCAGGATTTCTTGAAAGCAATTTTAGTCACTTTTTCTTTAACTCCTTCAAATTTTGTCCAGAAAACTCAGGCTTCAGAATAATTTCAACCTTGAAATCACTTAAAAGCTGCTATGTAGGAATCCAATGCAATTCAACACATCCCACAAGTGTACTGAGTGTCTACTGTTGTGTGGCAGATGTGTAAGACTCCAGAGAAGCATGAACACTCATTTTCTTTTCTTTTTTTTTTTTTTTTGTTGTTCTTTTTTGAGACGGAGTCTCACTCTGTCTCCCAGGCTGAAGTGCAGTGGCACAATCTCGGCTCACTACAACCTCCGTCTCCTGGGTTCAAGCAATTCTCCTGTCTCAGCCTCCTGAGTAGCTGGGATTACAGGTGCTCAACACCACACCCAGCTAATTTTTGAATTTTTAGTAGAGATGGGGTTTTGCCATGTTGGCCAGGCTGGTCTCAAACTCCTGACCTCAGATGATCCTCCTACCTCGGCCTCCCAAAGTGCTGGGATTACAGGCCATGAGCCACTGTACCTGGCCACTTGATTTCATTTATTTCTAAGCTTTTTCTTCATTGTTTATTATGGTAAGATATACACAACATAAAATTTACTCTTTTAAACATTTTTAAGTGGCAGTAATTACATTCACAATGATGTACAACCATCACCAACATCCATCTCCAGAACCTTTTCATCAACCCAAACTGAAACTCTGAACCCATTAATAATAACTCTCAATCCCCCACTTCCCCTTTATCCCCAGCCCCTGGGAACCAGGATTCTACTTTCTGCCTCTATGAATGTGCCTATTCTAGGTATCTCATATAAGTGGATTATATTACATGTGATCTTTTGCATCTGGCTCATTTCATTGAGCAGAATGTATTTAAAGTTCACCCATGTTGTAGCATGTATCATTTCTCCATTCCTTTTATTTTTTTAAAAAAATATGGAAAAATGAAAATCACATAAAACTTCCTATCTTAAACATGTTTAAGTTCAGTAATATTGAGTACATTCACAGTGTCCTGCAACCATCTACACCGTCTCTCTTCAGAACTTCTATTTGCAAAACTGAAACTCTGTCCATTAAATAACTCCCCTTTCCTCCCTGTCCCTGACAATCATCATTCTGGTTTATGTCTCTATGTACCCCATATAGCTGGAATCATACAGTATTGGTGTCTTTGTGACTGGCAAATTTCACTTAATGTAATATCCTTAAGGTCCATCCATGCTTGTAGCATGTATCCGAATTTTTTCCTTATTAAGGTTGAATCATATCCCATTGAATGTATACTTAGTTTATCCAGTTATCCATGTATAAACATTTGGGTTGTTTCTACCACATTTAATTTTTTAAGCCTTCATTGGCAGATGAGAGCAACTCCTGAAAACTGTTAGAAGTACCAGTTTAGTCCGGATATAATGTGCTGTACATAGGTAAAAGAAAAAAACAGAATAGAGTTAATGGCAGTAGGCATGAATCAGAGAAATATGCATGGAGTTATTTCAAGTTTGAAAAGGAAATTCCAGCGTTAAAAAAAATGAAACCAGATTTTTGTCTGTTGTTTTTCTCTTTTCTCTAAAGGGATGTTACTAAATTGTAAGTTTCATAAGGTCAGAGACTGAACAACTTTTAACTGCACATTCCATATTACACCTTGCAAAGTTCCTGGAAAACACCATTAACTTATCTATAAATACACCAGCATAGCATACAATTGAGAAATATCTTCATCTAAATTACATTTGATTTTACGACAACCTGACAAAATGGGCAGGGCAAGTATTTGTGCAATCTTATGGACAAAGAAGCTGAGGATCTCAGCCATTAGCTCATTTCCAGGCAATGTGAGAGCAGGGATGCCAACAAAAGTCTTGTAATGCCATTTCTAGCTCTGTCCCTCTGTTTCCCCATCTCTCAGCAGTTGTGAATGAGCAATGAAGTCACTTCCTAAGTATAATTTCATCTTAAGACACAGAAATATAAGCTAAACAACAGCTTAAGGTCCTTCTGATCATAAAATTTGTGTGTGTGTGTGACGAACTCTCACTGTCGCCCAGGCTAGACTGCAGTGGCGTGATCTCGGCTCACTGCAATCCCTGCCTCCAGGGTTCAAGCAATTCCCCTGCCTCAGCCTCCTGAGTAGTTGGGATTACAGGCATGCATCACCACACCTGGTTAATTTTTGTACTTTTAGTACAGACGGGGTTTCACCATTGTTGGCCAGGCTGGTTTTGAACTCCCAAGTGATCCGCTTGTCTTGGCCTCCCAAAGTGCTGGAATTACAGACTTGTGCCACACCCAGTGATCATACAATTTTATTTGACAGTTTCCCTGAGGGCAAATACCTATTTTTGAATATGAAGTTATGTCTATGTGAGATTAGGCCTACTAACATATATTTAGAAAATAATGAAATGACCCCAATTTCTGTCAAAGACCCTGCAAAATAAGGGGAAATCAACAAAAAGTGACAGGGAAAGAAAAGGGGTATATAGGTTAGATCGGAAGAACATTTATTGCTCTTTGATCCTGATGCTTAGTTTAGAAAAGGTAGGTATTAAATTGACCATAGTTATGATGGTTGGTTCAAGCAGGGTTTCCGAGAGCAAAGCTATGAGTGCCCCTTGAAGGCTGCTCCAGCCTTCTTGGCTTTCCTCTCTGCAGATCCTTGGAATGCACCTTTCTCAGCTCTACCCAGGGCCTCTATACTTTCAAGCTGCCCAGTATGCCCAGCCCTCCCATGCACCATCTGAGCCCTCTTCCCAGATAAAGCCCCACTTTCTGTTTCCTCATGAAAACTTGCCTAGTTAGAACTTCTGGTTAAAAATGACCAATTGTCCACACATATCTATTTCCCCTCCTTCCCAAAACCCTGCTGGAGTAACTATAAAACAGTGTAAGTTAGTGTTAGGCATCACCTTGAACAGGCAAAAGATAGAGGCATTCCCCCTAAGAACTGGAACAAGGTAAGAATGCCCACTGTCACCACTCCTGTTCCACGTAGTACTTGAAGTCCTAGCCAGAGCAGTCAGGTAAGAGAAAAAATAAAGGGAACCCACATTGGAAAACAGGAAGTCAAACTATCTCTCTCCACTGATGATATGATTTGATACCCAGAAAGCCCTAAAGACTCCATCAAAGGACTCCTAGACATGAAAAACAACTTTAGTAAAGTCTCAGAATACAAAATTAACATACAAAAATCAGTAGCACCAATAACATTCAAGCTGAGAACCAAATAAGAATGTAATCCCTTTTACAATAGCCACAATAAAATAATAAAATAAAATACTTCAGAATGCATCTAACCAAGGAGGTGAAAGAGCTACAAGGAGAACTACAAAACACTGCTTGAAAGAAATCAGAGACAACACAAAAGAATGGAAAAACCATTCCATGCTCATGGATTGGAAGAATCAATATTGTTAAAATGTCCATATAGCCCAAAGCAGTCTACAGATTCAATGTTATTCCAATCACATTTCCAATGTAAGTCTTTTTGAGACAGAGTCTTTTTCTGTTGCCCAGACTGGAGTACAGTAGCATGATCATAACTCACTGCAGCCCCGAACTCCCTGGCTCAAGCAATCCTCTCTCCTCTGCCTGCCGAGTAGCTAGGACTAAGGTGCATTCCACCACACCCAACTAATTTAACAATTTTTTTTTCGAGACAGAATCTTGCTCTGTCTCCCAGGCTGGAGTGCCATGGAGTTATCTCAGCTCACTGCAACCTCTGCCTCCCAGGTTCAATTGGTTTTCCTGCCTCAGCTTCCCTGGTAGCTGGGATTACAGGCATCTACCACCATGCCCAACTAATTCTGGTATTTTTAGTAGAAACAGGGTGGCACCATGTTGGCAAGGCTGGTCTCGAATTCCTGACCTTGTGATCCATCTGCCTCAGCCTCCCAAAGTGCTGGGATTAAAGGCGTGAACCCCATGCCCAGCCAGCAATTTTTTTTTTGTTTGTAGAGAAGAAATCTCTACAAAATGTTGCCCAGGCTGGTATTGTACTCTTAGGCTCAAATGATTCTTTCATCCCAGCCACTCAAAGTGCTGGGATTACAGGTGTGATCCACCAGGCTCGACCACAGTTTTTCACAGAATTTGAAAATTCGTATGGAACTAAAAAAAGAACTGGAATAGTCAAAACAATCCAAAGTGAAAAGAGCAAAGCTGGAGGCATCACATTACTTGACATGAACTATACTACAAGACTATAGTAACCCAAACTGCATGGTACTGCTACAAAAATACACACACAAACCAATGGAACAGAATAGAGAACATAGAAAAAAAGTGACACATCCATAATGAATTGATCTTTGACAAAATCAACAAAAATAATCACTGGGGAAAAAGATACCCTATTCAATAAATGTGCTGGGAAAACTGGCTAATCATATGAAGAAGAATGAAACTGGACCCTTACCTATCACCATACACAGTAATTAACTCAAGATGGATTAAAGACTTAAATACAAGACCTCAAACTATAAAAATCCTAGAATAAAACCTAGGAAATACTCTTCCGGAAATTGGCCTAGACAACAGACAAAGAATTTATGACTAAGTTCTCAAAAGCAAATGCAATAAAAACAAAAATTGATAATTAGGATCTAATTAAACTGCACAGCAAAAAAAAATTAACAGAGCAACAATTAACCTATAGAGTGAGAGAAAATATTTGCAAACTATTCATCTAATGACAAATATCCAGAATCTAGGAACTTAAACCAACAAGAAAAAAACCAAATAACTCCATTAAAGAGTGGACAAAGGACATAAACAGACACTTCTCAAAAGAAGACATACAGGCCAGATGTGGTGGCTCACTCCTGTAATCCGAGCACTTTGGGAGGCCGAGGTAAGTGGATCACTTGAGGTCAGGTGTTCGAGACCAGCCTGGTCAACATAGCGAAATTCGATCTCTACAAAAACAAAACAAAACCCAAAAAACAAAACCCACAATGAGATACCATCTCACACCAGTCAGAATGGCTATCATTAAAAAGTCAGAAAATAACAGATGTTGGGAAGGTTGCAGAGAAAAGGGAATGTTTATACACTGATGAGAGGAATGTAAATTAGTTCAGCTTTTGCAGAAGCAGTTTAGAGACTTCTCAAAGAACTAAAACTCGAATTACCATTTGACCCAGCAGCCTCATGACTGGGTATATAACCAAAGGAAAATTAATTTTTCTACCAAAAAGACATCTGCACTCATGTTTATGGAAGCACTATTCACAGTAGCAAAGACATGTCATCAACCCAAGTGCCCATCAATGGTGGATTGTATTTTTTAATACTACACAGCCATAAAAATAATTAAATTATGTTCTTTGCAGCCACATGGATGCAGCTGGAGGCCATTATTATAAATGAATGAATGCAGAAACAGAAACCAAATACTGCATATTCTCACTTAAAAGTGGGTGCTCAATGTAGAGTACACATGGACACCAAGATGACAGGAACAGGCTGGGCGCAGTGGCTCATGCCTGTAATCCCAGCACTTTGGGAGGCCAAGGCAGGTGGATCACCGGAGGTTAGGAGTTCGAGACCAGCCTGACCAGTATGGTGAAACCCCATCTCAACTAAAAATACAAAAGTTAGCCAGAAATTGCTTGAACCCAGAAGGCAGAGGCTGCAGTGAGCTGAGATTGCACCACTTCACTCCATCCTGGCTGACAGAGTGAGATTTCATCTCAAAAAAATAAATAAATAAATAAGGTGACAGCAATAGACACTGAGGACCCCAAAAGAGGAGAGGGTGGGAGGGAGGAAAGGGCTGAAAAACTGCCTATCAGGTCCTATGTTCACTACCTGGGTGATGTGATCAATAGAAGCCCCAGCTGCAGCGTCATGTAATATATCTGCATATGTAACAAACCTGCACATGTGCCCCTTGATCTAGTTTTTTTTTTTTAAATGGTGTTAAAGCTCTTCCAAAAAGAGGCTAGAGGGTCACAGTGGAAGAAAGATTTCAATGTTTTTGAAAGACAAAGTAGACACCAGAGGAGCCAACTGACAGGGGATAATGTTACAACTTAAGCAGAGCTAGATATGGAAGAGGATAAAGCCGGTTGGTTCACTGACTTAGTGCCTGGATTTCCCAAGTGCCGTGAAGGAAACGCTGAAATGAAACTAAAGCACTGGCTGAATGTTGAAGGTCTGAGCAGTTGGGTCATTCTCCCTATCCATTCATAAAACAGTAGTCCCTCCGTGACCCGTAGGAGAGCTGAGCATTGTTCTCTTGGGAAACTGAATAACCAAAGCTTTGGATTTGGAAAAGTTCTGAATTTAGGGACATAAAGAACAGGGAAAGCCAGGCATGGTGGCTCATGCCTGTAATCCCAACACTTTGGGAGGCCGAGGCAGGCAGATCATAAGGCCAGGAGTTCGAGACCAGCCTGACCAACATGGTAAAACCCCAACTCTACTAAAAATACAAAAATTAGCTGGGCCTGGTGGTTCATGCCTGTAATTCCAGCTACTCAGGAGGCTGAGGCATGAGAATAGTTTGAACCTGGGAAGCAGAGGTTGCAGTGAGCCAAGATCATGCCACTGCACTTCAGCCTGGGTGACAGAGTGAGACTTTATCTCAAAAAAAAAAAAAAAAAAAAGTTGGCCAGGTGCAGTAGCTCATTCCTGTAATCCCAGCAGTTTGGGAGGCCGAGGATGGTGGATCACCTGAGGTTGGGAGTTCAGGACCAGCCTGATCAACATGGAGAAACCCTGTCTCTACTAAAAATACAAAAATTAGGTGGGTGCGGTGGTGGGCACCTGTAATCCCAGCTACTCAGGAAGCTGAGGCAGGAGAATTGCTTGAAACTGGGAGACAGAGGTTGCAGTGAGCCAAGACTGCACCACTGCATTCCAGCCTCGGTGACAGAGCAAAACTGCATCTCAGAAAAAAGAAAAAAAGTCAAAGGCAAGAAATGTAGAGGATCAGAGCAGAAAGTCCACTCAGCTAAACTTAAAAGCTATCAGAGAAAGAAATCATTGAAAGTGAAAAAAAGAAATTAATAAAGTGATACAAGACATTTTCTTGATGGACATGAGATTCCAGAATGAAAATTCTACTGAGTGCTCAACATAGTAAGTGAACAAAAAAACCTGCCCCTGACATGTAACTGTGAAAATTAAGGGCACTGGGAATCAAGAGGAAACATTCTTAAACTCTCAGAGAGAAGAAGGAAGTTGTAAGCAAAAGGTGGGAAATCAGAATTTCGTTGGATTGTTCAAAAGCATGAGCTTCAGAAAAGAAGAAGAAAATGGCTCAATTCCAAAATTCCAAGGGAAAAGTATCTTCAACCCAGAGCTGCCAGAGTGAGCTATGATTCTGGAGTGATCCATGGCAGTTAAGTGTGAGGGAAGAATAAAAATATTTTGAATTTTTCTTCCAGGCAACTTGGCAAAGAAAAAAAAAATTAATAAAAAGAAAAAATATTTTGCAACATACGATGGCTTTGAAAATTCACTTTCTGTGCACTGGAAGCTATTGGAGGATATGTTCCACCAAAATGGGGTAAGTGATTGAAAAGAAAGCATTCCAGAGAGCACTGAGGAGAAGCTCGGGATGTTCCAGCAGGGCAGGAATGCAGAAGGCCATATTCACGAACAGGGAATCTGGGAGAGAGGTCATGATGGTTAATTTTTTTTTTTTAAAGCTACAATGGTTGATTTTATGTGTCAACTTGGATAGGCCATGATAAATAGATATTTGGTCAAACACCAATCTAGATGTTGCTGTGAAGGTGTTTTTAGATGTGAATAACATTTAAATCATTAGACTTTAAGTAAAGCACACTACCCTCCATCACGTGGGCTGATCCAATCAGTTGAGGCCTTAAGAGCCTTCAGAGACTGATGATCCTCAAAGAAACAGAACTTCTGCCTCTAGGCTGCCTTTGGACTGGAGCTGTAGCAGCCAGTCTTCCCCGGGTCTCCAGTCTGCAAGCCTACCCCGCAGAGTTTGCACTTGCCAGCCTACACAATCATGTGAGCCAACTCCTCAAACTGAATTCCCCTTTTTCTCTACCACCGCCACACACCCTCCCACTGCTCCCCCTTCCCACAACACACACTCCATTAGTTCTATTTCCCTGGAGAACTCTGACCAATACAGAAGTATATATAGGAAAAAAAAAAAGGAAAGCAAAGCTTTGAGAGTATAGAAAATATTACTGCTGGGCCAGGCGCAGTGGCTCACTCCTGTAATCCCAGCACTTTGGGAGGCTGAGGCAGGTGGATCACCTCAGGTCAGGAGTTCAAGACCATCCTGGTCAACATGGTAAAACCCCGTCTCTACTAAAAAATATAAAAATTAGCTAGGTGTGGTGGTGTATGCCTGTAATCCCTGCTACTCAGGAGGCTGAGGCAGTAGAATCACTTGAACCTGGGAGGTGGAGGTTGCAGTGAGCTGAAATTGTGCCACTGTACCCCAGCCTGGGTGACAGAGTGAGACTCTGTCTTAAAAAAAAAAATTATTGCTGGGCATGGTGGCTCATGCCTGTAATCTTAGCACTTTGGGAGGGTGAGGCAGGTGGATTGCTTGACTCACGGTGTCTCAGGAGTTTGAGACACCATGTCTCTACAAAAAATACAAACTTGGCCAGGTATGGTGGCTCATGCCTGTAATCTCAGCACTCTAGAAGGCTGAGGCGGGTAGATCACCTGAGGTCAGGAGTTTGAGACCAGGCTGGACAACATGGTAAAACCCTGTCTCTACTAAAAATACAAACATTAGGCATGGTGGCAGGTGCCTGCAAGCCCAGCTACTTGGGAGAGGAGGCAGGAAGAATTGCTTGAACCTGGGAGACAGAGCTTGCAGTGAGCTGAGATCCCACCATTGCACTCCAGTTACTTGGGAGGTTGGGGTGGGAGGATAACCTTAGCCTGGGGATGTTGTGCCTAGGCAACAGAGTAAGATGAATAAATGAATGAATGAATGGAAGGAAGGAAGGAGGGAGGGAGGGAGGAAGGAAGGAAGGAGGGGGGAGGGAGGGAGGAAGGAAGGAAAAAGAAAGAAGAAAAAAAGAAAATGAAAGAAAATATGATTGCTCAATATGGGTCAGAACGTCACAAAATTAAATTAATAATGTATACATGGAAAAGTAGGTAAATGAAAAAGTGAGGCAATTATTAATTCCAGGAAAAACAAAGAATCATATCTTAGCAATGAACAGTATTTGTCAAAGTGGTGTAAATGCTAACCACTAACTAACAAAAGTATTTATATAATTATCTTGGGAGGGGCAAATGAATCAGTAAAGTCCAAAACTAACAAGTTGAGAAACACAATATGAGTACATTATTCAGAAACATGAAGATAAATGCTTAGGGAAATTGCTAAAAGAGATAAGGATAATTTTCTGTGGGTGCAGGGCTACGAGATAAGAAAAGGCAGTTAGCTGGACAGGTGTGGCAGCTCACACCTGTAATCGCAGCACTTTGGGAGGCTGAGGCAGGAGGATCACCTGAGGTCAGGAGTTGGAGACCAGCCTGGTCAACATGGTGAAACCTTGTCTCTACTAAAAATATAAAAACTAGCTGGGCGTGGTGGTGCATGCCTATAATCCCAGCTACTCAGGAGGCTGAGGCAGGAGAATTGCTTGAGGAGGCAGAGGTTGCAGTGAGCCAAGATCACACCATTGCACTCCAGCCTGGTCAATAAGAGCAAAACTCCATCTTAAAACAAATAAATAAAATAAAAAAAGAAAAGGTAGCCATCTGAAGTTTTTCATGACAAGCCTTTTTCACTACTTGAATTTATATGCAGGTATTGCTTTGATAAAATATAAAAATAACTTAAAAATACTTGCCCACTTGCAGTTCTGTCTCTTCTGGGCTGTGGCATCAGGTAAGTAATCTGATATATTAGTAAAATTAAGTCTGATATATTGTCTAGCCCTATCAGATAATTCACTTAATTTTTCAAGGACTCCAATACTTCTATGCTAAAATGACTAATTGTAAAAATTTTAATAAACACAGAAAATAAGTGTGAAGAGTGGAGAATATGTGACGTTTCCAAAACCAAATCACCAGGCAATGAGTCCATTATCCAGAGCCCGGAACATCATGGATTCTCAACTAACATCTAATGGGAATTGTGACAGAAAAGCACAAACCTCATCACTCTGAGTGTGGTACCCCATCTACGGGGTAGGATACTGGGGGCAGTGCAGACCCTTGCGTCTAAAATATTTCAGGCATTTGTATACCACAGATGCTTGAAATTCAATGACTATTTCATTTCGTTGGTTCTCGAGGGCTTTTTGATATTTACAGTTGTCTGCTAAAATGGGAACTTTCTCAGGAAAGCAACACCTCTTAGTAAGGGGGGTAATTTGCTTGATACTGAGAATAAGAAGGGAACGAGGTATGGCAGCTGTGGCCGTAATTTAAGTCACTTGTGAGGCTGAAGCAGGAGGATAGCTTGAGCTCAAGAGTTTAAGTCTAGCATGGGCAACATAGCAAGGCCCTCGTCTCAAATAAATAAATAAACAAGAGAAAAGAAGCCGGGCGTGGTGGCTCATACCTGTAATCCCAGCACTTTGGGAGGCCAAGGCAGGTGGATTACCTGAGGTCAGGAGTTCAAGACCATCCTGGCCAACATGCTGAAACCCAGTCTTGAAAAAAAAAAGAGAGAGAGAAAAGAAATATCTATAAAAAACTTATTTTAAAAATAAGTAAAATAGAGTAAGAATGGAAAAGTCAGCTGGGCACGATGGCTCATGCCTATAATCCCAGCCAGCACTTCGGGAGGCTGAGGCCGGTGTTTCATGTCAGCAGATCGAGACCATCCTGGTCAACATGGTGAAACCCTGTCTCTACTAAAAATAAGAAAATTAGCCGGGCATGGTGGTGCCCGCCTGTAGTCCCAACTAGTTGGGAGGCTGAGGTAGAATTGCTTGAACATGGGAGGCAGAGGTTGCAGTGAGCTGAGATTGGGCCACTGCACTCCAGCCTGGACAGCAGAGTGAGACTTCGTCTCCAAAAAAAAAAAAAAAAAACCAATGGAAAAGTTAAGGGTAGGGAAAGGGAGAGGTAATAGCCACACAAGACTTGCCTTTGGTAGGTTCATCTTTTCTACTAGTCACCAACTCAGGGCACTGAGAAGTCCAGCAGCGCCTGTAAGCCTCGTGTATTTGCAGTAGCAGGGACTGGCCGGGAGATGGCAGCCCTGTCCTGAGTGGCGCCTCAGCCGCAGTTCCCGCCAGAGCCATCAGGAGGCAGTGCAGGAGCACGCAGATGTGTAGCAAATCAGCCTAAAAAGCAGTTTTATTATAATACATTGCTGCTGTGATAAGCACTCAGCGAATATTTGTTTGAGTGAGTTGACTATATGTCAGTCATTAAGATCACTCTCTTGAATGCACCCTTAACACCTTTGCAGGTACCGCAATCCTTTAAACCCCCGTCCATAAACTTTACCCTATATTCCCCGAGTCCATTCATTCTCACACCGTTTCACACTTGCAGCTTACTCAGCTGAGCTCCTCACTCTGCTCATGGCCTTGCTTTCCAGTTTACTGAGAAAATGAAGCAGATAGACGGAACTTCCATAGCACCCTACCATGACCGTCTTTATGGTCGGCCTTCCTGCTAGCAAAGGTAGGTGAACTGTTCTGGCTCTTAAGGGCAACACTTCCCATGCCCTAGGTAAAATCCCTGCTCACTACCATCGAAATACGACTCCAGAAAAATTTCACCCTTTCCCCACATCATCAATTTACCTTTCTCTACTGGGTTAGCACAGAAACCTGCTGTTATCTATCCCATCATCATTTATGATTTCTCTTTGGTCCCAATTTTCTTTTCTTTTCTTTCTTTCTTTCTTTCTTTTTTTTTTTTTTTTCTGAGACAAAGTCTTACTCTGCCACCCAAGCTGGAGTGCAGTGACGTGATTTTGGCTCACTGCAACCTCTGCCTCCTGAGTTCAAGCGACTCTCCTGCCTTAGCCTCCCGAGTAGCTAGGACTACGGGCTCACGCCACCATGTCCAGCTAATTTTTGTATTTTTGGTAGAGACAGGGTTTCACTGTGTTGGCCAGGATGGTCTCGAACTCCTGACTTCATGATCCACCTGCTTCAAATCTCCCGAAGTGCTGAGATTATAAGTATGAGCCACTGTACCTGGCTGGGCCCCAATTTTCTATCAGCTATGAGCCTATTTTTGTTTTCTTTTTTCCAGTAAAATTCTTGGGGTTGAGCCGGGCATTGTGGCTCATGCCTGTAATCCCAGAACTTTGGGAAGCAGAGGTGGGCAGATCACCCAAGGTCAGGAGTTCAAGACCAGCCTGACCAACATGGAGAAACCCTGTCTCTACTAAAAATACAAAATTAGCTGGCTGTGGTGAAGCATGACTATAATCCCAGCTACTCAGGAGGGGTGAGGCAGGAGATTCACTTGAAGCCAGAAGGTGGAGGTTATAGTGAGCTGAGATGGTGCCATTGCACTCCAGCCTGGGCAACAAAAGCGAAACTCTGTCTCAAAAAAAAAAAAAAAAAAAAAAAAAATTTCTGGGGTTTTCCATACTTGCCAATACTCACCAACTCCAAAACATTTCCTGCTATTCTTGGCTACACCCACTGTAATCAGCTTTTGTTCAGACCATGCCAAAGGAACTTCCCTTGCCCTCTCCATCACTTACATCCATTGGTCAACCTGTCCTCATCTTCACCATGTCAGCACTTGATTGCTGGTTCCTTCTGAAGACACATACTTCACCGATGGTGCCTTGAGGCACCATCAACTGGCTTCTCCTCTCCTCTTAGTTCTTTATGGAGTCTGCCTTTTCTCCACAATCTATCATTACCAAGTTCTCTAAAGCATGGTCCTCGTGCTTAATTATAGCTCTAGCTCAGACTTCTCTGACACCCAACTGTTCAACTTCTTCACATGACCATTTAACTACTCCCAAACTGCTATCCTCATTTTCCCCTGCTCTGTCTACAGTCCTTCCTATCTCAGTTAATGACAACCCATCCCTCCAGGTTCTCAGGCCAAAATCACTGCAGGTATCAGTGATACCTTTGTTTCTCTCACACTCCATAATCAACTTCCTCAGGAAATACTAGTGGCTGTACCTTCAAAATATATTGGGATTCAAGTCAGGTGAGGTGGCTCATGACTGTAATCCCAGCACTTTGGGAGGCTGAGGTGGCTGGATTACTTGAGGTCGGGAGTTTGAGACTAGCTTGACCAATATGGTGAAACCCTGTCTCTGCTAAAAATACAAAAATTAGCCCAGTGTGGTGGAGCGTGCCTATAGCCCAGCTACTTGGGAGGCTGAGACAGGAGAATTGCTTGAACCCAGAAGGCGAAGACTGCAGTGAACAGAGACTGTGCTTCTGCACTCCAGCCTGAGCAGCAGAGTGAGACTCCATCTCAAAAAAAAAAAAGAAAAAAAGAATATATATATATATATATATATATATATATATATATATGGATTCTGACCATGTCTCACCACCTCCACCCACTACCTTCCTGACATAAGCCACCAATACGTCTCCCCTGGATTACTTAATAGCCTTCTAAGTGGTCTTCCTACATTATTGTCAATTGAGCAGCCAGAGTGATCCCTTTTAAAAAGGCCAGATCAAGTCACTCCTCTGCTCAAAACTAGCTACATGCTCCCCAAATCAGTCAGAATAAAAGCCAAAATCCTTAGAAAGACACGCAAGTTTATAGAGCAGCAAAGTCCAATCGAAATGGAATGCAAGCCACATGGGGCATTTTAAATTTCCCAGGAGTCACAATGAAAAAAGTAAAAATAAACAGGTGAAATAAAGTTTAATAATATATTTCATTTAATTCCGTATCTCTAAAACACTATTTTCACATGAAATCAAAATTAAAATTGAGACAAATCACCACTCGTTCTCAAAGTCTTTGAAACATGGTGTATCATTTCCTTTTGGCTAAGATCAAGTGTAGTATCTGTTCTTAAAAAAAAAAAAATGATGCAACAGGCTGGGCGCGGTGGCTCAGACCTGTAATGCCAGCACTTTGGGAGGCCAAGGCAGCTGGATCACCTGAGGTCAGGAGTTCAAGACTAGCCTGACCAACATGATGAAACCCCATCTCTACTAAAAATACAAAAATTAGCTGGGTGTGGTGGCATGTGCCTGTAGTCCCAGCTGTTTGGGAGGCCGAGGCAGGAAAATTGCTTGAACCTGGGAGGCAGAGGTTGCAATGAGCTGAGATTGCACTCCAGCCTGAGTGACAGAGTGAGGCTCCATTAAAAAAAAAAAAAAAATTATGTAGCCCATGTCAATTTGGGCTAGCCAGATTTCAATGCTGAGAGCCACCTGCGGCCCAGAGATTACCATATCAAGCGGCACAGCCAGAGACCACATTTCTCAGATCATCTCTCTGATGGTGCCTTCAGCTACCCTCTACCTGGCTCACTCTGCTCCAGCCATGGGACATGCTTGAGACTCAGCATTGACTGTTCCCTCTGTCTCTACTGTTCCTTCCCCCAATATCCATAGCACTTTCCTCTTGACATCTCATTGTCTGCTCACATTGCCCATCTGTTTAAATGATAGCCACCACACCCCTGCTTCTGACACTCCTCATTCCTCTTACCCACCCTATTTCTCCCTCTAGCATTTATCATCGTCTAAAAGAGTGTATATTCACGATGTAATCTCTGTTTTCTCATGGTAGAAGATAAATTCTGCAAGAGAAGGTGTCTATTTTGCTTAGCAATATGGGCCCAACACTTACAACAGTGCCTGGTACATAGCGGGCACTCGATAAACGCTTCTTGACTGAACAAATTAATGAGAGGCTAAATCAATCTTCCCAGAGGGTTTTCAGGTCAGGGCTCAGAGCCAGCATCTCACATAGCACAAGAGCAACAGTGACCTTGGCATGATTGAAATGCTATTTTGTTAGGAATCATTGCAAGAAAGGGCAAAGCTATATTCAATGCAGCAAGCATTTTCTGAGTGTCCACTGTGTGCAAGGCTGTAACTTTCACACATGCCTGTGGGGAGCCATCACTAGGATGTAGCCTCACCTTCAGGCTGGTACTGGATTTCCTCTGGGCAGCTCCAGAGACGAGCCCCAGCACCAAAAGCATGAAATTGATAGAAAATCGATTTCAATGTTTTTTTTTTTGAAATAGGAACTTTTGAGTAACCAGCTCTATTCAAAATGAACTGGACTGTCTTAGGTACAAAGATTGTCCCAAATCTAGAAATAACTATTACTGAGAAGATTCCGGCACTGAGTGGGAGGTTAAATCAAACCTCAAAAGCCAACTCTAACTTTAATATTTGAAGATATAGTAGAAATAATATGGGTTTTAGTATCACACAGTCTGGGTCTGAAATCCTCTTCCATCACCTAGCCTGCTTCTGCTTAGCCTTTTGCATATGTTACATTTTTTTTTTAGAATGCTGCCTATCCCCAAGGATTTTTCCAATATCAGATGAGACAATGTATATAAAACTGTCGCCAGGCACAGTGGCTCATGCCAGTAATCCCGGCACTTTGGGAGGCCGAGGTGAGTGTCAGGAGATTGAGACCATCCTGGCCAACATGGTGAAACCCCGTCTCTACTAAAATACAAAAAATTAGCTGGGTGTGGTGGCGCATGCCTATAGTCCCAGCTACTTGGGAGGCTGAGGCAGAGAATCACTTAAACCCAGGAGGCGGAGGTTGCAGTGAGCTGAGATCGTGCCACTGCCCTCCAGACTGGTGACAGGAGCAAGACTATCTCAAAAAAAAAAAAAAATTGTCTTCCATATGAGTTGACATATAATAGAAAATAAACAATAAACTTTACTTGAAAATGTTTCTCTTAGGTTCCAAGATTTCCAAAACTTTTTTTTTTTTTTTTTTTAAAGATGGGGTTTCACCATGATGGCCAGGTTGGTCTTGAACTGCTGACCTCAGGTGATCCATCCACCTCGGCCTCCCAAAGTGCTAGGAATACAGGCGTGAGCCACAGTGCCCGGCCCAAGATTTCCAAAACTTTTAAAGGTTTTGCTTTTTTAAAAAAGTTCTGGTTTCCAACAGCATGGCCTGGGGAACGGGTGATAGGTGTCATGTCTGGCTTCGAAGTGGGAAGAAGAAACCCCTGAAACAACCCAGGAAGCAGGCCAAGGAGATGGCCGAGGAGCGTGAGGCCTTCAAACAGAAAACAGAAAAAAGGAGAAGCAGAAGAAACTCAGGAGCTAAACGAAAGCCAAGGCTATAGGGAAGGACCCTCTCCCTCACCATGGGTGAAACCTGGCAATCCCCATCTCTTTTCCTATCAATAGGAAGAACAAAGTGTTAGGTGCTATGTCATTTAATCTTTGCAAAAGGCCAAGAGATGTTGGCCAAAGTCAGTCTCATTTACATGAGGAAACTAAGGTTCAGAGAGGCTAATTAACTTGCCCAAGGCCAGTATCTGGGTAAATGGCCACAACTAGCCTAGGAGATTCCTAAGGTATCCTTTCACTACTTTGTACTCATTAATTCACTCAAAAAGTATTTATTGGCCAGGCGTGGTGGTTCATGCTTGTATTCCCAGCACTTTGGGAGGCAGAGGTGAGAGGATCACTGAAGCCCAGGAGTTTGAGACCAGCCTGGGCAACATAGGAAGGGCCCTATATCTACAAAGATTTAAAAATTAGCTAGGGCATGGTGTGCTCCTGTAGTCCCAGCTACTCGGGAGGCTGAGTCAGGAGGATCACGTAAGCCAAGGAGGTCAAGGCTACAGCAAGCTGAGATTGCACCACTGCAATCCTGCTTGTATGACAAGGTGAGACCCTGTCTCAAAAAGAAATATATATATATATATAACATATATTAATATATATAAATATATAATTATATTTAGATAGATCTCCTGCATCAAGAGCTCTGTGCAATTGAAGACACAGTTGTGCACAAACGTCTTCTCTGCCCTCTGGGAACTTAGTCCCTAGCGTTAGGCTGGAGGGTCCTTGACAGTCACCCATTCTCTTTTGTTGCTTCCCCTCCAGGCCTCATGTCTGTAGATACTGTTGGTTTTCTGCTCTTCTGCTATGTCTGTAGCATTTTCCTGAAATTATTTTACCTTATAATTATGCAACTAACTTATGGAAATAAGTTGGAAAGAATCATTTTCCATTTGTGATTGGATGCTAAGATGGATGTTACTTTTTTTTTTTTTTTTTGAGACATAGTCTCGCTTTGTTGCCCAGGCTGGAGTACAATGGCATGATCTCGGCTCACTGCGACCTCTACCTCCTGAATTCAAGTGATTCTCCTGCCTCAGCCTCCGGAGTAGCTGGGATTACAGGCTCACACCACCACACCCGGCTAATTTTTGTATTTTCAGTAGAGACAGTGTTTTGCCATTTTGGCCAGGCTGGTCTCAAACTCCTGACCTTTAGGTGATCCACCCGCGTCAGCCCCCCAGCGTGCTGATATTACAGGCACGAGCCACTGTCCTCAGCCTATTTTATCTTACCTGGCCATACATCTTAGCCAGCATCTTGAAGAGCAAACTGGAATTTGGAAAACTAACTTAAGCCCCCTCCATGTCCTCCTTCAACTTCCAGTTTGTTTCAAAATCCCAGTCACATCCTGAATACACAGTGTGGCAGGGGGGCGTGTACACACTTAAGCAGTGCAGAGTCCTTCATTAGTAAAAAATGTCGGCTTGCTCCTTCCCTCTCCTGAGGGGCCTGAACCTACACCTCCCTGTTCAGGTCACAGACCAAGGGCTTGCTGACCTCTCCCTTAGCCCTCCTCAGAACAACCTTACAGTACCAACCACACCTATCCAATGCATATTTTAAGGAATCAGCCTTCCCCTTTTCATTCAGTCTGATTTTAGTCATTTGTTTTAAAAACAAAGAAGCAATTGGGGGGAAAAGGGGAGGGTCAGTGGGAGGGGGAGGTGGGGAGGGATAGCCTGGGGAGAAATGCCAAATGTGGGTGAAGGGGAGAAGCAAAGCAAAGCACAGTGCCATGTGCGTACCTACGCAACTGTCTTGCATGCTCTGCTCATGTACCCCAAAACCTAAAATCCAATAAAAAATTAAAAAACAAAAAAAACAAAGAAGCAAAAAAGGCTGGGTGTGACGGCTCACGCCTATAATCCCAATGCTTTCCTAGGCCAAGGTGAGAGGATAACATGCGATCAAGAACAGCCTGGGCAACATAGTGAGATGCAGTCTCTACAAATAATTTTTTTTTAATTAGCTGGGTGTGGTGTTGTGTACCTGTGGTCACAGCTACGCTAGGGAGGCTGAGGCAGGAGGATTGCTTGAGTCTTAGGAGGTCAGAGCTGCAGTGAACTGTAATGTGCCACTCACTGCACTCCAGCCTGGGTGACAGAGTGAGACCCTGTCTCAATAAACAAACAAATAAATAAGAAGGAAAAGCAAAAGACATGTCCTTATTTTCTTTTTCTTTTTTTTTTGAGACAGAGTCTCACTCTGTCACCCAGGCTGGAATGCAATGGCAGGATCTCAGCTCACCGCAACCTCCGCCTCCCAGGTTCAAGCAATTCTCCTGCCTCAGCCTCTTGAGGAACTGGGATTACAGGCGCCCACTACCATGCCCGGCTAATTTTTTTATTTGTAGTAGAGACGGGGTTTCACCATGTTGGTCAGGCTGGTCTTAAACTCCTGACCTCATGATCTGCCTGCCCTTGGCCTCCCAAAGTGCTGGGATTAACAGCTGTGAGGCCCTATGCCCGGCCCTCTTATTTTCTTAAAAAATAAAAAAAGCAACCAGAAGACTATGAAGGCCTAGAAAAAACTCTCCACAGTTTTTCCAATCCCAATTTACGTGATTCTATAACACACATAAAACAGAGGTATAGGCCAGGCGCGGTGGCTCAAGCCTGTAATCCCAGCACTTTGGGAGGCCGAGGCGGGTGGATCACAAGGTCAAGAGATCGAGACCAACCTGGTCAACATGGTGAAACCCCGTCTCTACTAAAATACAAAAAATTAGCTGGGCATGGTGGCGCGTGCCTGTAATCCCGGCTACTCAGGAGGCTGAGGCAGGAGAATTGCCTGAACCCAGGAGGCGGATGTTGCGGTGAGCTGAGATCACGCCATTGCACTCCAGCCTGGGTAACAAGAGCGAAACTCCGTCTCAAAAAAAAAAACAAAAAAAAAAACCAGAGGTATAGTTAATGCTCGAAACCCCTGTAGCAAGATTATACAAGGCAATAAAACCAAGAACATGCACTTGGAATGTCTTACCTGGAGCTTTGGAATTAAAAGGCTCAGGGACTAGGAGAAATATGTTTTGAATATTTAAAACACTCTTAAATTCAGGTATGCCAAATAAGATGGAGATGTGCTGATTTAATTGGGTTTGCTATTTTCTTTATAGGAAGGAGGGCACTATTAAACTTAAATTAGTGATACTAAAATTTCTTAGCATAACATTCAAAGGCCTCCCTAATCTAGAGGACTTTGTCAGCCTCTGTGCATTCCACAGGTCACCCTAGATTGGAACACTCTTTATTTTTTTTGAGATAGAGTCTTGCTCTGTTGCCCAGGCTGGAGTGCAGTGGCATGATCTTGGCTCACTGCAACCTCCACCTTCCAGGTTCAAGTGATTCTCCTGCCTCGGCCTCCTGAGTAGCTGAGATTACAGGTGTGCACCACCATGCCCAGCTAATTTTTGTATTTTTAGTAGAGACGGGGTTTCACCGTGTTGGCCAGGATGGTCTCAAGCTCCTGACCTTGTGATCCACCCGCCTTAGCCTCCCAAAGTGCTGGGATTACAGGCATGAGCCACTGCACCCAGCCTGGAACACTCTTACTAATAATTTTTATTTTGTGTTCCTACACAGCCCTGGTCATACGATAAGCATGCAGCTATTTCAGTCATTTTATGGCATTATCAATACACTATCCCTGTAGACGAATCCTCTGAACCCTCAGTTCCTTGAATTCCTTACCTCCAATGATCTCCTCCTCCGCCCAGTGCCTCCCACTAACCCTCATGGTTGGAACCTAAACCTTATCATGACCAGTAACTGCAACTGGTCAAAATGTCGAAGTCAAGCATCCGATCCATGCCTCCCATCTTCTATCATTTCAGATCAGCCTTTCCAGTAACCCGATAGCCCTCTTCAAAAATCTGCCCCGACTAGAACCTCGAATCCATTGATCCTCTAACTCATAACACTCCCTCATCCGCTTCACATTCTCTCCCTCCTAACCATGGAACACTAATTTTTATACTAAAAATTACCGTTTTTCTGAAATTCACATTTAAGGAGGGATCTTGTTTTGTTTTGAGAGGCAGGTCTATGATGCCCAAGCCAAACTCGAATTCACGGGCTCAAGCAATCCTCCTGCCTCAGCTTCCTGAATAGTTAGGGCTACAGGTGTGTGCCACTGTACCCGACTACTCTATTTTTATCTGCTACACCTGGCAACCCTGCAATCACTGTAATCACTCCCTTACAATAACTCCCAACCTCCTTGGCTCCCTCTGACTTGAAACTCCTTCAGCAAAACCACAGCTGAGGTTAAAGCCCAGCTTCCTGACCACTCTGTGTCCCCCTCATTACAGCAGACTGGCTGCAGGAAGGTGAAACCCGGCTGGGCAGGTCTCACTTTAAATTCAGGATAGCAGCCCTCAAATGGGGGCTTCCCGCTGCCTGGGGAACCGTCCTACTTAGATTCCCCTACTCCATTTACACATATTTCATGCCTGTGCCTCTGTCCTCAGATCTCTCCCTCATCCCCATCCTGAGTCCTATTCACTGGGAAAACTGAAGCACTCAGGAGAATTTCCTGATTCCTCTCACCACATTCATCCAACGTGTTTGTACTCATCTATGTTAACTTCTTGTCCATGACGTAGATCAGTGTCAGTAAACTATTGGCCATGGGCCAAATCCAGCGCAATTGCTGGTCAGCTAAGGATGGCTTTTACATTTTTAAATAGAGAAGAATTTTTTTTTTCTTTCTGAGACAGGGTCTCACCCTGTTGCCCAGACTAGAGTGCAGTGGTGCGATCTCAGCTCACTGCACCCTCTGCCTCCTGGGTTCTAGCGATTCTCTCACTTCAGCTTCCCAAGTAGCTGGGGATACAGGTATGCACCGCCATGACTGGCTAATCTTTGGATTTTTAGTAGAGACGGTGTTTTGCTATGTTGACCAGGCTGGTCTTGAACTCCTGACCTCAAGCGATGTGCCTGCCTCGGCCTCCCAAAGTACTGGAATTACAGACGTGAGCCACTGTGCTCGGCCTATTTCTCCAATCTTTAAACAAAACAAACTCTTCCTTGGCTTCCCCCTGCCACCATCAGTTTTTGGCATCATTTTTTGGCAGCAAAAAATCCCTAAAGAATCATCTTTACCTGAGGTCCACAATTCTCCAAATTTCTCTGAAACCATCCTCCATCACTTTACGGAAACTGCTCTCTAAGTTACCAGTGACCCCCACATTGCTAAATCCCATGGCCATTCTCGGTCTGCTCTCACCTTACCTGATCGATGGGCAGGCAGCGTGTGACACGGTGGCTCACTCTTTCTGCTTCCAAGCACTTTCTTCGTGCTGCTTCCGAGACACCACGCCCTCTTGATTTTTCTCCTCGTTCCTGGATGCTTCCTTGTTCCTCTTTTTCCCTTGTTATCACTGGAGGGCTCCAGGACCTCTTGTCAGACTCTTCTTGCTCTCCCCTTCATAGACTCTTTCTGTCACACCCTTTAAATTCTCTGTCTCATGCTGACAACCCCCAAACACATGCCTCCAGCCCAGACCTCACTCCTGAGCTCCCTGCTTCACTGTTCAGCCGCCTACCTGACATCAGCACAGGGACCTCTGCCAGACAATGCAAAAATCGCCATGCCAGGAATGACCGGGGCATCCAAACTTGATTAACACTCCACTTTCACCCCTGACACTGTAGCCCCATCCCCTAAAAGGATCACTGCCCCCAAATAAAGTATTTCAACACTGTGATGTGATTTTTTTTTTTGAGATGGAGTCTCACTCTGTCACCCAGGCTGGAGTGCAGTGGCATGATCTTGGCTCACTGCAACCTCTGCCTATTGGGTTCAAGTGATTCTCCTGCCTCATCCTCTCGAAAAGCTGGTATTACAGGTGCCCTTCACAGTGCCTGGCTATTTTTGCATTTATAGATGGGATTTCACCATGTTGGCCAGGCTGGTCTAGAACTCCTGACCTCAGGTGATCCGTCTGCCTTGGCCTCCCAAAGTGCTGGAATTATAGGTGTGAGCCATTGCACCTAGCCTGTGATGTGATTTTTAAGATTTTCTTTCTTAGGCAATTTCCAAGCAAAGCTTAATTGGACCATCACACCACATACCACACTGCATATTTTCCATATTAACATTGTGGATGATTTTTAATCAAAAACTGGAGATTTCCTCTCACCTGTCTCTCCACTTGCCCAAGCTGCCAAAAACCTGTGGTTCTATGTGCCGGGCCTTTACTTTGCAGTCAAGGATGAAGTGAGGGAACTCCAAGGGCCTCAGAAGGTGGGTGCCAGAGAGGGGACTGCAGGGCTTACCAGTAGGCAGCCCCACCTGGTCCAGAGGAGCTGGAGGCAGAAGCAGGGTCTCTGTCCTCTTGACTGTCTGGCTAACTTCAGGCCCTGAGGTGCGTGTGCAGAGCTCAGGGCTCCTGTGGTGAGGGGAGGATGTTCTCGACTCTGAGCATTCAGGTGAAGCTGATGTGGGAGTGCTTACCAATTCGAGCAGCAAGAGAGGGGGTTCTGGGAGCTTCCAGCCCAGTATAGAAACCTACCTGGTTTCCGGCAACTGTATGTCCAGACCCAGGTAGTAGGGTGATTTTGTTGACAACAGCATGCCCGTCCCATTGAATGTTATTCCCCTGAATGGAGATTTGTGGGGTAGGGGTGAAGGACTCAGGGCTGGACCTATGTGACCTGATGTGAAATTTCTGTCAAACAACAAAACTTTTCAATGGTTTGCTAGGATTATTTCTATATTGACAGTTTCTGGCTGGGCGAGGTGGCTATTGCCTATAATCCTAGCACTTGGGGAGTCCAAGGCGTGTGGACCATTTGAACCCAGTAATTCAAGACCAGCCTGGGCAACATGGTGAGACCTTGTCTCTACAAGAAATAAAAAAAATCAGCCAGGTGAGGAGGTGTGTGCCTACAGTCCCAGCTACTCAGGAGGCTGAGATGAGGGGATCACCTGAGCCTAGGGAAGTTTAGGCTGCAGTGAGCTGAGATTATGCCATTGCACTCCAACTTGGGTGACAGAGGGAGACCCTGTCTAAAAAAAATAAAGCTTCTAATAATACTTTAAAAACTGCTAAAAGTTCAAGCCGTTCCCTCACCAAAAACACAAAACAATATTCTAGTCCAACACTTAAGTCCAGTTTCCTCTCATCCCCAACCTGCCTTCTTTCCCTCAAATACTGGCAACCATCCATTATTCCCCACTCCCACATCGTTGCAATCTTCTCTGGCCACTTTCGCTCAAACTCCACCTAGCATCTGTGAGGACACTGTTGACTCTCCATTCACAATGTATGCAGCGCCCCACATTTCTCACCTGATCTCGCCTCACCTCATCAGTCTGGATGAGTTCAGATGACTGCAATCCTTCCTAATAGTTCTCCCTGCCTCCGCCTTTGTTTGGCAGTCTCCTCCCTGCCAGAGTAATCCTTTCAGAAGGACATCAAAGCCACATCCTGCAGTGGCTCCCCATTTCACTCAGAGCCAACGCCCAAATCCCTCAGATGGCGCCCAAATCCCTCAGATGGCATCCAAAGCCCTGCTCCATCTGGCAGGCAGCCCTGCCAGCCCTCACTTCTTCCCGCCCTGTCATCCTCCCTAACTCACTCAGCAGGACACGATGGCCTCCCTGCTGCTCAGGAATGAGACAGGCCAGCCTCCACCTGGAGTCCTTTGTGCTGGCTGTCCCACCTGCCTGGAATGCTTTCCCCTAGACAGCTGCCTGACTCGCCTCTTCAGCACCTTCCAGTCTGCTCAGATGTCCCCTTTCAGTGTGACCTACCTTAGCCCCCAACCCCTCAGCCATGCCCACTGTTTTGACATCACTCTATCAACTCGTAATATATTACACAGCATACTTACTTATACAGTTTAATAGAAATTATCTTTACAAGGCCGTATGTTTTTATCTATTTTGTTCGTTTTGATTATTTTGGTCCAAGTGCTTGGAACTAGAAAGCATTCAATAAATATTTTTGGAATGAATGAATTGAATGTCTACTTGTTGAATGATTTCACCTTCATGCTTTTACTTAAATTTCAGGCACCTTGAGAGGTATGTGTTACTCCATTTTACCTATAAGGATAGCCACCTTTGGCCGGGCGCGGTGGCTCACGCCTATAATCCCAGCACTTTGGGAGGCCGAGGCGGGTGGATCATGAGGTCAAGAGATCGAGACCATCCTGGTCAACATGGTGAAACCCCGTCTCTCCTAAAAATACAAAAATTAGCTGGGCATGGTGGTGCGTGCCTGTAATCCCAGCTACTCAGGAGGCTGAGGCAGGAGAATTGCCTGAACCCAGGAGGCGGAGGTTGTGGTGAGCCGAGATGGAGCCATTGCACTCCAGCCTGGGTAACAACAGGAAAACTCCGTCTCAAAAAAAAAAAAAAAAAAAAGGATAGCCACCTTTAAAAGGTTTAAGTAACTTGTACAAGTCACAAGTTACTAAGTTGAAAAGTGAAATTGGGGACCAAGGTCTTTTTCTAAAATCTCATAACTAGTGTCGTTTTCAGCTCTCTATATGGCTGCCTCCCACGTTGGTATTTGTGAGACTCAAAGGAAAATCAAATTCATTCACACCAAACTGTTGCCCAGGAGTAAAGCAGATTTCTGTAAATGAAGGCAGAACTCCAAATAACTGCAAGAAAAAATTAGAAATGGGCACTTACTCATAACTGTATTTGTTCTTAAAATAATTTATACATTTAAAAAACAAAAATTTAAAAGTATTTAAAGTAGAAATTATAAAGAAATATATAAAGAAGTAAACATAGAACAAACCACTTACATTCATCAGGTTTAAATATTTCCTTGGCCAGGTGTGGTGGTTCACACCTGTAATCCAAGCACTTTGGAGGCCAAGGCGGGCGGATCACCTCAGGTGGGGACTTCAAGACCAGCCTGACCAACGTGGTGAAACCACGTCTTTAAAAAAAAAAAATTCCTTGATAAGAGTTGTGGTTGAAAAGAATCAAGATAAACTTCATGGGCTGGGTACAGTGGCTCACTCCTGTAATCCCAGCAGTCTGGGAGGCCTAGGCTTGGTGGCAGGCACCTGTAGTTCCAGCTACTCCGGAGACTAAGACAGGAGAATTGCTTGAACCTGGGAGGCAGAGGTTGCAATGAGCTGAGATCACACCACTGTACTCTAGCCTGGGTGACAGAGTGAGACTCTGTCTTAAAAAAAAAAAAAAAAAAGAAGATGAACTTCATGAGGCTTGACTGGAGGGATTTTGGGCAAGGGAAAGTGATACAGAATTTTTTTTTAAGAGTGAAGGAAGATGAAAAGAATAAACCAAAAAAAAGGTCACCTAAATAATTTGGACAGATGATATTCCCTAGTCTGCTGGAGGCTGATGATCTCAGAGAATCTTCCTTTGTTTTAAAAAATCTAATGCCTTATTAGCCTTTGTCTTTGGGACAGTCAAAGGATGTATGGTCCAAATAGAGATTATCTTTACTTAGAATAGAAAACTTGCACAAAGCCAGTAGAAAAGCTATTACCCTCTCATCCCAGAGCCGGTCAACCCCAAACCCAAGCTCCTTCCATTCCTGTGCCTGGAAAGCCCTCACATTTGCATCAGAAACTATGGAGCAGGTTTCCCTTGGTTAATCTGGCAAATTGAAAGTGGCTATGCTAAAGGGTACACACATCCCACCAATTTGTAGGTATGGCTATGATTATAGGTATGGCGATGATTAATTTGCCCCAAGATTTATAGGAAAAGGGGAAGGAGACAGTTTTTTTGTTTTTCTGGTTTTTCTTTTTTTTTTAAACAGAGTTTCGCTCTTGTTACCCAGGCTGGAGTGCAATGGCGCCATCTCGGCTCACCA
The DNA here is from genome assembly GCF_049354715.1 of Callithrix jacchus. NCBI lineage: Eukaryota > Metazoa > Chordata > Mammalia > Primates > Cebidae > Callithrix > Callithrix jacchus. Next base: position 61,420,667 of record NC_133505.1, read on the forward strand.
CAACCTCCGCCTCCTGGGTTCAGGCAATTCTCCTGCCTCAGCCTCCTGAGTAGCTGGGACTACAGGCACGCACCACCATATCCAGCTAATTTTTTGCATTTTTAGTAGAGACGAGGTTTCACCATGTTGACCAGGATGGTCTCGATCTCTTGACCTCGTGATCCACTGGCCTCATCCTCCCAAAGTGCTGGGATTACAGGCTTGAGCCACCGCGCCCGGACTGTTTGTTTGTTTTTTGAGATGGAGTTTTGCTCTTGTTGCCCAGGCTGGAGTGCAATGACACGATCAGCTCACCGCAGTCTCCGCCTCTCAGGTTCAAGTGATTCTTCTGCCTCAGCCTCCCAAGTAGCTGGGATTACAGGCATGCACGACCATGCCTGGCTAATTTTGTATTTTTAATAGAGACAGGGTTTCTCCATGTTGGTCAGGCTGGTCTCGAACTCCCGACCTCAGCTGATCTACCTGCCTTGGCCTTCTAAAGTGCTGGGATTACAGGCATGAGACACTGTGCCTGGCTGTTTTGTTGTTGCTGTTTGTTTTTTTGAGACAGAGTCTCGCTTTGTGGCCCACAGTGGAATGCAGCTCACTGAAACCTCTGCCTCCGCCTCCCAGGTTCAAGGGATTCTCCTGCCTTAGCCTCCCGAGTAGCTGAGATTACAGGTGCCCACCACCATGCCCAACTAATTTTTTTTTAGTAGAGACAGGGTTTCCATGTTGGCCAGGCTGGTCTTGAACTCCTGCCTCAGGTGATCTGCCTGCCTCGGCCTCCCAAAGTGCTGGGATTACAGGCGTGAGCCACTGTATGTGGCCTGAAAAGGAGTTTTATATGTCACCATGACTTCCCACTTAAAATCAATATAAAAACTGTAGCATCTCTGCTGGTTAATAATTAAATACAAGAAGTATTACTGGTATAACAATATTGGTATGATGCCTTTTTACATCACATGCTGCTAACTGAGTTAATGCAGCTATTGCTGTAACAATGCAATGCATGAAAGGATAGCCAGGACACTTGGCTGGGCCTCAAGAGCCTCTAGCTGTCGTTCTTCCTCATTCCTCCCAAGCTTACTTGTTGCAGGTAGAAAATCAAGAGGCAGCTACTTGGGAGGCAGGAGAATCACTTGAACCCAGGAGGTGGAGGTTGCAGTGAGCTGAGATCGTGTCATCGCACTCCAACCCGGGCAACAAGAGTGAAACTAGAAAAGAAAAAGAAAAAAACGAGAGGCAGCCATCTAAGTAACTCAATGGGATAGGAGGGTGTGGGGTCAGGGCCATTTAGCCTGAACTGCCCCACCTGCCTAAGATAATTGCATTTGAAGGGATCCTTGAAATAGTTAAATACGCACATTTCGAAGAAGAATTTAAGTGATTTCCAACCTGGGACTGCGGATGCTTCAATTTCCCTACCCAAGGGAATGAGACTGGACTATTACTGACAATGCCTGTACTCAAAACCACAGTAATGCCTGCTTCTCCGTGGTTTCAGTTACCCAAAGTCAACAGCAGCATGAAAATATTAAATGGAATATTCCAGAAATAAACAATTCATAAGTTTTAAATTGCACCCCATTGAGTAGTGTGATTAGTTCTGCTGTCCCGCTGTGTCTTGCCCAGAATGTGAATCCTCCCTTTGTCCAGCATATCTACACTGTAGAGTTCCTGTCCCTTCCCTCCGGCCACTTAGTAGTCCTCTGGGTGATAAGGTGTCAAGTATCTCAGAGCCTGTGCTCCAGTAACCCTTATTTTACCTAATAATGGCCGTAAAACCCAAGAGTAGTGAGGCCAGCAATTCAAAAATGCCAGAGAGGGCCTGTAATCCCAGCACTTTGGGAAGCCGAGGTGGGTAGATCACCTGAGGTCAGGAGTTTGAAACTAGCCTGGCCAACATAGCAAAACCCCCTTCTCTACTAAAAATACAAAAATTAGCTAGGTATGGTGTCGTGGGCCTGTAATCCCAGGTACAGGCAGGAAAATTGCTTGAACCAGGGAGGTAGAGGTTGCAGTGAGCCTAGATTGCACCCCTGCACTCCAGCCCAGGTGACTGAGCAAGACTCCGTCGTTAAAAAAAAAAAAAAAAAGTCAAAGAGAAGCCGGAAGTGTTTCTTCTAAATGAAAAGGTAAAAGTTCTCAACTTAATAAGAGGAAACCATCGTATTTTGAGGTTGCTAAGATCTGCAGTAAGAAGGAATCTTGTATCCCTGAGATAGCGAAGAAAGAAAAAGAAATTCATGCTAAGTTTTGTTGTTGCATCTCAAACTGCAAAGCTCATGACAACAGTGTGTGATAAGTGCTTAGTTAGAAAGAAAAAACCTGTGCTCACTTTGGCAGCATATATACTAAAAAAATTGAAACGATACAGAGAAGATTAGCATGGCCCCTGTGCAAGGATGACACACAAATTCGTGAAGTGTTCCATATTTTAAAAAAAGAAAAAACAACAACCCATTAAAATGTGGGGGTGGAAATCATAAACAGAACTGTGTTCCACTTGATGGCGATGAGGTTAGGTACTGCAGGCAGTTTCAGGCTCTGAACGGATCCCCTGTGGATAAGGGAGCAGGAGGGCTACCCTAGTCCCTGTTCAGCAATCAGTTGTAGAGGAGACGTCTCCAGCACTCCTCCAACCAAGGCGAAGCTCCACCCAAAGCACCAAGAACCATAAAACTGGTATGTCTGATCTGCTTTTGTTTTTGTTTTCATTTTATTTTATTTTATTTATTTATTTATTTATTTATTTTGAGACGGAGTCTGTCACCCAGGCTGGAGTGCAATGGCGCGATCTCGGCTCACTGCAATGTCCGCCTCCTGGGTTCATGCAATTCTCCTGCCTCAGTCTCCCGAGTAGCTGGGACTACAGGTGTGCACCACCATGCCCGGCTATTGTTTTCATTTTAGAGACAGATTCTCACCCTGTCACCCAGGCTGGAGTGCAGTAGCAAGATCACAGCTCACTGCAGCCTGAAACTCCTGGCTCAAGAGATCCTTCTGCCTGAGTCTCCCAAGTAGTTAGGACCACAAGCATGGACCACCACACCTGGCTAATTTTTTATATTTTTTGTAGAGAGGGGGTCTTGCTTTTGTTACCCAGCCTGTGATCTGTTTATTAAAATATGTTACTAGATGTTAGAGCTACATCTCCTACTACCCTGCCTAACAAGCATAAATATTCACTAAGTATAATTAAGTATTCGTTTAGTGAAATAACAGAGTAGGAATCTAAGAACTAGGTGCTGACCTGATCTGTACCTAATGTGTAAGATATTACATGGGATCAGATCCTTAGCAAATGTCTTTAGATTGATCCACAGTAGACCAACAGGATATATATATTTTAAAATCTGTTCAAAATTTTAGACAACATTTAGGGCCAGGCCCAGTGGCTCATGCCTTTAATCCCAGAACTTTGGAAGGCTGAGGTGGGTGGATCACCTGAGGTCAGCAGTTCGAGACCAGCTTGGCCAACATGGTGAAACCCCATCTCTACTAAAAATACAAAAATTACCCAGGCATCGTGGTGCATGCCTGTAATCCCAGCTACTTGGGAGGCACAGGTTGCAGTGAGCTGAGATCACACCACTGCACTCCAGCCTGGATCACAGAGTGGGACCCTATCTTAAAACAACAACAAAAAAACCCTAGATCTTAAAAAGTTAAAATATAACTTTCTTGAGAGTCATGATTATATTTAGCAACCTTAATCATTGCCACTGAAAAGCTTGGCTTTAGTTTTAAGCAACCACTGTAAAAGCTACGGCACAGAGCTTGCAAGGGGTGGGCTCTAAAGGGTTACATTACATAGCTAAATCGTATAGTTGCTTGGCTGCCTTTATGCTAGACATCATGTCAGACAACTGGAATTCAACTATCTACTTAGCTCTTAGACAAGTCACTTAACCTCTTTGCATTTCATCTGTAAAATGGAAATGATAATACATTCCCGTCTCATTCGCTGGACCAATGTAGGTCAAATAACATAAGTACGGAATTACTCTAAGAGTCTATGGCTCTGTGCAAATGTTAATGGTTTTTAACATAAACTACAATGATGGTCAAAATGGCCAATATTGGCCAAAGTCACGCAGGATTCTTCCCAATCCCTTGAAATCACCTTCTGATCACATTCTGTATTATTATATTTTATATATTTCTAGTAGATGGACAGTAAGACTAATGTCTTTCAACTCTATTTATGACCCTTCAAAGAAAACAATGTGGTAGTCTTATGTTTTCATTGGAGGTATAAGTGACAGTAAAAGCTTGGAACCAACCTAATTGTCCATCAGCAGGGGCTGGTAAAAGAAAGTATGACTATTTCATCCTACAGGATGCTATTCAACTTTCTGCCATCCAAGTAATAACCAGGCCCGACCCTGCTTAGCTTCTAAGATCAGGCGCGTTCTATGGCCATTCAGATGAGATTGGGTGCATTCAGGGTGGTATGGCCATAGACTCAACTTTCAAAAAGAAACTAGGGAAGCTCTTTAGGTATAGTTATCAGAAGACCTCAAATGTATATAGTTAAGTGAAAAAAGCAAATGCAGACCTGTGTATGTAGTATGCTACTATTTAGGTTTAAAAAAAGGTGAGTAGGCTGGGCACAGTGGCTTATGCCTGTAATCCCAGCACTTCGGGAGGCCGAGGTAGGCAGATCACCTGAGGCTGGAAGTTCGAGACCAGACTGACCAACATGGAGAAACCCTGTCTCCACTAAAAATACAAACTTCGCTGGGTGTGGTGGTGGATGCCTGTAATCCCAGCTACTCAGGAGGCTGAAGCAAGAGAACTGCTTGAAACCTGGAGGTGGAGGTTGCAGTGAGATGAGATCTCGCCATTGCACTCCAGCCTGGGCAACCAGAGCAAAACTCTGTATCAAAAAGAAAAAAAAAAATATGGGAGCATGGTGGCCAGTGTGGTGACTCACGCTTGTAATCCCAGCATTTTGGGAGGCCAAGGCAGGAGGATCACCTGAGGTCAGGAGTTCAAGACCAGCCTGGCAAATGTGGTGAAACCACATCTGTACTAAAAATACAAAAATTAGCTGGACATGGTTGTGGGTGCCTGTAATCCCAGCTACTCAGGAGGCTGAGGCACAAGAATCACTTGACCCCAGGAGGCCAAGAGTGAGCCAACATCATGCCACTATACTCCTGCCTGGGCCACAGAGTGGAACTCTGTCTCAGAAAAAAAAAAAAAAAAAAAAAAAAAGACAAAGAATAACAGATGCTGGTGAGGTTGTGAAGAAAAGGGAGCATTTACATACTGCTGGTGGAAGTGTAAATTAGTTCAGCCGTTGTAGAAAGCTGTGTGGCAACTCCGCAAAGAACTTAAAATAGAGCTACCATTCAACCCAGCAATCCCATTACTGGGTGTATACCTGAAGGAATAGAAGTAATTATTAAAAATATCCATGCACTCATATGTTCATTGCAGTGCTATTCACAATAGCAAAGACATGGAATCAACCTAAATCAACTGGAAAAAGAAAATGTGGGTTGGGTGCCGTGGCTCACTCCTATAATCCCAGCGCTTTGGGAGGCCGAGGTAGGCGGATCACTTGAGGCCAGGAGTTCAACACCAACCTGGCCAACATGGCAAAGCCCTGTCTCTAATAAAATTTTTTTAAAAGGCTGGACATGGTGGCTCATGCCTGTAATCCCAGCACTTTGCGAAGCCGAGGCGGGTAGATCACCTGAGGTCAGGAGTTCGAGACGAGCCTGGCCAACGTGGTGAAACCCTGTCTCTACTAAAAATATAAAAGTTAGCTGGGCATGGTGGTACACGCCTGTAATCACAGCTACTCAGGAAGCTGAGGTGGGAGAATTGCCTGAACCTGGGAGACGGAGGTTGTAGTGAGCCAAGATTGCACCATTGCACTCCAGCCTGGGTGACAAGAGCAAAACCTTGTCTCAAAAAAAAAAATTTACCCAGGTATGGTGGAACATACCTGTAGTCGTAGCTACTAGGGAGGCTGAGGCACAAGAATCATCTGAACCCAGGAGGCAGAGGTCTCAGTGAGCCAAGATGGTGCCATTTATATTCCAGCCTGGGCAACAGAGTGAGATTCTGCCTCAAAAAAAAAAAAAAAAAAGAAAAGAAAAGAAAAAGAAAGGAAAAGAAAAGAAAAAAGCTGGGTGTGAGGTGGCTCACACCTGCAATCCCAACACTTTGGGAGGCTGAGGCGGGCAGATCACCTGAGGTCGAGAGTTCGAGACCAGCCTGACAACATAGAGAAACTCCTTCTCTACTAAAAATACAAATTTAGCCAGGCATGGAGGCGCATGCCTGTAATCCCAGCTACTTGGGAGGCTGAGGCAGGAGAATTGCTTGAACCTGGGAGGCAGAGGTTGCCATGAGCTGAGATCGCACATTGCACTCCAGCCTGGGGAACAAGAGAGAAACTCCATCTCAACAACAACAATAATAATAATGATAGAAAACCTGGTTACATATATACCATGGAATACTATGCAGCCATAAAAAATAGATCATGTCTTTTGCAGCAACATAGATGGAGCCAGGGCCATTATTCTAATCAAACTAATGCAAAAACAGAAAATTAAATACTGCATGTTCTCAGTTATAAATGGGAGCTACAGAACAAGAACACCTGGACACTAGGAGGTAAACAGCAGGCACTGGGGTGTACTTGAGGGTGGAACGTCGGAGCAGGGAGAGGATCAAAAAAAATACCTATTGGGTACTATACTCATTACCTGGGGACAAAATTTTCTGTACACCAAACCCCATGACACACGGTTTACCTATATAACAAACCTGCACATGTATCCTGAACCTAAAATAAGGAAGAGTGGGAGGAAGAGAGAAAAGAATCTGGTGGGTCAGGTGAGGTGGCTCACGCCTCTAATCCCAGCACTTTGACAGGTTGAGGTGAGCTGGGCACAGTGGCTGGAGTGCAGTGGTATGATCTTGGCTCACGCCTGAAATCTCAGCACTTTGGGAGGCTGAGGCAGGTGGATCACCTGATGTTAGGAGTTCGAGACAAGCCTGGCTAACATAATGAGACCCTGTCTCTACTAAAAATAGAAAAAAATAGCTGGGCATGGTGGTGCACACCTGTAATTCCAGCTACTCTGGAGGTTGAGGCAGGAGAATCGCTTGAACCCAGGAGGTGGAGGTTGAGATAGGCCAAGATCACACCACTGCACTCCAGCCTGGGCAACAAGAGTGAAACTCCGTCTCAAAAAACAAAACAAAACAAGAAACAATTTAAATATGAAATGAAAGTAACTTTCTTCTAAATTTTTTTTTTTTGAAACAGAGTCTTACTCTAATGCCAGGCTGGAGTGCAGTGGTGCGATCTTAGCTCACTGCAACCTCTGCCGCCCAGGTTCAAGCAGTTCTCCTGCCTCAGCCTCCTGAGTACCAGGGATTATAGGCGCCTGCCACCATTTTTTTGAAGTAGAGACAGTGTTTCACCATCTTGGCCAGGCTGGTCTTGAACTTCTGATCTCATGATCTACTCAACTCAGCCTCCCAAAGTGCTGGGATTACAGATGTGAGCCACCACACCCAGTCCTAAAATTCTTATAGTGTGGTTTCTTGGTCACCTAAACTCTTGTCACAAGAGGCAGTATTTTGTTAACAAAGTGGTTTATTTTGCTGTTTAATCAACTTTAAGTCTTTATTTATTTATTTTTATTTATTTATTTATTTATTTATTTTTGAGATGGAATTTCGCTCTTGTTACCCAGGCTGGAGTGCAATGGTGCAATCTCGGCTCACCACAACCTCCGCCTCCTGGGTTCAGGCAATTCTCCTGCCTCAGCCTCTGGAGTAGCTGGGATTACAGGCACGCACCACTATGCCCAGCTAATTTTTTGTATTTTTTTTAGTAGAGACGGGGTTTCACCATGTTGACCAGGATGGTCTCGATCTCTTGACCTCGTGATCCACCTGCCTCGGCCTCCCAAAGTGCTGGGATTACAGGCTTGAGCCACCGCGCCCGGCTGACTTTAAGTCTTTAACAAGTACACTTTGATCTCTTGAAAATGACAACTCAGCAAAGGATTCAGGGTTGTAATTCAGGATGAAATGAACAGATCGTGAATAGGCAACAAGAGCAAAACTCTGTCTAAAGAAATGAGCCTAATAAAGTTTTCTTTCTTGATCTAGGATTATAGGATTATATTCACTTTAAGAAAAATTATTGAGCAAATCACGTACAGTTTGTGCACTTTTTCCTCTAGAAGTATATACTTTTAACTCCTGACCTCTGATGATCACATAATCCTGTAATCCTAGACAGATTGTGATTAGACAGCTCCCCTGTCTGAGGGGTGTCCTGAGAGAGTCAGAGGCTCCAGTCTAGGGAGATATGAAATGCATTCACCAAAATAGAACTTTAAAAAATGTTTAACTTTTATTTTAGATTCAGGGGATGCATGTAGATTAGTTACATGGGTATATTGTGTGATGCTGAGGTTTGGGATACAGATGATCCCGTCACCCAAGTAGTGAGCATAATTTTTCAAACCTTGTCCACCTTTCCTGCCTGCATCCAAAATAGAAATTTGAAAATAATTCTCCACACGCCGGGATGGACGTTGGCAAGGGAACACCGTTATTTCCTACTTAACCCTTACTGGATGTTTTTTTAAGAATTGTTACCAGATTGCTGGCAGTAAAAACACTAATGTATTCATTCATTCGTTTACTTAGATCAGTACAATCCGATTCTTTGCCAAAACCCCTGTGTAACTGATTGTCCCATCTCTGAACAGGCTGTTCTGGTCAAATCAAGAGGAGATCAAATGTCCAGCCCTCCACTTTCAGCAGCCGGAACTGAGTTCGGAGACTGCCCTCTGAAGCGAGACGGTGGAACCAAGGTGAAGGGAGAGGGCCACCAAAGGAAAAAGGGAAGCTGAATTTATCTTCTTGTTTTTCTCCCTGAGGCGATGGAAACAGATCTCCAGGCGGCTGCTGTGCTTGCCTGTCAGTGTGCCCAGAGTGCTCTTCCTCCAGCCCCAGCTTCCTTCCTCCAGCCTCCCTCCGTTAGCTCTTGGCTTCATTGTTTTTTTTTTTTGTTCGTTTTAAATTGTTTGTTCTTCATTCTGGTTTTTTTTTTTTTTTGTTCTAAAAGACAGGTTTATTAAAATCTAACTTACATAAAGTGAAATTTACCCTCTTTAGGTGTACAGTTCTATAGTTTTATAACCACCCAGACATAGAATATTTTCTTTCTGGTCAGGCGCGGTGGCTCACGCCTATAATCCCAGCACTTTGGGAGGCCGAGGCGGGTGGATCACGAGGTAAAGAGATCGAGACCATCCTGGTCAACATGGTGAAACCCCATCTCTACTAAAAATACAAAAATTACCTGGGCATGGTGGTATGTTCCTGTAGTCCCAGTTACCTGGGAGGCTGAGGCAGGAGAATTGTTGAACCCAGGAGACAGAGGTTGTGGTGAGCCGAGACCGCACCATTGCACTCCAGCCTGGGTAACAAGAGCGAAACTCCATCTCAAAAAAAAAAGAATACCATTCTGTAGTTCCAGCTACTCGGGAGGCTGAGGCAGGAGAATCACTTGAACCCATCTCAAAAAAAAAAGAGAACAAAATTAATATACATAATATACACTAACATACGCTAAGATACATAAGTTGTCTTCAAAGTCAGAGTTATTGTGCAATTAATCATGTTTATACAAGGACGTCAGCTGTGGAAAATGATAAAAGCATCCCAGTAAGCATTTCTAGAGACGTGCTTTACTTAAAAATCTTGTTTTGGGATTAAGATAGTAAAAGATCCATTCCATTTCTCTTCTACGATGCAGCATCTTTTTATTTTAAATCCAATGATTCCTGAAACATAAATATCCAAACATAACTCAATCAACTCTTCTCTCCTTTTCTGGTTTGTACGGATTGGAAGAGCCCTTTGAACTAGCTGCACAGGCACCTTGGGCCTTGACATCACTTACATCATCACTGGACTCCAGGTTCTCAGATATGGCATTACTCTGCCCTTCCCCACAATGCCTAGCACACAGCAGGTGCTCCCTTAAGAAAGCAGGAAGTGTGTTGGCTGGACGTGGTGGCTCACACCTGTAATCCCAGCACTTTGGGAGGCAGAGATGGGTGAATCACCTGAGGTCAGGAGTTTGAGACCAGCCTGGCCAACATGGTGACACCCCATCTCTATTTAAAAATAAAAAAAAGAAAGAAAGCAGGAAGTGTGAAGAAAGCAAATGGCTTGTTTTATAGAGCTCTAAATTTATTCAAAGTGTTAAAAGATTTCACTCTCCCTTTCAAAATATTTTACAATTAAAAATAATCAAGGTCAGGCGTGGTGGCGCATGCCTGTAATCCCAGCACTTTTGGGAGGCCGAGGTGGGTGGATCATCTGAGATCAGGGGTTTGAGAACAGCCTGGCCAACATGGTGAAACCCTGTCTCTACTAACTATACCAGAATTAGCCGGGAATGGTGGTGGGCACCTGTAATCCCAGCTACTTAGGAGGCTGAGGCAGGAGAATCACTTGAACCCGGGAGACAGAGGTTGCAGTGAGACAAGATGGCACCATTGCATTCCAGCCTGGGTGACAGAGCAAGACTCCATCTCAAAAAAAAAAAAAAAATCAAAACTATTGTGTATTTTGTCAGCCAGTGTATGAGTTCCTTTCTCACTCAGCACCAGCTCCTGCCTCTCCAACTATTTCCCTCCCTCTCTCTGCTCTCAATATTGCTATTTCCTCTTCTCTCCCGGAAAGCCCTCCTCAGAGTGGCTTCTCCAGTTTTAGGCTGCAGATGAGGCTGCCTGCAGAGACGAATGTTTGAGGGGCAGAGAATTCTTTGACTTCTGAGAGAACAACTCACTAGTTTTTTTTTATCGGTCGAGTGGGGAATTATTGTCCTTTTTGTCTTATGGACACTTGCCCAGAGCCAAATATTTGGTTTGGAGTTGTTGGGACTCAGAAAATGATACCCCAAAATACGGAACTAAAGAAACGACCTTAAGCCGGGCTCCATGTCTCATGCCTGTAATCCCTGCACTTTGAAAGGCTGAAACAGGAGGATAACTTGAGGCCAGGAGTTAGAGACCAGCCTGGGCAACATAATGAGACCCCATCTCTACTGTTAAAATAATAAAAAAAAGAAGCAGCCTCAAGGTCTCTCCGACCTGCCCCCTTCCTGTCTCTCTGATCTTTTGTCTCTTCCTAAAGTGCAAAATGAGACCATTCTCTGAAGTTCCCTTATCCTAGAAACTGGGACCCTGAAGAGGAAACATAATTACCTTCAATTTCTTCCTTGAAATTTGTTCTTTTTTTTTGGAGATAGGGTCTTGCTCTGTCACCCAGGCTAGAGTGCAGTGGCGTGGTCACAGCTCACTGCAGCCCCAACTTCCAGGGCTCAAGCAGTCCTCCCATCTCAGCCTCCTGAGTAGCTGGGACTATGGGTGCATGCCACCACACCTGGCTGATTTTTAAAGTTTTTTGTAGAGGCAGGGTTTCACCATATTGCCCAGGCTGGTGTCACACTCCTGAGCTTAAGCGATCTGCCTACCTAAGCCTCCCAAAGTGCTGTGATTACAGTGTGAGCCACTGCACCCGGTTTGAAATTTCATTAACAAGAGAAGATTAAAACTCATATCACAGAGGAAGAGTCTGTGCCACAGCTGGAGCCCAGAAAAATTATCCGAAACCATTGTTCTCCAGTCCCATTCAATCCCCAAAGAATATGATTTACTTGCCATTCTCTGAGCATTGGGTCCATTCTTTCCCCCTGAAAATCATTTTCTCCTGGACCTCCCATCTTCCCTTCCCCTATGAAGTAGGGCATATAAGTACCTGTACCCTGCGGAGTCACTGGGTAATCATTCTCTTGTGATTCCCCCATGCTATGCACATTGAAATGAACTTTGTATGCCCTTCTGCCTATTGTCAGTTCATCTTCAGCAAACCTTCAGAGGATGAAGTAGAGACTTTTTCTGTTTTTCCCTACAGGGTTCCTCTGCCTCTGGTCTCCTCAGGCATGGGTTCATGACGGCTGAGTCTGATGATTGTACCAGGTATCTGCCTGTGGCTGTTAGGGACAAGACAAATGGCACATGGCTAGAGTGTGGCTTGATCAAGCCCTGGCTTCTGAGAGCATGGACAACAAACCCCCAGGGGCAATGTAATGTTTTGATTTTTTCTTTTTATTTGAGATGGAGTCTTGCTCTGTTGCAACCTCTTGGCTTACTGCAACCTCTGCCTCCCGAGTTCAAGCAATTCTGCCTTAGCCTCCCAAGTAGCTTGGATTACAGGTGCAAACCACTATGCCTGGCTAATTTTTGTATTTTTAGTAGAAACAGGTTTCACCATGTTGGCCAGGCTGGTCTCGAACTACTGACCTCAAGTGATCCACCTGCCTCGGCCTCCCAAAATGCTGGGATTACAGACTTGAACCACCGTGCCCAGCCGCATTTTGATTTATTGATAGGCGAAGCCAGAACTGCTGGCACCATGAAAGGTAGGGACATGGGAGGAAACTTCTAACCACTTAGCTCTGGGGTGAGCAATGCTCCTTCTGACAAACTCCATCTCTTCTTTCATCCCCTACTTCATCCTACAGGTCCCAGGATTCCAGAAAGAAGTAAGAAAAAGAAGAAAAGGATTCTGTTGTGCTGATGGGAAAAAGGCAGATGACAAAGTGCTCAGGGAGAGGGAAGGCCTGCAGGAAACTGTAGCTGTCATTGCTTCCCTGTTCTGCATGGAAGGTTCTGGGGCCATGAACCAGTCACTCAGAGGCTCTATCAGCTCCACTCCTTGCTTTTGACTAATAGAGGACCACACGGTTCTCCAGCGCTTTGTCTATCACCTCCACCAAGCTGCAGGCACCTTCATCCTGTCCAGAGCCCAGCTGGTAGTTGCTGTCCATGTCCCGGGCAAAAACACATCCATCACTGATCACAGTTTACCCCACAGAGGCCCAAAGCCACTGAGGAGACAGCACCAGCCTGGAGATGAGGGTGGGCATGTTCTTCTCCTTAGCACCCATGAAAGGCCCACTGTCTATATTCAGCCTGACCCAGGCTTCGTGCTTTCCCTTCTGAATCTGTGAAGACTGTATGGTGCTGCCACCAGCGACTCCCACCTGGCCTGGGTAGAGTTCTAGAAGCATCCCAGGTTCTGGGGTATGAAGCAAGAATCTCTGCCTGGGGTTCCAAGCTGACGGTTGTTGAAAAGGCCAAAGCCATATACTGTGTATGTACCCCTCACAGGGGATGGAATGGTGAAGCCGGGGCCACAGAAGGCAACCTGGAATCTCATACGGTCCCAGCTTCCCCGGAATTTCAGCATCCTATCCAAGGGACCAGGAATCATGCCCTGTTGGCCATCATGGTTGGCGCATAATTCAGGCACAGGGCCCAGATGGCCCTGCGCCCACAGCGCAGGGTACAGAGGTCGCTGTCAGCTGTCAGCATCACCAAGTGGCCATTTCCTGGGGCCACCCTCACAGTGAGCACGTCCAGCTGCACTTGCACAAGCATCACTCTCTTCTATGTGGGTTCCAACAGCCTGATGACCCTGTAATTGTTCTGGAAACAGCCCCAGAGGAAGACACAGCCATCTTCGGTGAGGACCGCTGTGTGACTGTCTCCTGCTGATACCTGTATTGTCTTCTTTTGCAGTTCCACTTCCCCGGGGACCATCCCTGAGCCCTCCACTGATGTGCCCCTTCCCACAACACCCTCATCATGGCAGCTGAAGCACTAGACCCGGTCATTTTGCTCAGACACATGATGGTGTGCATGTCCCCACCCTCAGCCTACACAGCATCCTCTGAAACCAGCACCAGGGCTGGCTACTTTCTCTTTTGAAAGTTGATTATGCAAATTGGGTCATTCTTGTGATACCCAATTAAATCAGAGAGGACAGACTGGAAAAGCATCAGGGCGCATAGCACTGATCCAATAACTGAATTCTCCACAAGCCCAGTTGCTGCTGTAGGTAAAATCAGTTTCACCAGTAGTTGCTGAAATGTCCTGCTGTGACTCTAAAACTAGCTTTACCTACCACTGTCACTCACCAATCAGAGCTTGCCAGCTCCCAAAAGCTTCTCCAATGCCAACAAGCTTTCTTTCAAAACACATGTAATATTTCCCTTTCTTTTTTTATTCTTTTCCTTTTGTTTTTTTCATTTTTTTTAAAGATGGGGTTTCACCATGTTGGTCAGGGTGGTCTTGAACTCCCGACCTCAGGTGATCCACCCACTTTGGCCTCCAAAGTGCTTGGATTACAGGCGTAAGCCACCACGCCCGGCCCTAATATTTCCCTTCCTAATAAAACTCCCAACCTTCTCTTCGTCCTTCGGACACACTGAAGACCACCTCATCTGTGTGTATGCCCCAAATTGCAATTCTCTGATTCCCAAGGGAAAAACATTACATTTAGAGATTTGTCTTTATATTTTTCCTTTCACTTTGACTCTCTGTCATACTCTCACCCAGCTCTGGTGGGCCCACATTGCCCTGGCCCAGTGTTCAGCACCAAGCCTGATTCAGTTTTACAGGGTCTCTGTGAGACTGAGGGGTGAAGAAGGTGGCCCTGGTGAGGTTTCCTGTTCAGATGGGCTCAGCTGGAAGGGGGAGGAGCTAAAAGCATGCAGGAGGCAGTGCCCCTCACTGCCTGGGTACAAGGGTCCTTCAACTTCTTGCTTTTGGGGACGAAATCTTCTGGGAGTGATCCTCTCTTAGTTACATACTTGGGTGAAATATTCTGGTGCTCAGCACAGGTTGACCTCAAGGAATGCCAGTGCTCACCAGCATGGCCACTGACCACCCAGAGCATCTGCTCTGCAGGCCTCATCCCAACCCTGGATGAGAAAGGACATGTATATGTTCTTAAAGATTTTCTTTTCTGTTTTTGAATTGAGACGGGGTCTTGCTCTGTCACCCAGGATAGAGTGCAGTGGCATGAACAAGTCTCACTGCAGCCTCAATCTCCCCAGCTCAAGCAATACTCCCACCTCAGCATCCTGAGTAGCTGGAATGACAGGCATGCGCCACCACGCCCAGCTGATTTTTCTATTTTTGTAGTGATGAGGTTTTACCATCAAATTGTACCTGGCCAAGGTTTTCTTACTTAAGCTTTCCAAGTCTTAAAAAATGCCTACAACTAACTGGGCAATGGTGGCTCACACCTCTAATCCCAGCACTTTGGGAGGCTGAGGCAGGTGGATCACCTGAGGTCAGGAGTTTGAGACCAGCCTGACCAACATGGTGAAACCCCATCTCTAAAAAAATAAATAAATAAAAATTAAAACAAAATTGCCTACAGCTACTGAGTGTGCTCTCTCTCCTATTCATGCCCAGCTTGGCAAACATTAGTTCTACTTGAATAAACATGTTTACACTGTTACAGGCTCCGTTTATTTGATTCTTGAACAAGTTTGGATTGTTGTATGCTATCTGGAGACAAGCTGGCAATACATATCATCAGAGGTCAAATGTTCTCCTAAATTCACTTTTTTTCCCCCTTTCATTTATTCTTTTCTTGATATTAAATTTATTTTTATTTTTTAAAATTAATTTTTCTAGAGACAGGGTCTCACTATGTTGCCCTCTTCCCTGATAAGAGGTATCGATAAACAAAGCAGATACAAATCCCTGTCCTCAAGGAACTTATATTCTAATGTCTCTAAGGGTAACATATATAAGGTCAAGCCTCTCCTTTTCTTTTTTTTTTTTGAGACAGAGTTTCACTCTGTCACCAGGCTGGAGTGCAGTGGTGCGATATCGGCTCACTGCAACATCCGCCTCCCATATTCAAGCAATTCTCCTGCCTCAGCCTCCCAAGTAGCTGGGATTACAGGCGCTCATGCCCAGCTAATTTACCATCATGCCCAGCTAATTTTTTTATTTTTAGTAGAGATGGGGTTTCACTATGTTGGCCAGGATGGTCTCGATCTCTTAACCTCGTGATTCGCCCTCCTCAGCCTCCCAAAGTGCTGGGATTACAGGTGTGAGCCACTGTAGCCAAGGTCAAGCCTCTCATATGACACCTTATGCTAGTAAGGATTTGAATTTATAAATGTTTGACTGTAGAATGCTCTGAACCTTAGGGAGAGCTTGAAAACTTCTCAGGGGCGTTAGTGCAACCTAGATACCAATGTGAACCACAAGAAACACTAAAGAGGAAGCTGCTACTGTCTGTATAACATGCTATTTTCACAGTAAGTGTGTTTTAGAATTTAAGTTTTTTTTAAAAAGCACCTTTACAATGATATCATAGAAAGTATATGAGAACAACAGGAATGGCTACCTCTATCCATTGCCCCACACCTCAATCCAATTTGTTTTGTTTTTTGTTTTTGAGATGGAGTCTTGCTCTGTTGCCCAGGCTGCAGTTCAGTGGTGCAATCTCAGTTCACTGCAACCTCTGCCTCCCGGGCTTAAGCTATTCTCCTGCTTTAGCCTCCTGAGTAGCTGGGACTACAGGCACAGGCCACCATTCCCAGATACTTTTCGTATTTTTAGTAGAGACGGGGTTTCACTCTGTTGACCAGGCTAGTCTCGAATTCCTGATCTCAGGTGATCCGCCCACCTTGGCCTCCCAGAGTTCTGGGATTACAGGCGTGAGCCACAGCACTTGGCCTCAATCTAATTTGGAATCAGGAATATAGGACATACTGCCCTGAAGAGTCAAACTCTGTACCGAACAAGGGAAATGGGAAAAGTTGGTTAGATGCTGCTAAGTACGCTGTTTAATTGTGTGAACACAACTAAAGAAAGAATGTGTGAATCAGAAGGAAGGGGGCTTTGATCAGCAATGGTAGTGAGGGAAAGAAAAATGAAAGAAGGAAATATTTGCAGTGGAAGGAGAGGTGACAGGCACAGTTTCAATTCTCAAGGCAGGTGTTGCCAAGGAAGTTTTAGAACATCCTTTGCGGATTGGCCTTTGGAAATGGGTTCAGTACCAAAAAACATTTGCTGCTATTGAAAGATAAGCTTAGGTACATTGCAATTTTATTGAGTTTAGAGTATAAAGTTACAGTTAGTAAGAGAAACAAGTTCTGGGTTCTATTGCACAATAGGGTGACTATAGTCGATGATAATATACTTCAAAATAGCTGGAAGATGGCCAGGTGCAGGGGCTCACACTTGAAATCCCAGCAGTTTGGGAGGCCAAGGCTGGTGGATCACTTGAGGCCAGGAATTCAAGACCAGCCTGGCCAACATGATGAAACCCTGTCTCTACTAAAAATACAAAAATTAGCCGGGTGTGGTGGCACATGTCTGTAGTCCCAGCTACTCAGGAGTCTGAGGCAGGAGAGTCACTTGAACCCAGGAGGTGGAGGTTGCAGTGAGCCGAGATCACTCCACTGCACTCCAGTGAGACTCTGTGTCAAACAAACAATCAGAAATAGCTAGAAGAGAGGATTTACTTATTTTAATTTTTAATTTCTAATTTTAAATATTTATTATTATGGGTACTTAATAGGTATATATATTTACGGGTACACGTGATGTTTTGATACAGGTATGCAATGCGTAATCATCACATTGGAGTAATTAGAGTATCCATCATCTTAAGTATTTACCACTTCTTTGTGTTAGGACCATTTCCATTTCAGTTCCACTTTTTTTGTTTTGTTTAGTTTTTTGAGATGGAGTCTTGCTCTGTCACCCAGGCGGAAGTGCAGTGGTGTGATCTTAGCCCACTGCAACCTCCTCTGGAGTTCAAGCAATTCTGTGTCTCACCCCCCTCAACCCACCGAGTAGCTGGGATTACAGATGTGCACCATGATGCCCAGTTCATTTTTGTATTCTCAGCAGAGATAGGGTATCTCCACATTGGCCAGGCTGGTCTTGAACTCCTGGCCTGAAATGATCTGCCCTCCTTGGCCTCCCAAAGTGCTGGGATTACAGGCGTGAGATACAGTGCCCAGCCAGTTATTTTTAAGTATACAAAAAATTATTATTGACTATAGTTACCCTGCTGTGCTATCAAATTCTAGACCTTGTTGATTCTATCATTTTGTACCCATGAATCCTCCTCACTTTATTCGCTCCTCTCCACTACTCTTCCCAGCCTCCAGCAACCATTATTCTACTCTCTCACTCCATGAGTTTAATTTTTAACTCCCAGATATGCAAAATTTGTCTTTGTGTACCTGGTTTATTTCAGTTAACATAATGTCCTCTGGTGTTGACTTGCATTTCTCTGATGATAAATGATGAGCATTTTTTATATACCCATTGACTATTTGTAATGTCTTCTTCTGAGAAACATCTATTCAAATCTTTTGCTCATTTTAAAATAAGATGATTAGATTTCTTTTTCTATTGAGTTGTCTGAGCTCCTTATTTATTTTGGTTATTAATCCTTTGTCAGATGTGTAATTTGCAAATATTTTCTCCCATTTGGTGGGTTGTTTAGAAGATTTTGAATATTCTCACCACAGAGGAATGACAAGTGCTTGAAGTAATGAAGATGCAGTTTATCCTGATTTGATCATTACACAATGTATGTATGTATCAAAACACTGCACTGTATCCTATAAGTATGTACAATGAAGTGCCAATTAAAAATAAAAAACTTTTTTTTTGAGTTGGAGTTTCACTCTTGTAGACCAGGCTAGAGTGCAATAGCATGATCTCAGCTTACTGCAACCTCCACCTCCTGGGTTCAAGCAATTCTCCTGCCTCAGCTTCCTGAGTAGCTGGGATTATAGGCACCTACCACCATGTTCAGCTAATTTTTGTATTTTTAGTGGAGATGGGGTTTCACCATGTTGGCCAGGCTAGTCTTGAACTCCTAACCTCAGGTGATCCTCCTACCTCTGCTTCCCAAAGTGCTGTGATTAAAGGCCTGAGCCACTGTGTCCAGCCAAAAGAAAACTTCTTTATTTGCGCATATAGCAATGCATGAATTGGGCAGCACCAGATTGCATGTGGTTCAAAGGTGCCACCAAAGCGGGATCAGGGAGGAAGACTTTTATGAGGTGAAAGCAGAGAAAACATTTGATTGGCTAAAGTGAGCAAGCCTTATTTGAGTCATTCTGGTGGAAAGTCCCTAGCTAAAGTCTAGTTGGTAGTTTCTGATTGAAGCTTAAGTTTTTTTTCACTATTTATACCTAGCAGGATTTCAGTTTGTTTCTGTAGGAACCCAGGTGCTGGAGCCACCTCACCCTAATGGCCTCCAATTAATTATTTTAACACCTTCTGTGTGAATGTTCACCAAAATGTGTACCCACAGGGAAGGCTCTTAGTAATGAGGTTGAAAATAGGCCAGGCACTGGATTCTAATCCAGATTCTACATTTACTAGCTGCATGGTCTTGGGCCAATGGATTTAGGAACTCTGTGTTTATCCCTCTAAAATATTAATACCTTCTCATAAAGTTTTAGTGAGGATTAAATGAGGAAATAAATATAAAGCTCTTAGAACAGCTTTATATTTATTTGGTTAATGCCATAAGTATTTGCTATTGTTAGTACTAATGTCTGTCAGGTACTCTTTAGTGGAGCTTGCACTCTCACTGTGAGGGGATGGTGGGAGACAGCAATAAACAATCACAGTGATTACACAGTACAGTATATAAGAAGAGAATAGTGCTGAGGGTAAACCATCACAGTGATTACATGGTACAGTATATAAGAAGCGAATAGTGCTGAGGGTAAACAATCACAGTGATTACACGGTACAGTATATAAGAAGCGAATAGTGTAGTGCTGAGGGTAAACCATCACAGTGATTACACGGTACAGTATATAAGAAGTGAATAGTGCTGAGGGTAAACCATCACAGTGATTACACGGTACAGTATATAAGAAGTGAATAGTGCTGAGGGTAAACCATCACAGTGATTACACGGTACAGTGTATAAGAAGTGAATGGTGCTGAGGGTAAACCAACACAGTGATTACATGGTACAGTGTATAAGAAGTGAATAGTTCTGAGGGTAAACCATCACAGTGATTACACGGTACAGTGTATAAGAAGTGAATAGTGCTGAGGGTAAACCATCACAGTGATTACACGGTACAGTGTATAAGAAGTGAATGGTGCTGAGGGTAAACCAACACAGTGATTACATGGTACAGTGTATAAGAAGTGAATGGTTCTGAGGGTAAACCATCACAGTGATTACATGGTACAGTGTATAAGAAGTGAATAGTTCTGAGGGTAAACCATCACAGTGATTACACGGTACAGTGTATAAGAAGTGAATAGTGCTGAGGGTAAACCATCACAGTGATTACACGGTACAGCATATAAGAAGTGAATAGGGGCCGGGCACGGTGGCTCAAGCCTGTAATCCCAGCACTTTGGGAGGCCGAGGCGGGTGGATCACGAGGTCAAGAGATCGAGACCATCCTGGTCAACATGGTGAAACCCCGTCTCTACTAAAAATACAAAAAATTAGCTGGGCATGGTGGCGTGTGCCTGTAATCCCAGCTACTCAGGAGGCTGAGGAAGGAGAATTGCCTGAACCCAGGAGGTGGAGGTTGCAGTGAGTCGAGATTATGCCATTGCACTCCAGCCTGGGTAACAAGAGCGAAACTCCGTCTCAAAAAAAAAAAAAAAAAAAAGAAGTGAATAGTGCTGAGGGTAAACCATCACAGTGATTACACGGTACAGTGTATAAGAAGTGAATAGTGCTGATGGTAAACCATCACAGTGATTACACGGTACAGTGTATAAGAAGTGAATAGTGCTGAGGGTAAACAATCACAGTGATTACACAGTACAGTGTATAAGAAGTGAATAGTGCTGAGAGAAAGGTAAAGGAACTGGAGGTGATAACTGCTCACAGTTGCCCATCTACACTAACATTCTCTTACTACTGGACTGTCTTAACTAACATAGCTTTTCTATTCTGCTTTTTCTTTTTTTTTTGAGATGGAGTTTCGCTCTTGTTACCCAGGCTGGAGTGCAATGGCGCGATCTCGGCTCACCGCAACCTCCACCTCCTGGGTTCAGGCAATTCTCCTGCCTCAGCCTCCTGAGTAGCTGGGATTACAGGCATGTGCCACCATGCCCAGCTAATTTTTTGTATTTTTAGTAGAGACGGGGTTTCACCATGTTGACCAGGATGGTCTCGATCTCTTGACCTCGTGATCCACCCACCTTGGCCTCCCAAAGTGCTGGGATTACAGGCTTGAGCCACTGCACCCGGCCCTTCTGCTTTTTCATCAATATGATTTTACTATTCCAGGAAACTCTTGCAAAGGAGACACAAGTTGCAAATAACCTTATCTTTTATTTTAGGAACTTCCCAAAATACCCACTTAAGTAATGGTTTGATCAAAGACTACTGACTTAACTCAAATGTTGGTTCATCTCAAAGCTTCACCTTGCTGTGTCCACCAACTGTAAATTATATCATAATATTATGCGACCCTAAGCAAGCCGGCACAATAAAACATCTGCCTTAAACCTGACTCGCATACCTCACAAACATCCCAACTTCACCCCCTGCAGGTTCCAAGACTGTCAAGGTAGTGTACACTCTTTCTGTCTTATTGTATTATGAATGTAGTCAGCTTTGTCTTATCAATAGGTTATTTCTGTGATAGTTTTTGCAAGCCAGTATTTGACAGGGATACATCGCAGTTTTAAATATAGTCATCAAAGTAGGCCTTGACAGGGTTCAGAACATGCAACCCCAAAGTATGACACTTTGACATTTGAGAAAACAACAGAAGCAGAAAGGTCCCTCTGCCCTCCTTCTACTGTTCTCTCCTGAGACAGGCCATAAGAGAATTCTCGGACCTTCCTTTAAAGCAGGTCATAAGACCCTCATTTCCGAAAGGTCCTCCCTGTACCCAGAGGAAATGAATGAAGACACAGAGAAAAATCTGAACAAATAGGCCTTGCTAAATCCCTCCCAGTTAATTACCATTAAATCAAATCCTTTTGTTCTCCAATCATACTTCTGCATGACCATCCACAAAAATACAGTTTTCCCTGTTTCCCTAGGTCTTTATTTCCGAAGTCTCCCATGCCATGTAAAACTTACATTAAGTATATGTATACGCTTCTCCTGTTAGTCTGCTTTTGTTATAGGGGTCTTTGTGATGGGTGAGAAAAAGTTGTTACTTTTTTTCTTTCTTACAGCCTCCTTAAGAACGTGGTATTTGGACAAAGACTCAAAGACAGTGAATTCACTCTAGGGGGAGGGTGTTCCAGGAAGAGAGAATGGCCAGAGCAAAGGCCCAAATGGGGCCAAGGCCTGTCTTGATTGTAGCCTAGTGAAACAGAAGAGTCATGAGATATGAGGTCTGAGATTCTGTGTGAGCCTCAATGCGTGTGTATGTGGAGAAGCTATTTATGTAGGGTCTTGAAACCAAGAATATGTTTTGTTGTCGTTGTTTTTTGAGATGAAGTCTTGCTCTGTCACCAGGCTGGAGTGCAATGGTGCAGTCTCTGCTCACTGCAATCTCCGTCTCCTGGGTTCAAGCAATTCTCCTGCCTCAGCCTCCTGAGTAGCTGAGATTACAGGTGTGTGCCACCACACCCAGCTATTTTTTGTATTTTTAGTAGAGACAGTGTTTCACTATGTTGGCCAAGATGCTCTCAGTCTCTTGACCTTATGATCCACCTGCCTTGGCCTCCCAAAGTGCTGGGATTACAGGTGTGAGCCACCATGCCCGGCCAAGAATATGTTTACATATGTTTCCTTAAAATTATACCTAATAATAATTTTCTCTTTCAGGAGATGGATTACTTAGATCCAAGCCATCCTAATTTTTATTTCTCTTAGTATTTTGTCCAGCTTCCTGCAAGCCTCAGCTCCCTCAGAATTTCCCCACCTCTACTACTGTATTTTCTTTGCACATTTAGCCCGGTCCTGTCTCCAGGGGCATCACAGTTCTGTCACTTGAAAAGCACTTAGTGAGTTTGGTAGAAAACTAGGAATTAATAGTATCACAGAAGCTGAAAATTAGTTTCAATACAAAGAAAATGGTTACAGTCAAGTCCCCTTTTAGGGCTTTATAAGGCAAGCCCAGCATCCTTTGGTTATAGAACTAACATTTCTATTTGACAGGGAGGATTTCATTAACTTAAAGAAATGAGGGCCTGTGGAGCAAAAGATGAAAACCAGAAAGCCATATTGTCTAGAATTAAATGGTTAAAATAGAGAAAATAACCATGAAATGAAAAGAGATGGGGCATCAACTGGAAAGACAGAAAATCTAAAGATTTTTCTAAATAGGTAACTTAAATGTATTAAAATATGATTAAATGTTGCATATTAAATATGGAACAGAACAACACTGATGACTGACAGTTTGGGTGGTTCTAATAAAAAGATTTTAGTCTATTTTAATAATTAAAATCTTATTTTGACTGATATATTCATTACTGGTTCAGTGAAGTTTTAAAAGGGTCATTTTCATTTCCAAATATGCTGACCTGGAGCACGCCTGATCTGGGTAATATAAGACTCATCCCAGAAAGTTCAGTGGTGAGAAGGTTAAACAAAAATTCTAGCAATTAACTGTCAAAAAGTTTCACAAAGGCTTCTGGGCAGAAAATCTAATTATATCAGATAAAAATGCAATGCTATCAAGAAGAGAAAAAACCTTGTTGATGTTGTAGACTGAATATTTATGTCCCACCAATGTTCAAACGTTGAATTCTAACCCTCAATGTGATGGTCCTAGGAGGCGGGGTCTTTGGGAGGTAATTAGGTTGTGAGCAGAGCCCTCATGAATAAGATCCTTGTTCTTATAAAAGATACCCAAGAGAGATCCCTGCCCCTTCTGCCATGTGAGGACATAGCAAGAAGATATTCATCTATGAACCAGAAAGTGGGCCCTCACCAGACACCAAATCTGCCAGCGGCTTGATCTGAAGACTTTCCAGACTGTGAGAAACTTCAGAACTGTGAGAAATAAATTTCTGTTGTTTAGAAGTCACTCAATCTATAGCATTCTGTTATAGCAATCTATGTGGACTAAGACACTTGATATGTCACATATATCATATCATATGGAAATGTTATCAAGAAGATAAAAGTTGATGATATGGGCTGAATATTTATATTGAAATTCAATTTTTTTTTTTTGAGATAAAGTCTCACTCTGTCACCCAGAATGGAGTGCAATGGCATGATCTTGGCTTACTGCAACTCCACCTCCCAGGTTTAAGCGATTCTCCTGCCTCAGCCTCCCTAGCAGCTGGAACTACAGGCGCCTGCCACCACACTCAGCTAATTTATGTATTTTTAGTAGAGATGGGGTTTCACCACATTGGCCAGGCTAGCCCTGAACTCCTAACCTTGTGATCTGCCTGCCTCGGCCTCCCAAAGTGCTGGGATTACAGGCATGAGCCATGGCACCTGGCCAAAATTTAAATTTACATTGGAAATATAGCTGAAGAAATTCCTCTTCTTTCAAAAGAACAGAGAGCAGACAGGTGGAAACATAAGTACACTGTGAGGAAATGTGATACGTCTCAGTAGAGGCCAAATACAAGGTGGTCTCCTTGAGGAAACATCCCCTGCATGTTCCAGCCAGACCAGATGATCGATCCTGTGTCTCATGGTGGCCCTCTGGCAGCATATTCCACATTATGCTGACTTTGCCTATTTATGTGCTTGTCTTCCTAGTCAGAGTGTAAAGTCAAGGTCAAAGTGTGTCTTATTAATTTCCTGGTATCTAGCCCAGTGCCTGATCCATGATAGGTAACCTGCAATGGAAGGGGAACTGAAGTGAGTAATACTGACAGAGGTCAGTTAGGGGAGGTCTTGCACTTCCCTTGAATCTTTAACCTACCTCCTTATTGACCCCGAATTAGAAGCATTTACATAAAAAAGAAACTTCCAACCATTATATTCATGTTTTTCCTTCAGCTCATTTATGGGCAAGTATTTCTAATGCAGGAAACTTAAAAAACTTGAGGCATTCTAATGCCTGTTAAACATACAAGTACAAGCTAAATGATTTGCTATATATTTTTTTACAGTCTAGCTAAGGTATCTACATTATAAGCAGAATGGAAGATGGCCGATTGCTAACATCCCGGGATTGCAGCTCTCAGGGAAGGCGTGGAGCACTAGAGGACGCCCCACTTTCAGACAAATTCTGGTTGCTCATGGAGCAGAAGATCCCCCAGTGGAGGAAACACATGGGTGGCCAACGCGACTCTCGTGGCCTGCACAGCGGTTCCGCCGACACCTCGGCGCGGCAGCTCTCGGAGCAGAGTAAACAGGTTCGGAGGACCCACAAGGGCCCCCAGCAGGACACCAGAGCCCGGCGCAGCGGCTGTGACGGCACCTCCGTGCGGCAGCGCTCGGCGCAGAGTAAACGGGACCGGTTCCCCTTCTGACCGAGGTTTGGAGCCCTGGAAAGGCAGAGTCACCTACTACGGACACAAGAAGGAAGCCAGACAGGAGAATCCTGGGCAGAAAAGCACCATCAGTTTTAACGCCGCTGCTCTGGCCCTGGGAACTAACAACCTGGACGTCCACTCAAGAGACCTAATCTGAAAGTTGGTAAATTCAAAGATGACAGGAGGATAAATTTACAATGACGGGAAGAAACCAGCGTAAAAAAGCTGAGAATACTCAAAGTCAGAACGCCTCTCCCTCTAAAGATGATCACAGTTCCACATCAACAATGGAACAAGGCTTGATGGAGAACGAGCACACCCTGATGACAGAATCACTCTTCAAGGAATGGATAATAACAGACTTCGGTGAGTTAAAAGACCATGTAGTAGCCCAATGTAAAGAAACTAGGAACTTTTTTTTTTTTTAATTTTTTATTGGATTATAGGTTTTGGGGTACATGAGCAGAGCATGCAAGACAGTTGCGTAGGTACACACATGGCAGTGTGCTTTCTTTTCTTCTCCCCTTCACCCACATTTGGCATTTCTCCCCAGGCTGTAAAAAGTCTAGGTCATACAATTATGTATAGTACATAATACTTGATAATAAATGACTATGAATGGCTTATGTACTTACTTTAAAAAAAAAAAAAAGAAACTAGGAACTTTGAAAAAAGGTTTGATGAAATCCTATTGAGAATAGACAACTTAGAGAGGAGTATGAGTGAATTAATGGAACTGAAGAATACAATACAGGAACTCCGAGAAGTATGCACAGGTTTAAACACTCGAATTGTTCAAGCAGAAGAAGGGATATCAGAGGTCAAAGTCCAACTTAATGAAATAAAACGTGAAGAAAAGATTAGAGAAAAAAGGATAAAAAGGAATGAGCAAAGTCTCCAAGAAATGTGGGACTATGTGAAAAGACCAAATTTACGTTTGATAGGTGTACCTGAATGCGACGGACAGAATGAATCCAAGCTGGAAAATACCCTTCAGGATATTATTCAGGAAAATTTTCCTAAACTAGCAAAGCAGGTCAACATTCAACCCCAGGTAATACAGAGAACACCACAAAGATATTCCTCAAGAAGAGCAACCCCAAGGCACATAATCATTAGATTCACCAGGGTTGAAACGAAGGAGAAAATACTAAGGGCAGCCAGAGAGAGGTTAGGTTACCCACAAAGGCAAGCCTATCAGACTTACAGCAGATCTCTCAGCAGAAACTCTACAAGCCAGAAGAGACTGGGGGCCAATATTCAACATCCTCAAGGAACAGAACCTTCAGCCAATAATTTCATATCCAGCCAAACTAAGCTTCACAACTGAAGGGAAAATAAAATCTTTTATGAACAAGCAAGTACTCAGAGATTTTATTACCACCAGGCCTGCTTTACAAGAGCTTCTGAAAGAAGCATTACACACAGAAAGAAACAACCAGTATTAGCCTTTCTAAAAATACACCAAAAAGTAAAGAGCACCAACATAAAGAAGAATTTACACCAACAAATGGATAAAACAGCCAGTCAACATCAAATGGCAGTAACCCTAAATTTAAATTGACTAAATCCCCCAATCAAAAGACACAGCCAAAACCCAATGGCATGTTACATCCAGACCTGTTTCACATGCAAGGATACACAAAGACTCAAAACAAAGGACTGGAGAAAGATTTACCAACCAAATGGAGAGCAAAAATAAATAATAAATAAATAAAAAGCAGGAGTTGCAATTCTCGTATCGGATAAAATAGATTTTAAAGCAACAAAGATATAGTGGTAAAAGGATCAATGCAACAACAAGAGCTAACGATCCTAACACCCAGATACGAGTCTTAGATTCAATGAGACAGAAAATTAATAAGGATATCAAGGACTCGAACTCAGATCTGGAACAAGTAAACTTAATAAATATTTATAGAGCTCTCCACTTCAAATACACAAAATATACATTCTTGTCAATACCACATCACACCTACCCATAAGTTTAAATGAAACATTGATTGGCCATTATTAATACCCAATTTTTTTCAAAATAAAGCAATATTTCCATTTACTCTCCGTCTTTTTCTTCCTCTTTCTTCCTCTCCTTTACTTATTTTTTTTTTCTTTCCTTCTCTCAAAAAAAAAAAAAAAGAAATCAACTTGTAAATCTCTAGATCCAGGTCGGCAATGTCTCTCTCATTGCTTGATTTCCTTCCTTCCCTTCCCTCCCTCCCTCGCCGCTTCCTCCCTTCCTTCCTTCCTTCTTCCCTTCCTTCCTGCCTTCCCCCCCAAAAAAAATAAAAATAAAAAAAATAAGCAGAACGGAATCCTAAACTTTGGATAGTAAAATAATTAGCTGGTCTATGAGTATGTATATATGTATGTATTGATTTATTCTGAGACAGTCTCACTCTGTCATCCAGGCTGGGTGCAGTGGTCTGACCTCGGCTCACTGCAACCTCTGCCTCCCAGGTTCAAGTGATTTTCCCACCTCATCCTCCCAAGTAGCTGGGCCCACAGGCATGCATCACCACACCTGGTTAATTTCTGTAATTTTTGGTAGAGATGGATGTTTCACTATGTTGGCCAGGTTGGTCTTGAACTCCTGGCCTCAAGTGATCTGGCCACCACAGCCTCCCAAAATGCTGGGATTATAGGCATAAACCGCTGCACCCAGCCTATGAGTATTTATTGAGGGCCTGCTCTGTGTGGTTCTCAGTACTAGGTACAATACGACAAGATAAAGTCCCTGAGCTTCATAAACTCGCATTCCAGAAAACAAACAAATGAAGAAAATTTCAGATCAGGATGTGGCCATGGAAGTTGGAATCCACTAAGGAGTGTGTAACAACTCACCTTCCTGAAAAAAAAATTCAGATAATACGAGCTGTGAAAAGAAAAATGAATGACTTGAAGGAAGAGGTGCGACAGGGAAGAACTCTTGAGGAGTTGATGTTTGGCTGAGACCCAAGTAAAGAGGAGGCAGCCACATGATGACTCATAGGAAGACCGTTCCGAGCAGAAGTCCCAACAATTTGAAAGCTCCTGGGGAATTTGAGGGATAGAAGACCAGTGTGGCTGGAACCTGGTGGGTGAGCAGAAGAGTGTGGCGAAGACTGAGCAAAGAAGGCACGGTCAAGCCACGGACCATGCCAGGGGCTTGGTTATTACCTAACACATAATTGGAAGCTATTGGAGGAATAGCGATGTGGTTAAGTAAATTTTGTTTTTATTTCTTTTGAGACAGAGTCTTGCTCTGTCACCCAGGCTGGAGTGCAGTGGCATGATCATGGATCACTAAAGTCTTGATCTCTTGGGCTCAAGCAATCCTCCCACCTTGCCCTCTCAAAGTGCTGGGATTACAGATGTGAGCCACTGTGCCTGGCCTAGTAAATATTATTAAAATATTACTCAGACTGTCATCTGGAAAGGGGGCTGCTGGGAGGGCAAGAATGAAAGTAGGAAAAGAGGACTCTAGGAGGATTCCAGGAAGAGAGGACTCCAGGACTCTAGGACTCCAGGATTCCCTGAAGCCTAGAGAAGAAAGTGCTTCTAAAAGGATGGAGTGGTCAGCTTGCCACATCCCACAGAGAGGTCTAGTAATGTAAGGACAGAGAATGGATCATTGGCTTTGGCAAGATATAGGTAGGTCACTGATGACCTCAATAGGAGCTGTTTAGTAGAGGGATGGCACAGAAAGCCTGATAAGAGTGGACTGAGGATGTGAATAAATCAACTACAGCCAACTCTTTTGAGTTGGAGTCCAGTTTCATGCCTAGTCTGAAATTCAAGATTCATAATGAAGAGTTTACTTTTTTCAAGCATTGACAGGAGTTAAGCATGCCTCAAACCATATTTTAAAATACAGTCACATTACAATGTTATCGGATTCTGTGGTTGCCGATAACCCGATTCATACTAGTGACAGTCAGCACTTGGACTAGAGCACTCAAGCTGCTGAGAAGGAAAACTGCCTCCAGGTTCTTTGCTTCCTACAAAGATGCACCAGGACCAGAGAAGAAAAGACCAAGTTCTGAGAGTGTTAAGAGGAGTGCTAGGAGATGATGCCCCACCCTAAGACCTTTGACCAGAGGTTCTGAGAAGGCTTGGAGAGGGACAGGGATGCTGGGCCCTGCAGCTGGTGACAAGAGAGAAACTTTAATTATATTGGGTGAAATTCTCCTGTAGAGAAAAGAAGGTAAAACTATATATATATATATATATATATATTTTTTTTTTTTACCAGAAATGCCCAAGAGAGTTCTGCTACCCTCAAGAATCTATTCTTCCTGAAAATGTGAAGACAATGGCTTAGATCTGGAGACCAAAAGTATTCTCAGATGTGGCTGTGCATTTTAGTGGATGGGCAATGTGGGGTAGAGTGGGGATGCAGGGCTACTGTGGAAAAGGCAGCCCAGCCTGCTCAGAGGTGTCTATACAGACCCACATTGCTGGCACAAGCAACTCATTTTAACTACCATATAATGCTTTTTTTTTTTTTAGACAGAGTCTTACTCTCTTGTTTAGGTTGGAGTTTAGTGGTGTGATCTCAGCTCACTGCCACCTCTGCCTCCTGGGTTCAAGTGATTCACATGCCTCAGCCACCTGAGTAGCTGGGATTGCAGGTGTGGAGCACCATACCTGGCTAGTTTTTATTTTTATTTTTGTATTTTTACCAGTGTTTCATCATGTTGGCCAGGCTGGTCTTGAACTCCTGACCTCAAGTGATCTGCCCACCTCAGCCTCCCAAAGTGCTGGGATTACAAGTGTGAGCCACTGCGCCCAGCCACAATGTTTTTTTGTTTTTGTTTTCTTTGAAACAGAGTCTCACTGTTGCTCAGACTGGAGTACAGTGGTGCAAACATGGCTCCCCATAGCCTAAACCTCCTGCACTCAAGCACTTTCACCTGCTTCAGCCTCCTGTGTCGCTGAGACCACAGGCACACATCACCGTGCCTGGCTAGCTTTTGATTTTTTTTGTAAAGATAAGTTCTCACTTTGCTGCCCAGGCTGGTCTTGAACTTTTGGGCTCAAGTGATCCTGCCACTTTGGCTTCCCAAAGTGCTGAGATTCCAGGTCTGAACCACTGTGCCCAGCCTTTCTACAGTTGAAAAAAGACCAATGAGCTGTAGAGGGAGAAATTCCACAAGGCAAACAAATACACTAATCTTATATCATCCAGGGCTGCAGAAGAGCCACAGTTGAGGAAACAGGCTATGGCACACAGTGAGGGAATTCATTCTGCTAACTAAAGCATCTCCCCTCTGGGACTGTCATTGTGAGGGTATGGCCTGGCCGGAGTTGAGACTGTCAAGTGGCTCTCTGGATAGTTGCAAGGTCTAATAGAGAAGGAGCTAATGAACAGGGAAGTTGCTCATGAATGCTGACCCACTTACTTTAAAGAGGTAAGTCGACAAGAACACTAGGTGGGATGGCCAGGAGATAGGATAATTGTTGCTGATTCAAAAGGAAATTTGCAAAATTGTTAAAATAAAGGCTGGAAAATAATCACTTATGGTGGATGTATGACTGCTTATTTAGGTTTTCCTCTACTGTTAGACACATAGAATGTTTCCAAACCTTGTTGATATGGCCTCAGCGTGGTTATCATGCTGCTGTGGAATGGCACAGAGAAGCAGATGTGGCAGTAAGACAGGCAGGACCACTTGGACATGCACTCTGATTGCAGCAATGTGAAAATCTCATGGAGAAAGATCAGAAAGGGACATTGAAAAATGAAAATATTGGCCAGGTGCAGTGGCTCACATCTAATTCCAGCACTTTGGGAGGCCGGGGTGGGCAGATCACGAGGTCAGGAGTTCGAGACGAGCCCGGTCAATATGCTGAAACCCTTTCTCTACTAAGAACAATACAAAGCTTGGTGTAGTGGTGCATGCCTGTAATTCCAGCTACTCAGGAGGCTGAGGCAGGAGAATTGCTTGAACCTGGGAGGCAGAGGTTGAAGTGAGCCAAGATCGCCACCATTGCACCCTAGCTTGGGCAACAAGAGCAAAACTCCATCACAAAAATAAAAAAAAAAGAGAGAGAGAGAGAGAAAAGAAAAATGACTGTGGGCTTATGTATATTTTGAAAAGTTTAAATTAATGTTATGTATTTAAATGTTCAATAAATTTTTCAGGCAACTGTTTTTTGAGACAGAGCCTCACTCTGTTGCCCAGGCTGGAGTGCAGTGGCAGATCTCAGCTCACTATAACTGCTGCCTCCCACATTCAAGTGATTCTCCTGCCTCTGCCTTCCTAGTAGCTGGGATTACAGGTGCGCACTACCACGCCCAGTTGATTTTTGTGTTTTTAGTAGAGATAGCGTTTAGTCATGTTGACCAAGCTGGTCTTGATCTCCTGACATCAAGTGATACACCTGCCTTAGCCTCCCAAAGTGCTGGGATTTCAGGTGTGAACCACTGAGCCCAGCCCCCAGCAACTGTTTTAATAAATAGTTTTGGTAATGGTAGTACATGAAGTTGTGAGCTGCTGGGCAAATGGCAGTGTGAACTCATCCTTGTTGCCTTTGCCCACATCTCCAGTCCAAACTCTGTACTTCTCCTGAGCCCAGAGGATGCTGGGGCCTGGGACCCTCCTCCACAGTTTCCTTCCTTGGCTGAGCCTGCTGAGAACTGAAGATCAGCCATGGAGAAGCCCTGAGGTGAAAATCAAACCAAACTCTAGATGCTTGAGAGATGGGAAGGGGTAAGAGCTATGCTTGTCCACTCAAGAATTCTTATTTTTGGCCAGGTGTGGTGGCTCATGCATGTAATCCCAGCACTTTGGGAGGCCGAGGCTGGTGGATTACCTGATGTTAAGAGTTTGAGACCAGCCTGGCCAACATGGTGAAACCTGTCTCTCTCTATATATATAAAAAGAATAATAATAATTATTTTTATTTTATTTTTTTTGAGATGGAGTCTCACCCTGTCACCCAGACTGAAATGCAATGGTGCAATCTCGGCTCACTGCAACCTCAATCTCCTGAGTTCGAGAGATTCTCCTGCCTCAGCCTCCTGAGTAGCTGTGATTATAGGTGCGCGCCACCACACCTGGATAATTTTTGTATCTTTAGTAGGGTCGGGGTTTCACCATGTTGGCCAGGCTGGTCTCAAACTCCTGACCTTGTGATCTACCTGCCTCAGCCTCCTAAAGTGCTGGGACTACAGGTGTGAGTCACTGCGCCTGGCCCACTTGAGAATTCTTTAGGGATTGCTCTCCTATGCCAAGGAGTGAGGGAGCTGAGTTCTTTCTTTCTTTTTCTTTTCTTTTTTTTCGTTTTGAGACGGAGTGCTGCTTTTGTTGCCAGGAGTGCAATAGTGCGATCTCGGCTCACCACAGCCTCCGCCTCCAGGGTTCAAGCGATTCTCCTGAGTAGCTAGGATTACAGGCATGTGCCACCATGCCCAGCTAATCCTTTTGTATTTTTAGTGGAGACGGGGTTTTTCCATGTTGGTCAGGCTGGTCTCAAAGCCCCAGCCTCAGGTGATCCGCCTGCCAAAGTGCTGGGATTACAGGCATGAGCCACCGTGCCTGGCTGAGCTGAGTTCTTTCTACCCCCAAGGCCAGTCAGCTGAGGAGACTAGGGGGAGAGATGCTTCCTCCTGCTGCTCAGGTGGGCTCTGTCACCTGGGCAGTGGGTGCACAGCTGAACCTTGCGGGCAGATAGTAGTGTTCCTTTCACCACTCATGGGACTGCTGCCTGCTATGGTCTGAATGTTCATATCCCTTCCTGACAAAGTCACATTTTGAAACCTAATCCCCAGTGCAATTGTTTTAAGAAGTGAGACCTTGGGAGGCGAGCCCTCATGAATGAGATTAATGCCCTTTAGAAGATACCAAAGGGAGCTCATTCACCCCTTTTACCATGTGAATACACAGATAGAAAATGCCTTCTATTAAGCAGAGAGTGAGCTCTCACCAGACACTGAATCTGTTGAAATCTTGTTCTTAGAATTCCCAGCCTCTAGAATTGTGAGAAATAAACTCTTATAAGCCAGTTAGTTTATGAGACTATATAACCATAGGGAAAATAAAAGGCAATCAATAGTGGAATAAAAACATTACAATAAAACCATCAGGTCAGTGAAAGGAAAAAAGAGAATGAAGAGCAACTTGTCAAAACCATAAAAGCAAAGACAAAGAAAAGAGAAAAATTAAGTAAATAGTAAATATGATGAAAAAAAGAGCCAGGCGCGGTGGCTCACACCTATAATCCCCGCAGTTTGGGAAACTGAGGCGGGTGGATCACGAGGTCAAGAGATCGAGAACATCCTGTTCAACATGGTGAAACCCCGTCTCTACTAAAAACACAAAAATTAGCTGGGCATGGTAGCGCGTGCCTGTAATCCCAGCTACTCCAGAGGCCGAGGCAGCAGAATTGCCTGAACCCAGGAGGCGGAGGTTGCGGTGAGCCGAGATCGCGCCATTGCACTCCAGCATGGGTAATGAGAGTGAAACTCCGTCTCAAAAAAAAAGAATAAAATTAAAAAGTCAATTTTACTAAAAATGAAGTAAATTAATTTTTATATTAACAAATGCTAAAATATTTTAACAGAAAACAACCTCTATCTCTAAATTATTTATGAAAAAGACATTTTACATGGGGTAAAAAAGTTCTGAAAACAAAGTGATACACCGAAGTAATAAAAATAAAACAATAGAAAGCTGGACATTATGTTAGTGTATAGCTTACAACGTATAAAGGAATTACTACATCGTAAACCTGTATGCATCAAACAACATGGAGCTAAATTTAAGGAAAGGAAAGGTGATAAAATATGATGATTTTTAAAATTGTTATTGGGAAATTTTATTTTATGGGAGATTTTAATATACATTTTTGAGAATCAGAGAAACTTAATAGTCTAAAGGTAATAAAAGGCTGGGCATGATGGCTCACGCCTGGAATCCCAGCACTTTGGGAGGCCAAAGCAGGTAGATCACTTGAGGTTAGGAGTTCCAGACCAGTTTGGTTAACATGGTAAAATTCTGTCTCTACTAAAAATAAAAACAGCCAGCATGGTGACACATGCCTGTAATCCCAGCTACTCAGGAGGTTGAGGCAGGAGAATCGATTGAACCTGGGAGACAGAGGTTGCAGTGAGCCAAGATTGCGCTTCTGCACTCCAGCCTGGGCAACAGAGCGAGATTCTGTCCCAAAACAAACAAACAAACAAACAAACAAACAAACAAACAAACAAAGTGAAGACACTGAGAAATTGAATGATACACTCAACAATTTCAAGTTAGTAGATATGGTCTTTTTGTCTTTTAAGTAAGGGTGTGTGTGTGTGTGTGTGTGTGTGTGTAATGAGAAGAAATGTATATTTCTTCCCATATGTCCATAGATTATTTATAAAAATTGTTTGGTAATTAGTCTCAAAGAAAAACTTCTAACAAAATTTAAAATTTTTAACAAAGTTTGCAGGCCTTAAAGAAAATCTCACACCAAATGTTAGAAAGCTTAGACTATAACATAATAAAATTAGACATAAGTATAAAAAAGATAAACAAAAAGACTTAATTACCTATAAATTAACACATTTCTAGGCCTGGTGTGATGGCTCATGCCTATAATTCCAGCACTTTGCCAGGCTGTAGCAGGTGAATTGCTTGAGGTTGGGAGTTTTTGATCAGCCTGAGCAACATAGTGAAAACCTGTCTCTATAAAAATTAAAAAAAAAAAAAAAATTAGACAGGCTTGGTGGTGCTACTTGGGAGGCAGAGGTGGGAGGATCACTTGAGAACAGGCGTTCAAGGTTACAGTGAGCTATAATCACGTCAGCTTGGGTGACAGAGCAAGAATTTGTCTAAAAAAAAGTGAAAGAAAGAAAGAAAGAGGGAAAAAAAGGAAACACATTTCTAAAAATCTTGAATTAGTGAGAACATCAAAACAGATTAGACATATGGAATGCAATAAAAAGGAAAATACTTTATGCAAAATGAAGGGAATAGAATACAGTAAAAGCTGTTTTCTGAAGGAATTCTATAGTGTTAAATACATTAATTTCCAAAGAAGAAAGACTAATAAGAACAAACTTGGGCTGAGAGTGGTGGCTCACGCCTATAATTCCAGCACTTTGGGAGGCCGAGGCAGGCAGATCACGAGGTCAAGAGATCAAGACCATCCTGGCCAACAGGGTGAAACCCCTTCTCTACCAAAAATACAAAAATTAGTCGGACATGGTGGTACATGCCTGGCATCCCAGCTACTCGGGAGGCTGAGGCAAGAGAATTACTTGAACCCAGGAGGCTGAGGTTGCAGTGAGCTGAGGTTGCACCACTGTACTCCAGCCTGGGAGACAGAATGATACTCCATCACTCTGTGGAGAAAAAAGAAACCCAAAAAAATCCCCCCAAAAAACCTGATAGTAATCTTAATAAATTAGAAAAATCTATAAAATATTCTTTTAGAAAGTATGAAGGGAGAATAATTAAAAATAAAAGCTAAAAATAATAGCATATAAGTAGAAAAAAATAATTTAAATGTTGATTCTTTGAAAAAATAGTAAGAGAGAGAAACTTTTCCTAAGCCAGATTAATTTTTTTAATAAGGAGAGAAGGAAGCAAAAATACAGAATAAAGATGAAAAAGAAGATAATCACAGACTCCTCACTGATGAATGAAATTACAAGTAACAGCCAGGCATGGTGGCTCACACCTGTAATCCCAGCACTTTGGGAGGCTGAGGTGGGCGGATCTACTGAGGCAATTTTGTATTTTTGTATTTTTAGTAGAGACGAGGTTTCTCCATGTTGGCCAGGCCAGTCTCAAACTCCTGACCTCAAGTAATCTGGCTGCCTTGGCCTCCCAAAGTGCTGGGATTACAGGTGTGAGCCACCAGGTCTGGCCTCAAGAAAGATTTTGAAAGGCTTGATGCACTATCTCATTTTTTTTTTTTTTTTTTTTGCCTCCAAAGAACTATACAATGTGAACTACATTATGTTATTCTGACTTCCCCTAAGTGAGACTAGGATGGGATTTCCCCCAGTCCTCTGGTTATTCTAGTCCCAAGCATTTTTTCCCAGAGCCTACAATGTCTGAGGCACTGGCCTATGCACTGGAGACACAGTGTCAAATCTAAACAGATTCACCTCATTCCCTGCCCTCATTGGAGGTAAGGTTCTTGTGAGGAAGACAGCTCACCACACAACTAACTTGTGACAAATGTCACGAAGCAGACATTAAAGAGGCAACGAGAGAAGTGATCCTAAGCTGAAGAAGTGATATTGAGCTTTGGTGACTTTCAGCTGAAGTTGAAGTGATACTGAGCTTTAGTGCTCTTCAGCTGAAGCAGAAGTGATATTGACCTGCGATCTTCAGCTGAAGTAGAAGTGACATTGAGCTCTAGCGATCTTCAGCTGAAGTTGAAGTGACACCGAGCTCTAGCGATCTTCAGCTGAAGTTGAAGTGACACCGAGCTCTAGCGATCTTCAGCTGAAGTTGAAGTGACACCGAGCTCTAGCGATCTTCAGCTGAAGTAGAAGTGATACCGAGCTCTAGTGATCTTCAGCTGAAGTTGAAGTGACACCGAGCTCTAGTGATCTTCAGCTAAGGTTGAAGTGATATTGACCCTTAGCATGTGAACAAGGTTCCCAACATTGTATCATGGCAGTGGTCTTCAAGTTGTACTTTCTAGAATAATTTTTGGATCCATAAAAGAGAGTGGGGAAAGGGGAAGAGACCTGACAGCTCAAAGTAGGGTAGGGTTGAAAGGCAATAGATGTGTTTACCCAAGACTTACTTTCTCTGAGACTCATAGCTGCAGCAGAGATGGGATGAATTTGCCACATCTGAAAGCAAAAAGATATGAGAGTTGCTCATAAGGGAATAAATAAATACAACCTGATCTATTCCCTGGTTTTGTGTCACCAGCTTATCTATAAACTTAGAAACTTCTCATGATTCCTGGAACCTCTCCTGGTCTCTGGCACCCACACCTTCAACTCCAGTTTCCTGGGTTACGATATGCTTATTCCCAAAAGCCTAGCTGCGTTAGGACACTCTGTCCTACCAAAATGGAAGAGTGTCCTGGTAGAACTGAAGCTCTGCTTCTCCTGCATCATGCTGCAGCACCTTCAAGTCCTGCTGTCTCCAGAAAGCCACACTTGCCACTTAGGCCTTCTTTCTCCATCTCTCTCAGAAAGGGGGCTTAAAATAAGAGGAGGTGGTAGACAGTCTCTTTGTTAATAACAACCACTTCTATTTACTGCATGCTTACTGTGTCCCAGTATTTTATTTTTAATATCACAGCAACCCCATGAGAAAAGAAGTATTAACCCTGGGACCTAGTTGTGAAACCTGAGGTTCAGAAAAGTTAAGAATCTTGCCCAAATTTAAACTGCCAGTAAGTGACAGTGCCAGGTGTAAGCCCTTTGTGTGTGCTCCAAACAATTCAGTGAAAAAAACAAGAAGTCAGCTGGGTGTGGTGGCTCACGCCTGTAATCCTAGCACTTTGGGAGGCCGAGGTGGGCAGATCATGACATCAGGGGTTGGAGACCAGCCTGGCCAACATAGTAAAACCCTGTGTCTACTAAAAATACAACAATTAGCTGGGCATGGTGGCACATGCCTGTAGTCCCAGCTACTCAGGAGGCTGAGCCAAGAGAATCGCTCTAGGTATGCCACTTCTCTAGTGAGGCAGGAGAATTGCTTGAACCCGGGAGGCAGCGGTTGCAGTGAGCTGAGATCATGCCACTGTACCCTAGCCTGAGTGACAGAGTGAGATTCCACCTCAAACAAAATAGGCAAGAAGTCTTCGGTCACCTATCTAGTGGTAGGCACAGAGATTCATTCAGATAAGGCCATTAAAAAAGAAGGTGGAGAGGGAACATTGAGTTAGTACTTGAAATTCTGCTGTCTTGACACAAATAGCCTGTCTCAAAATGATAAATGTATTTGTTAATGGAATTTACACATTTTCTACATAGCACATGTTTTGTATGTGGTGTTGAGCATAGAGGTCTTCATTATGACTCAGGAAATGGAAGTTCCACTTCCAATATGTGCTGCGTCTCTGTCACAAATGGCTTTATTATTCAAAATGTCCAGACCCCAGTTTCTGTCTTCACTTGACTGAGAAGAATTCAAGGACAGAGAATGTTCTAATCTCCTTTGTATCTCTAGTATCTAGTACAGGGCCCCAAAATGTTTGAGGGTGGAATGACTAGGGAAGGAGGGGAAAGAAGGAGGAAGAGACTTGTGTTGTAACATCAGTCCTGGTGTTAGCAATATGAATTAAAACAGTTTGCAGGGTTTGTTGAAAAGGTCTATTGTCCATCTTGGTGGCAAACTAGGAGGAAATGGTACCTAGCAGGGGCCTCTTTTGCATTAAAGGCCCAGAATGCGAAACTGACATGTACACACAATGGAATGCCTTTTTTTGGCAGCCTTTCCTTTCCCCTTGTTCTTTCCCAAGCAACTGACACCCAAATGAGAAGAGGTGGAACAGGAGGAAGGCTTGCCATAGTGACTTATCTGACTGCTTCCTTTTCAGTTACCTTTGTGGACAGACACAAGAATGCAGAGGTCGGAGCTGCCCCTAACACAATGTGGACTTGTGAGCTAGTTTTGTGACACTAAACTCACCTGATACATGTTCTTCAGTGTCCTCAATTCTTTTTACCTTTGCAGAGCTAACACTTATTTTAGGATTGTGCCAGGATTTAAACTGGGAGCATCAGCTGCAGAGGGCAAATAAGTCGAGCTAATAAGCTCCTCCAGTTCAGCTTCTTGCAGACTGCTTCAGTTTTGAAGGAGAAGTCGTTATTTTTAGAATTCCTGCTTGCGTTCACCCTGTGCCCTGAATGATTAACTCGTAGTGTGTCCCTTAAGTTTAACCCATATTCCCCCTGTGCTCCTGGGAATGTGAGCACGCTTTCCACCCAATGACCAGGATTTTAAATTTTAAATTATTTTCAATCTGCCTCCTCTTCCTCTCCCACCTCTCCAGTGGCAGCCCTCACCCTCCACCCCTCTCCTATTAAAATCATGTCCGTTCAATCTCCAGACTTGTTTGGGGAGGTGGCAGCATTGTAAGATAAACCTTAAGTAATTATTATTTTAAGTTCCAGGGTACCTGTGCAGGATGTGCAGGTTACATAGGTACACATATGCTATGGTGGTTTGCTGCACCTATCAACTTATTGCATAGGTATGAAGCCCTGCATGCATCAGCTATTTGTCCTGGTGCTCACCCTCTCCTGGCACCCTGGCCTGAAGTTATTATTAAAGTTCAGTTCAACTCTTCTGGTGTCTACAAAGTGTGCCTTTGTTGAGTCTTCAACAGACTGTAGCATTACTCACCTTATGTCATCCAACTGCAGAGGCTGGGGTGATAGGATAAGGGAATCACACAGCTCAGCATGTGGGGAGTTTATTTCAAACTCTAGTGGTCTTTCATTGAGCAGGCATATGAAGTCATTGCTGACTGATAAATCAACAAAATACTTTTAAAATGTAACCTCCGGCCAGGCATGGTGGCTCAAGCCTATAATCCCAGCACTTTGGGAGGACGAGGTGGGCAGATCACAAGGTCAGGAGATTGACACTATCCTGGCTACCATGATGAAACCCTGTCTCTATTACAAATACAAAAAGTCAGCTAGGTGTGGTGGCACGTGCCTGTAATCCCAGCTACTCAGGAGACTGAGGCAGGAGAATCGCTTGAACCCAGGAGGTGGAGGTTGCAGTGAGCTGAGATCAGGCCATTGCACTCCAGTCTTGGCAACAAGAGAGAAACTCCTTCTCAAAAAAAAAAAAAAAAAAAAGTAACCTCCTTTCATGGTTTGTTATAACTTACCCTTGACTACTCTTTAAAAAAAAATCACAAGAGAAAATTATAATTTTCCTTCATTGAGTTCAATACCTGTGAGCATCTTTCAGGTAAATTAAGATGAAAAATATATACATACAGTTACATTTTGGAAATATTTGCACCTACAATAATAGAACATGTTCTATGAGAGTAATGAGTAGTTCCTAATGTTGACTTATTTACATGTATTTTCTTTTTCTTCTTCTTTTTCTTTTTTTGAGACAGACTCTTGCTCTGTTGCCCGACTAAAGTAGTGGCGCTGTCTTGGCTCACTGCAACCTCTACCTTCCAGGTTTAAGAAATTCTCCTCCTGCCTCAGCCTCTAGAGTAGCTGGGATTATAGGCATGTGCCACCATGCCCATTGGCTTTTTTTTTTTTTTTTTTAATGAGACAATCATGACCAGGAAAGGAGCCCAAAAAAAAAAAAAAAAAAAGATTTGAAAATAAATGCAAAACTTTAAGTAGCGCACACCTGTAATCCCAGAAATTGGGCCCGGGGAGGTGGGGCAGTGGCTGAGGCTGGAGGATGGCTTGAGCTCAGGAGTTTGAGACCAACCTGGGCAACATAGCGAGATCCTGTCTCTTTTTTTTTTCCTTCGGATCTGCATCTTCTTGCAGATCCTGTCTCTTTAAAAAAGAAATAAATTGGCTGGGCGTGGTGGCTCACACCTGTAATTTCAGCACTTGGGAGGCCAAGGTGGCCAGATCACCTGAGGTCAGGAGTTCAGCATGGATGACATGGCAAAATCCCATCTTTACTAAAAATACAAAAATTCCAAAGTGAGTTGGGTTTGGTGGCAGGCTCCTGTCTGCCAGCTACTAGGAAGTCTGAGGCAGGAGAATTGCTTGAACCTGGGAGGCAGAGGTTGCAGTGAGCTGAAATCTGGCCACCCCATTCCAGCCTGGGCAACAGAGCAAGATTCTGTCTCAAAACAACAAACAAACAAAAACAATAGATAAACAAATAAGGAAAAAAGGAAGAAGGCGAGAACTTGCAATGAAAAATGAATGCATTTGGTAACACTGCCCAAATTGGGTGATGTGTTTTTAATTTTTTTTTTTTTTTA
Organism: Callithrix jacchus; assembly: GCF_049354715.1. Taxonomy (NCBI): domain Eukaryota; kingdom Metazoa; phylum Chordata; class Mammalia; order Primates; family Cebidae; genus Callithrix; species Callithrix jacchus. The sequence goes on from NC_133505.1 coordinate 61,461,826, forward strand.
ACTTTTTACTGGCAAGAAAGATTCTCCAGCATGAACCAAAGGTGCTCTCTTTTCTGGGTGGTGTGTTCCGCCCCGCCTCCCTCGACGGAGTCTTACTCTGTCCCCAGGCTGGAGTGCAGTGGCACAATCTCAGCTCACTGCAACCTCGGCCTCCTGGGTTCAAGCGATTCTTTGCCTCAGCCTCTGAGTAGCTGGGACCACAGGCGCATGCCACCACACCTGGCTAATTTTTGTATTTTTAGTAGAAATGAAGTTTCACCATGGCCAGAATGATCTCGATCTCTTGACCTTGTGATCCACCCACCTCAGCCTCCCAAAGTGCTGAGATTACAGGCGTGAGCCACCACACCCGGCCTGGGTGGTGCATTTTAACATTGTACTGAATCTGGTTAGGGTGGCTCTTGAGAAGATCATATATATATATATATTTTTTGAGAGAATCTTGCTCTGTCAGGAGGCTGGAGTGCAGTGGCACGATATCAACTCACTGTAACCTCCGCCACCCAGGTTCAAGCAATTCTACTGCCTCAACCTCCCAAGTAACTGAGACTACAGGTATGTACCACCATGCCCAGATAATTTTTGTATTTCAACAAACCCTGCAAACTGTTTTAATTCATATTGCTAACACCAGGACTGATGTTACAACACAAATCTCTTCCTCCTTCTTTCCCCTCCTTCCCTAGTCATTCCACCCTCAAACATTTTGGGGCCCTGTACTAGATACTAGAGATACAAAGGAGACTAGAACATTCTCTGTCCTTGAATTCTTCTCAGTCAAGTGAAGACAGAAACTGGGGTCTGGACATTTTGAATAATAAAGCCATTTGTGACAGAGACGCAGCTCATATTGGAAGTGGAACTTCCATTTCCTGAGTCATAATGAAGACCTCTATGCTCAACACCACATAGAAAACATGTGCTATGTAGAAAATGTGTAAATTCCATTAACAAATACATTTATCATTTTGAGACAGGCTATTTGTGTCAAGACAGCAGAATTTCAAGTACTAACTCATGTTCCCCCTCCACCTTCTTTTTTAATGGCCTTATCTGAATGAATATGCCCACCACTAGAGGTGACCTAAGACTTCTTGTCCCCCCCTCCTTTGAGACAAGAGTTTTGCCCTTGTCGCCCAGGAGGGAGTGCAATGATGTGATCTCAGTTCACTGTAAGCTCCACCTCCTGGGTTCAAGCGATTTTCCTGCCTCAGCCTCTCCAGTAGCTGAAATTACGGGCATGCGCCAACACGTCCGGCTGATTTTTTTGTATCTTTAGTAAAAACAGGGTTTCACCATGTTGGGGGCTATGGTTGGTCGTGAACTCCTGATGTCGTGATCTGCCCACCTCGGTCCCCCAAAGTGCTGTGATTACAGGCATGAGCCACCACTCCCGGCCTTCAATATTTTTAAATTTAAAAAAATATATAGTATTTACTTAGAAGCATTCAGAATGTCAACAAAACAGCTGCAACTTTTTTTTTTTTTGCAATTAAAGTGGTATTCAGTTAATGGAACAACAATTATTTTGTATAAGCTGCATCAAAGACAAGATGAAAAAACTACCATCCTCATATGTAACTAATTTGTGCTGTGCACCAAGATGAACCTGCTTTAAATTTCCATGGCAATTTACAACCCCCATATTGTACCAGGCAAGGTTAGTGGTTATTGAATATACCATCAGCGCGTGCTGGCTCAGGCCTGTGATTCCAGCTACTCAGGAGATGAGGCAGTAGAATCTCTTGAACCCAGAAAGCAGAGGGTTGCAGTGAGTCAAGATTTCGCCACTGCACTCCAACCTGGGTGACAGAGTGAGACTCTGTCTCAAAAAAAAAAAAGAGAATACCACTAGGACGAGGCTATCTAAAGACACATTTTGGTAGTATGTTAATTACATAAAAAAAGACACTGTACAGTTTAAAAACAAATTTTACACAGCCTTACATTTTAATTTTTTTCTTTAAAAGGAGTGAGTTGTATATGGGGGGTTAAATGCTTTATAGACAAGAAAAAAAACTTCAAGAACCAGCTTATTCATTATCACCATCTTCTTCATCTTCCTTCTCCTCATCCTCTTCATTTTCCTCAGCTTCCTCCTCTTTTTCTTTTCTTCAGCCTTGACCACTCCCTTTTTTGCTGCATCAGCCTTGCCTTTAGCTCTATATGCAGCAAGATCCTCTGTATTTATCCTTCAGTTTCGCAGCTGCTTTTTCTTTTTCTTTCTTTCTTTTTTTTTTGAGACGGAGTTTCGCTCTTGTTACCCAGGCTGGAGTGCAATGGCGTGATCTCGGCTCACCGTAACCTCTGTCTCCTGGGTTCAGGCAATTCTCCTGCCTCAGCCTCCTGAGTAGCTGGGATTACAAGCACGGGCAACCATGCCCAGCTAATTTTTTGTATTTTTAGTAGAGATGGCGTTTCACCATGTTGACCAGGATGGTCTCGATCTCTTGACCTTATGATCCACCTGCCTCGGCCTCCCAAAGTGCTGGGATTACAGGGTTGAGCCACTGCGCCCGGCCCGCAGCTGCTTTTTCTAAGGCTGCTTGTCATCTGCAGCAGTGTCATTCCACGTCTCTCTCAGCTTCTTCCAAGCATCACCAATGGACAGGTCAGGATGTTCTCCTGTAACTTTTGGGCAATACTCAGAACAGGACAGAAAAAAGGCTAAAGGAGGCCTCTTGGGTGCCTCGGGATCCTTGAACCTCTTTTTTGTCTCCCCTGTAGGAGATAACGGTTTTCATTTCTCTTTCATCATGGGCCTTGTCTGCCTTTGCCGTATCTTCAAATTTTTCTTTCTCTTTAGCAGATGGTATTCCACCTCTCTGAGGACTTCTTAGAAAACTCTGAGAAATTGACTGAAGCATCTGGGTGCTTCTTCTTATGCCCCTCTAGACAAGTTTGCACAAAAAATGCATATGATGACATTTTGCCTCTTGGCTTCTTAGGATCTCCTTTGCCCATGTTGAGTTTTTTTCCCTCAGTAAGGCAGAGTTGCCCAGTGCCCGACCAGCTCTCACTTGCCCTTGTGCTATCTCTATGGAAAGGATAATAATTTAAAAGTTTTAAATAAGCATGTCCTATCCTTCAGTTATCTAAAGCAGGTTTTTGTTTGTTTTTTTCTTTTTTAAATCACTGCTTTGTCTTTATTAAAGAAACTTAGAAAGAAACCAGACCTGGCAACCAAGGGGTGAGGTACTGCCCAGGAAGGTGAAGTGGGTGCAGGCTCTGGGGATTTCAAGTGCAGCCTGATGGCCTGGGAGGGGCCAAGGAGACCAGATCCTGGCAGCAGCTGATGAGGTACCCAAGGGCACTTTCAGGCATTGGGGACATCAGCTGGTTCTGTGGGCAGGGGTTGGGGGTTGGGATGCAGGGTAGGTTGGGCTGGCCTGGAATCTCCCTGAGGCCACCCTGCCTTGTCTACCCAGATCATCCACTGGTCCTGATTCTGTTCATTGCCTTCCATGTCCATCTCATTGACCTCTCTGTCATCAGGTGACTCACTGTAGTCATTCATCTCATCCATGTCCTGCATGTCCTCATCGTCCTCTGAGTCCTCTTCACTATCCTCATCATCTTCATCATCCTCTTCTTCCTCATCATAGTGCTCTGATGCTGACTTGCCAATAGGAACCAGGTTGTTTGTTGTCTTTCTCTGCGATGCTTTGGAGCAAGGCCTGATGCTGCTGTTCCTGATGCTGCAGCTCTGTCCCTTCCACACAGGGTCAATCCAGATTAAACAAGTGTTTCAGTCACACGAGGGAAGAGTGGGGGGAACAAAGTGGACATGGCTCCTAAATAGCTGTTTGACCTTGGCTGAGTCACTTAACCTCTCTGGGCCTCAGTGTCTTCATCGCGTGGGGAGGCGACCTAAAGCAGGTTTTGCAGGAAATCTGAATCTGACTGAGAATCTGACTGTTGATTGTTTTCAAAGTTCCAAGTAGTCAAGCCACAAAAGGAATTTCTCAGTTTCTTCGGTATGGCTCAGGCAAATAAAAACTGGTGGCTAAGACCTAAAGAACACAGTTTTAATCTCTGAAACACAGATGACTTCAGGCAGAAGCCCAACTGGGGAGGGAGAGGGAGGCAAGGGGAAAGATTTCTCTCCCATGATCACATTGTCCCAAAAAGGCTCCTTGTGTACAGTTTATAAGGTCACATGTTGACACAATGGTTGTTAAGACCTTGATGAAAAGAGTTGGAGGAAGCCAGTGTAAAATACCCAAAGACATATCAGTGGTCAGGCCTTGAGGCATATAAAGAAACCCGGCAAAGTTTGCCATCTCTTTTATCTGCTCTTGCCCACCTCTGCCTAGATGTTACAAAGGAAGGAAATACTTGTTGAGAATATATTGCACTCCACAAATGAGAATGTTGCATTAATGAATAACATATATATTGGCTCTTTCAACACGAAGGACCTTGTATAGTCCTTTACTAAGCTTAAGGCTTGTCCAGACAAGATTAAACACACACAAGTAGCCTCCTCCCTCCTCTAGTAAACCCAAATAAATCTAATTAGCTTGGAATGATTCCTACAGTTGCTCTCACGGCTATTAGGATTTAGTTTGATCTCCTGGCAAAGCCAACCCAGTCCCGCATGAGCCCCCCACACTCTGCCTCCATCCTTCTCAATCCCTTACTCCCTGCTGATGTCCCCGCCCCCTGCCACCATGTTAACTGTGAGGTCCTTGATGTGCACACTCCCTCCTCATACTTTCAAGCCTTTCTTTCTCCTATTCCTTTTACCTCCATGTCTGTTTACCCTCACCTGTCCTTCCACATTTAATTCCAACATCACCTCCTCCTGAAGGCCCTCCTGGATTGTCTCCTTGTTCATATCAGGCCTAGTGCCTCACCAGTCTGTGCCCATGCATGCTGTCCAGGCCTCCACCACAGGGTTCAACTGAATGGAAACCCTTTGTCTTTTCCTGTTTACTGTTTCTTTTTCTTGTTGTTGTCGAGAGGCAGTCTTGAGCTATTGCCCACGCTGGAGTGCAGTGGTGTGATCTTGGCTCACTGCAACCTCCACCTCCCGGGTTCAAGCAATTATCCTGCCTCAGCCTTCCAAGTAGCTGAGATTACAGACATGTGCCACCACACCTGGCTATTTTTTGTATTTTTAGTAGCGACAGGGTTTCACCATGTTAGTCAGGCTGGTCTTGAACTCCTGACCTCAGGTAATCTGCCCACCTCAGCCTCCCAAAGTGCTGGGATTATAGGCATGAGCAACTGCACCCAGGCTCCTGTTTACTGTTTCTTTTCTCATAATACAAAACCTGTCACATAGCAAGTGTTTAATGTACATTTGGTGAATGAATGGTTTAATCAGAGTTTGTTTCTAATCTTGTTTCCAGCCCACATTAGCTTATTCACTTGTGTGCAAAAGTGGGTGAGGACAAATAAATCTTAAATCATTTGCTTGACTAAGAATGTTTTCCTGATAGCAAGTTGGCAACCTGAAAATTAGTGGGAAAAGTAACGATGGTTACTGAACAGACTGCCAATTGGATGCTGATTATCTGCTGTGAATCATTTCTTTAACCTTCGAAAGCTTTTGAAATGATTTTTCTGGGTATAACAATAATGTGACTAACTAAAAATGATGAAGATCATGTTTACTGTAGATGTGTGTGAAACATCCTTGTTTTGTCCCAAGTGCTACAATTGCAACCCCTAAATTTATCTCCTTTCTCCACTCTACCCACTCCTAGTATACATGCAGGCACTCACACTCGTGTGTGCACACACACAACCCCCTAGACTAACCCTTACCAGATTTAGTCTTTTTTTTTTTTTGAGACGGAGTTTCGCTCTTGTTACCCAGGCTGGAGTGCAATGGCGCGATCTCGGCTCACCGCAACCTCCACCTCCTGGGTTCAGGCAATTCTCCTGCCTCAGCCTCCTGAGTAGCTGGGATTACAGGCATACGCCACATTGCCCAGCTAATTTTTTGTATTTTTAGTAGAGATGGCATTTCACCATGTTGACCAGGATGGTCTCGATCTGTTGACCTTGTGATCCACTCACCTCGGCCTCCCAAAGTGCTGGGATTACAGGTTTGAGCCACCGCATTCGGCCCCAGATTTAGTCTTTAATGGAGTTCAATAAGACACATTTCACCACATTTCCAAAGTTATAATGGATCTTGGAGGGGAAAGCTATGGAAAACAGTGACAGAGACACACTTATCACACAGCGATAGAGCTTCCTTTTTGTCTCTTCAAACAAATCAAGAAAAAAAAAACGAAAATTATCTAAGAATTCCAAACTGCTGGACTATTCCCATTGCACCGAGTCATGTGGATCTGGGTCAATTACACAATCAGTTGTGCAAGTCAGCTGGCAGACAGAAACGAGTTACTTCAGAAAGATCATCTCAGGGAGCTTATTCTATTCCCTTTTAAGTAATGAGTCTAATGAACTCAAACAGGAGACTTGAAGTCCCTGATTTCTGCTGTCACTGGAAAGGAATTACTTTTGACAATTTTCTATGTAATTTATTGGAGAATGACAAAAGCAGTTGAAAACATTATTAGCTGGAATCTTGGCCTGTTTTGATAAACAACAGATAAAAAGTTTTAAGGGTGGAACTTGCAAGTCTAATTATACAACATTAAAAACAAAAGTCTCCATATCAAACATAATGTGTACATGTAAAATGAACACGAGGAACTGTTAGAACACTTACCTAAAGCAGTTTCATGTTGCAGAAAAATGATGTTATAGATCTGGCATACATTTAGCATAGAAACTCTTCCTACAAGTATAAGGAGAAAGAGAATCAAAACAAGGAGACTTAAGACTCAGTCTTAGCTCCAGTTTGGCCTTTGTGACCCTGGCCGAGTCACTTCAACATGAACTTGGTTTCCTACGTCTACAAAATAAAACAGTTGAGCTACTATTGTTGCTGTATTACTACTACTGATCTATTTGTGCTGGATTAGTCTATATCTAGATAAAGGAGGCCAAGTGTTTTTGGCATCACCAAACACCATTTAAACAAATAGCACTCCCTCCATAGGGGAGGAGGCTGCACACATCTCTCGCTGTCCTCCACTTTGAGAATGTGGATGAATTCCAATCAGCAGCCACCAGCTGACTGATTTGCCCACAGCCCGCTCTGGGTCCATTGGCTGGGAGGCTTCTGGAGGCAGCTGGGTCGTGTCACCCTGACCCAAACTGGTGATATGAAACAACAGTCAGATGTGCGAGCAGGTGCATAATCCATCCTCAGGAGGGAGAATGGGGTGAGGGAACAGTGGTTTAGGAGTGACTCATTCAGGTTATTCGTTCTGTGTAAAACCCAAGGCCTTCCAACTGACCCTGACCTACCTTCCCTGACTCTTTCTTCTGCTTTTCCGACACTTTCTCTGGGCCTCTATTGCCCTTCTTGCTAGTACAGCTGGCCCTTTGATGGCTTATATAGAAGATAAATTACCTAAATCATTCATTACCCCAACCCTTGTGAATAGATTTTCCTTGTTGCCACAACCTGGATTTTATCCCCAGCCCTATGTGATAAAGTGAAGAACTTCCAAGCTTCAGCCTCAAAGGAAAACCAGTCACTCAGCTCCACTGGTAATTGGTCTAAGCCAATCACTGTGCTCCCATGGGTAATCGGTCTAAACCAATCACTGCATTCCTTCTCCCAGTCTGCTTACCAGTGTTTGTCTTAGGTATGGCCATACACTGCAATTTTGGCTAGTGGGGAGTAAGTCAGTTAAGAGGTTTCTGGGAAAACTCACACTGTCCTCTCGGTATGAGATGCTTAGAATGATGCTGCCATCTTTTGAAAAAGAGAACAATCAGCTGACAGGCTGAGTGAGCCTGGCTGAGCAGAGAAATGAAGAGAATCACCTGGGGCCTGAGTGAGCTCACTGGGCTGCTTTGTTAATCAACCCTGGATGCTCTCTACCTGTTGAATTCTTGTTTTGTGAAATTACAATTTTTTCTTACTGTTTGAGTCAGAAGCCCAAACTATGTTTCTATTTCTCATGCTGGCACACTGGAGAGGCCACAGGAAAGCCCCAAATGGGGTTAGTGGAGGAATCAGTTCCTCCACTTAGAATCCAGTACTGAGGAACAAATTACTTCAAAATGTAGTGGTTGAAAATAGCAATAAGCATGTATTGTCTCTCAGTCTCTGTAGGTTGCAAATTTTACAGCAGCTTGAATGGGCAGCCTGGCTTAGATTCTCTCCTCTCATGAGATTGCAGGTGGGTGTGGGCTGGGTATGCCTAATCTGAAGGTTCAGCTGGGGCTGGTGGGTCTGATTCCAAGGAGGCTCACTCACTTGGCTGGCCAATGGGGGCTGGCTGTGGTGGGAGGCCTCATTTTCTCTCCATATGGGCTTCACCACATGGTACTTGAGTGTCCTCTGTTTTAAAATATATGTTTTACTGTGTGTTCTCACTCGTAAGTGGGTGTTGAACAATGAGAACACATGGACACAGGGAGGGGAACATCACACACCGGGGCCTGTCAAGGGGTGGGGGGTGGGCAGGGGAGGAATAGCAGGAGGTGGGGGGATTGGGGAGGGATAACATTAGGAGAAATGTGTAATGTAGATGATGGGGTGATGGAGGCAGCAAACCACCATGGCATGTGTATACCTATGTAACAAACCTGCACATTCTGCACATGTACCCCAGAACTTAAAGTATAATAAAAAAGAAATAAAAAAGAAAAAAGTACATTCCTATTGTTATACAATATACAATCAATTAGATATTAAAAACAAAACAAAAAATAAAATAAAATATAGGTTTTATTATCTAGGTGTGGCAAGGCCATCGGATCAGGAGTGACTACTAATAAAAAGACAGTTTGTTATGCTCACAGATCTCATGAGGAAGGGGTGTGTCACACCATGGGGCCACATGGGAGATGCCAAGGTCAGTCAGGAGGCAGAGAGGGAGCAGAGTAAAAACAGGGGCACGAACTTTTATTGTGGTTTCTGTGGGAAGGAATGAGTGAGGGAGGGTGATCGGGCTTAGGAGTGAATAGTTTGAATCACTGCAGCATGCTCTGGGGCATACTGACTATCCCTAGTTGTCTAGTTCCTACTCCCGGGGTGATTAGGGCAAGCGGATAGTGGCCTGGAGTGTGAGAGCCCATGAAGCACGTGGTGGTGTGTGGGTTCTGGATTGATTGTTTTACATTTGTAAAGCATCCTCACAGTTGTTTGCTATTTCTAAAAACTGGCTAGTCCTGGGAGGGGCATAAAAATAAAAAATGAAAGACATGGTAAATACATTCTCACAGCATGGTGCTGGCTTTGCCCAGAGTAAGCAATCCAAGAGAGCAAAGCAGATGCTGCAATGTCCTTTATGCTCTTCGATTCAGAAGTCACATATCATCTCTGGTGAACTCTACACAGACTGGTCCTAATTCAACATGGGGGGAGACCATGCAAAGACATAAATACCTAAGAGGTAAGGATCACTGGGAGCCATCTTGGAGGCTGGGTACTGCACATCTGGCAAGTTCCTTAACCTCCAAGCATCAGTTTCTTCACTTAAAAAAGATGGTAATAACATTGTGTTACTCTGACGTCTAAGTTGAAAGGAAACACAAAATGCCTCTGGCTTGCTTAGGCAAAAGAGGAATTTATTGGATCAATTTTGGACAATTCACACAATAGAAATCTAGGAAGGCTATAGAACCAGGCTTAGCAGAACCTACGGGAGCTCAGGGAGCAGGGAAAGTCATGCAGGGGGAAGCCTCGGGATTGGCCGGCTGGGAAACTGGTGTTGACATCAACTGGATTGGCCACCAAATACTGTGACCAGAGCTAAACACTCAGCACCACGGCTTTTGAGCAACTCTCAGCTGCCTGTGCCTTGAAGCTTCCACAGTGTAGGGAGAGTGGGGAAACGAAAATCAGGTCCCTTCTGCTTCTGGGATTACAGCAGATGTCCGCTACAAATACTGGCTTCATGGGATTCACCAAAAATATATGAGCACCTTCTTTGGAAAATCAAGAGTACTCAGTAATGGTTGGTTGCTTAATAGAAGGGAGAAAGCAGATAACTTGGGATGGAGTAGAGTGAGTTTGGAGATCTCACGTTGAGAGTGAGAGTGAAGCAGGCTCATAACATTTCCAGCCACACTGAGCATTTCTAATCATACCCTTACTCTGCCTGTACTTTTACGCACATTTGCAAATTCTCAAATTGCTGAGACCTGTACAGATCCTATCTATATACTCTAACAGCCCTGTGAACCAAGTTGGAGGCAAGGAAACAGTATGTTATTATGAAAAGGTAAAGTGAAAGCTTCTTATGCAAATTGCAGTACTGGCCGGTTGCAGTGGCTCACTCCTGCAATCCCAGCACTTTGGGAGGCTGAGACAGGCAGATCACTTGAGGTCAGAAGTTTGAGACTCCTGCCTGGGTAACATGGTGAAACCCCATCTCGACTAAAAACACAAAAATTAGTCAGGTGTGGTAGCGCACACCTGCAATCCCAGCTATTCAGGAGGCTGAAGCAGGAGAATTGCTTGAGTCCAGGTGGCAAAGCTGAGATCAGACTACTGCACTTCAGCCTGGGTGACAGAGTAAGACTCCACTGAAAAGAGAGGAGGGGAGGGGAGGGTGAAGGAAGGGAAGGAGAGAATTGCAACACTGGCCTCTTGGTACCTTGACACAAACCATGATTAACCACATTCTCTAAGTGGTGGTGGCATCCATTTCTGTCATTGTTACCTTTGTAGTACTTCTATCTCAGTTTGAATTGCCAACATAGCCAGACACCGTTTCTCACAAAGTCTGTGCTTTGTTAGCTGTGGGCATGAGTCTTGCTGTTCTAGCTCAACTATTTCATTCAAAGTGTTTTAACTTGCTTGGGTTTACAAATTCATTGAGGTTGAATGTGTAACTAAGTTCAGTGATTCGAAAATGTTAGTATATAAGGAGTACCAGGAGGGCTTGCTAAAACACAAGTTGCTGGGCCCCACCCCTGGAGTTTCAGATTCAGCAGGTCTAGGGTGAGGTCTGAGGATGTGCATTTCTAATACATTCCCAGGTGGTGCTGAGGCTGCTGGTCTGGGCATCACATTGAGAACCACTGACTTGGGTGACTTGATGCTGTTGCTGGCCTGCTTTGTAAACTTTAGACCCTACCCAGTAATCTATCTTTCTTTCCTTCCTTCCTTCCTTCCTTCCTTCCTTCCTTCCTTCCTTCCTTCCTTCCTTCCTTCCTTCCTTCCTTCCTTTCTCTCTCTCTCTCTCTCTCTCTCTTTCTTTCTCTTTCTTTCCTTCCTTCCTTCCTTCCTTCCCTCCTTCCTTCCTTCCTTCCTTCCTTCCTTCCTTCCTTCCTTCCTTCTTTCTTTCTCTCTCTCTCTCTCTCTCTCTCTCTCTCTCTCTCTCTCTCTCTCTTTCTTTCTTTCTTTCTTTCTTTCTTTCTTTCTTTCTTTCTTTCTTTCTTTCTTTCTTTCTTTCTTTCTTTCTTTCTTTCTTTCTTTCTTGAGACAGAGTTTTGCTCTTGTTGCCCAGGCTGGAGTGCAATGGTGCCATCTTGGCTTGGCTCACTGTAACTTCCACCTCCCAGGTTCAAGTGGTTCTCCTGCCTCAGCTTCTGAAGTAGCTAGGATTACAGGCATGCACCACCACACCTGGCTAACTATTTTTTGTGTTTTTAGTAGAGACAGGGTTTCACCATGTTGGCCAGGCTGGTTTGGAACTCCTGACCTCAAGTGATCCACCCGCCTCAGCCTCCCAAAGTGCTGGGATTACAGGCATGAGCTACTGTGCCCGACCAGAGTCTCCTGTTCTTACTTGCAAAACAACATCTGTAGGTGAGCACCAGGATGCATCCCAACAAAGCAAAATTCTGCAGCTTCACAGCTCCTAGAAAGATCAAAGCGATGTTTGAATAAATTTTTGGTAATGGGAGACAGAGGATACATGCACTCCTGTTGGGCAACAGAGTGAAACTCCATCTCAAAAAAAAAAAAAAAATTAAAATTCTTTTAGAAGTCAAGAAGAGTTTTGGGAGGAAAAATCCCTTAATGGAGGATTAAAGCTGTGAGAATGCATTGGTTTTCTCTTGCTGCTCTAATAAGTGACCACAAACTGGGTGGCTTAAAAAAACTATGACAAATTTATTATTGTACAGTTCTGGAGGTCCAAAGTCCAACATGGTCTCACTGGTGTCAAACCAAGCTGTCAGCAAGGCTGTATTCTTTTCTGAAGGCTGTAGGGAAGAATCCATTCTCTTCCCTTTTCCAGTTTCTAGAGCCCACATTCCTTGGCTCATGGCTCCTTTTCTCCATCTTCAAAGCCCTCAACATTGCACCTCCAACAAAACTTCCATGGTCACACCTACCTCTCTGACCGCAGCTGAGAACACTTCTCATTAAGTACAGATGTGTCTATGTGCTATAGATGGAGACCCTGAATAATAGGGTCAGACTAACCCTAACATTGGAGAGTCACAGAGGGCAAGAGTATGAATGGAGGCCTACCCATCAAACATCCAATTTGGTTTCTTTTGAGACAGGGTCTTGCTCTGTAGCCTAGGCTGGAGTGCAGTGGTGAGATCATGGCTCACTCCAGCCTGGGTTCAAACCATCCTCTCACCTCAGCCTCCCCAAATGCTGAGATTACAGGTATTAGCCACTGTGCCCAGCAAATGTCTAATATTTAAATAAAGTTCCTTCCATGCTTGTACCTTGGAAAATATTATTTCATAGCAAAAAAAAAAATGTGGGGAAAGTGAAATTTATGGTTTTTATATGACTGAAAGCTGGCAAAAACAAGAAGAAATAGCTGGACTTCATTATTACACACCTGTAGGTGTTCTGTTAATGGGCTGACATGTTTGAATGAATAATAATGACATATACAATTCATGCATTATAAATTTATCCATAAAATTAATGTTTCTTGCTTTCATTTCAGGAAAATTACAATTATGTTGTTATACTCAATATTTTCACATACTTTGTGTTCTATTGACAGAAATACCTAATTAGATTACCTTTCTTGAATCTTAGTTTTTCTTTTCATTTTTTCAAATTTCCATTTAGAGAAACTGCTCTGCAGAGGCAGTAGCAACTGCAATTGTCATTAAAAGTCTTAAAGCAACCCTTCAATTTGGAAATGAATCATGAATTTTATGTCAATCATCATAATTGGGTTGCATATGGTATATTGCCATTATCACAGGGACTATCACAAAATAGTTTAATTTAATCCCATAAATTGCTATCATTTATATAACGATGTTTTCAAGATTTCTTATACTATCTTAAAAATCTCGGCCGGGTGCGGTGGCTCACATCTGTAATCCCAGCACTTTGGGAAGCCGAGGTGGGTGGATCACGAGGTCAAGAGATCGAGACCATCCTGGTCAACATGGTGAAACCCCGTCTTCTACTAAAAATACAAAAAATTAGCTGGGCAGGGTGGCGCGTGCCTGTAATCCCAGCTACTCAGGAGGCTGAGGCAGGAGACTTGTCTGAAACCAGGAGGCGGAGGTTGCGGTGAGCCGAGATGGCGCCATTGCACTCCAGCCTGGGTAACAAGAGCGAAACTCCGTCTCCAAAAAAATAAAAAATATAAAAAATAAAAATAAAAATAAAAATCTCTACCTAGTTTTGTGCTACATGTTTCATGCTTACATGTGCAAACTACATATACACACGTTTAAGACTGACATAAACTGTTATGAATATTGTTCCGATTCATGAGTAATTTCAGAATCTTACATTGGAACATGAAGGGAAACAAGACTCTTGCATTCAGGCTGAGAGGACGATTTTGGAGAGCTAATTGTCTTTCCTCTTACCAAGGAGCTCCCATTTCCCCAACCCTCCTCGCTCCCCAAGGCAGTATCTGTGTCTGATGTCAGCAGAAGTAACAACCTACAAACCTTCACAGCTTGGAATGTCATCACCTTTTGTTTGGAGAACACGGGGCAAAAGATGAAGAGGTCCCCAGGGATCTAAATATGTTAGTCATGAGTGCTGTTCAGGGTTACAAGTTGCACTGAGCCAATGGTGGATGTGAAGTGACTGACGACCTTCTAAGTGTGGGCCCAGGATCCCTCTACCCCAGTCCTTTAAGACCAATGCTGCACTCCTTGCTAAATCACCATACAAATATTACTGTAGTGGGTTGAATTGTGTCTTCCATTAGAATGTCCACGTTCAAATCCCTGGAACTTATAAATACAACCTTTTTTGGAAAAAGAGCCTTTGCAGATGTGTTAAATTAGGAATCTTGAGATAAGCTCATGCTGGATTATCTGCATGGCTCTGACTTCAGTGACAAGTGCTTTTATAAGAGACAGGCAAGAGGAGAAGGATGGGGCAGGGAGTGGAGTGATGCAGGCACAGGCCAAGAATGACAGTCTAGTTATGATATCATCAGAAGCTAGAGGAGGCAAGAAAGCATTCATAGGCTTCAGAGGGAACAGACCCTGCCAAGAGCTTGATGTTGGATTTCTGGCCTCTGACACTGTGAGATCATAGATGTCTGTTGTTTTAAGCACCAAGTTTGTGGCAATTAGTTACTGCAGCCACAGGAAACCAGGGCTGATGATAACAATGACTAATAACCATGAGCATTTACTGGGCCTGATGATGTGCCAGGCCCTCTGCCAAGCCCTTTAACAAGCATTATCCTATTTGAATCTCATAACAGCCTCATAAGATTGACACGATTATTTACCTCAATTTACAGATGAGGAAATTGAGGTTCAAATGGGACAAGCAGCTTGCCCGAGGCCACATGGCTAGTGAGTGACTGAGTTGGGATCTGAACCTAGATCTGTCTGATGGCAAGACCTACTTGAAACACATGCGGAAGCCTGGCTGCCTGGTCACATATGCAGCTGTTATAGACGAGCCCTATTCTTGGTAGTTCCGGGTTGAGAGTTCTGTGTTCTTTGGCCTCCTCCTTAAAGGGTGGTTCAAATCTTTTAGCACTCGCTCGCCCCCTCAACCCTCAGCTCTGTGCTACCCCTCAGAAGTGATACATAAATTATAATCAACAATTTTTTTAACTCAGGAGACCAAGGGAAAATTTTCCTTGCTACAAAGAAACATTTTAGCCATTCTTAGTCACATACAGTTCTTTGCAGCTGTTTCACCTCTGGGTCATTCGGGTTTATTTGCAGATATTGCCAAATAAATCAGAAATCTTGGGAAACGGTCTGTGGAAAAGGACAGCGATCAGAATGATTTTTGGTTAGTTTTTTCTCCCAGGAGAAACTTTTATTCAGAAATAAGTTTGTTTTCTTAAGATTTAAAACATGTTCTCTGAGCTCGTTAAACTATCAGAACACAAAGTCTAGACTCTGGTAATAGTATGAGTCAGAAAGGGGCTCTTTCCTTGTCTATTTCTGTCCAGCCTTTTGGGGACTAGAAGAGATTGTTCTCTATCTGCTGGACAGCCCAAAGACTCGTGTGTGTGTGTGTGTGTGTGTGTGTGTGTGTGTGTGTGCTGGAGGCGGGGGGGGGGGTCTGAATGAGGTGGTTACTTTTATTTTGTTATTCTTTACTTCTTTCAAACAAAATCGACACCCCATTTTACAGGTAGAAACATTGCTTGTTTCAGTGACTCATAAGATTGACACGAATCTTATGTCAGTCTTAATGACATAAGATTATGTCATGATGACTCAACTATGTAGACTTATTACAAATGCTGTGCTTGTCCTCTCAAGAAATCATTCCATTTAGTGAAAACAAGAGCTGTTATACAATGAGTTTTGAGGCTAATTTTAAAGCAAGTCATGTGGCCCTCCCATTGCTCTGACCCAAATATGAGACAGGGATTCAAAGCTGCACACAAAGAAAACCAAAATCAATCAGGAGGTTCTAGACGAACAATTTAGTGGATTACAGGAATGCAAGCTTCATTTTTCAGCCGCCGCAATGCTTTATCACTTGGAATTTATTTAGTGTTCCAGTTAGCGTCTGGGAGACTGCTGGGAAGGAACCCTGAGTCCCAAGCTGGAACCTGGGGCTGAGCTTGGGTCACTGGTTCTCTCTGCACCTGGGTTTTCAGAGTAGTAAAGAGTTGCTAATTTAACGTCTCTTGCAAAGATGCCTTTGTATTGTGCTAAACAACCGCTGCTAATAAAAGTTTGAAGCCGTGATCAGGAGCATTGGCTTGAGGGCCGACGGTGAAGGGAAAGGATAGAACCAGGGCTGCAGATAATGCTTAATGTGGCCAGGGCTGAAGAGGGGTTGCTGCAGACAGAAGGTGCCAGTGTAGACAAAATGGAAGTTCATCCCTGATTTCATTTGTCTGAACCGTTTCTTTCTGTCCAAAGCTGTTTTAATGCAATCACTGGGCTAGGGAGCTTTCCTCCTCTCTTCTTCCTCCAAACCAAAACCTACTCCCAGGAAATAATCCGATAAATTTATTTGCATCTAAATAATCTGATAAATTTGTTGCGTGGAGAATGGACAGTCATCTTCTGCAAGATAAGTTGAAAATCTTAAGCAAAATAGTGTTCAGTGTTTAATTCCAGGCCACAGAGAAGATGGGGAAGAGAGGTGAAACCTGTGCTGGGGTGGGGAGTGTTGGAGGTGGTCGGGGAGTTTAGGGTCCCAGCAGGACAGGCATTGCCAGAAAAGCAGGTGGAAGTCATTAGCAAGGTATCCAGTGCCTGGTGAAGCAGACCGTGGAAGCTAAGGAGATGAAGAGCAGAAAACCTTGAACAAAAGCTCATAGGGGAAGTGATTTGCTTTTTCCCTCGAGCAAAAGATGCAAGAAAAGCAAATGTATATATAAAGCTCATTCATGCATTCATTCATATAAAATTGTATTTACTATGTTCCAGGTGTCAGAGATAGGAAAAAGATAAAACTGTCTGCATGGAACTTTCTCTCAGGCTAGTAGGTGAGGCTAAGAAAACCAAATAATTTCAGGTGGTTGTTTTGAAAAAAAGTAAAGCAGGATGAGAGAGTGATGGAGCTGGAGGAGGGGTTGGAAAAGGATTCTTATGTATGGCTACCCGAGTTCGCAAATACAATTACAGGACCCCTAGGTAAATCTGAGTTTTAGATAGATGACAAATGGTGTTTTCTTGCTTTTTCTTTTTTTTTATTTCAATAGGTTTTTGGGGAACAGGAGGTGTTTGGTTACATGGATAAGTTCTTTAGTGCTGATTTCTGAGATTCTGGTTCACCTATCATCCAAGCAGCGTACACTGTACCGAATGTGTAGTCTTTTATCACTCATCCCCTCCCACCCTTTCCCCAGGGTCCCCGAAGACCATTGTATCATCCTTCTGCCTTTGCATCCTGGTAGCTTAGCTCCCACTTATGAGTGAGAACACATAATGTTTGGTTTTCCATTCCTGAGTTACTTCACTTAGAATAATGGTCTTCAATTCCATCCAGGTTGCTATGAATGACATTATTTCATTTCTTTTTATTGCTGAACAAGATTCCATGGTATATATACCACATTTTCTTTTCTTTCTTTCTTTCTTTTTTTTTTTTTTTTTGAGATGGAGTCTTGCTTTGTTGCCCAGGTTAAAGCATGCACAGTGGCGCCATCTCGGCTCATGGCAACCTCTGCCTCCCGGGTTCAAGCCATTCTCCTGCCTCGGCCTCCTGAGTAGCTGGGATTACAGGCACAGACCACTGCGCCCAGCTAATTTTTGTATTTTTAGTAGAAATGGGGTTCCACCATGTTGGCCAGGCTGGTCTCCAACTCCTGACCCAAGTGATCCACCTGCCTTGGCCTTCCAAAGTGCTGGATTACGGGTTGAGCCACTGTGCCCAGCCCCTATATATCACATTTTCTTTATCCACTAGTTGATTGATGGGCATTTGGGCTGGTTCCATTTTTTGCCATTGTGAATTGTGCTGCTATAAGCATGCGTGTGCAAGCGTCTTTTTCATATGATGACTTCCTTTCCTCTGGGTAGATACCCAGTAGTGGGATTGCTGGATCACATGGTAGTTCTACTTTTGGTTCTTTAAGGAATCTCCACAGTTTTCCATAGTGGTTGTACTAGTTTACATTCCCACCAGCAGTATAAAAGTTTTCCCTTTATACCACATCCTTGCCAACATCTATTATTTTTTAATTTTTTTTATTATGGCCATTCTTGTAAGGTGGTATCACATTGTGGTTTTGATTTGTATTTCCCTGATAATTAGTGATGGCCATGACAAATGTTTTTTTAGTATCAATATGTCCCATGCAATATTTGGGACATACATGTGCTAAAAAATTACTCATTTATCTGAAATTCAAATTTTACTAGATGTCTTGAATTTTATCACATAACTCTATTTCCATGAGGCCCCCATGAATGAGGTGAGGTTGTGTTCCAGGAGATAACAGTAAGTGCAAAGTTTTCCAGGCAGAAGTGATCCTAGTTTGCTCAGGAAGAAACCCTATGTGGCTGGAATAGAGGGAATGGCAGTGGTAAAGATGACCCAGTGGAGGTGGGCAGAGGCCAGATCTTGCAGAGCTCCAGGCAAGAAGAGTTTGCATTTTATTTTGCTCTTTGGAGTTTTAAAGAAAGCTTGCAGTACTGCAAAGTATTCATTTCCATGAGTATTCCAATATAGTATTGTATTTCACAAAGCAGTCTCCACTGACATCGTTTTAAGAATAGACTTTACAATGGGAGAGAGTAGGTGCCTCGGCCCTGAAAGAAAGAGTGACATCTCCTCTAACTCCACCTGACCTCCCTCCTCCCCCTCCACCCCATTCACAATTTCTTCAGCTTTCCTAACACCATTTCACAAAACCATAATAAATGAGCTTAAAATGTTACTGGGAGAAAAGACTTAGGGGTTCAAATTCTTACTAGAAGGTAAATGACTACTAGACAATGTTTTACAAGTGAGTAAGGGGAGAGCATATAGTATAGATTAAGGGAAGATGAGAAAAGAATGAAAAAGGGAAATTTGACAGTGCTAGTCAGGTGCTGGCAGCTTGGCCAGTTTGCCTAGCTGTGACCCTGAGAGTGAGAGTGTTTGCTGAGTAGAAATGAAATCCGATTCTCCTATTCTCTGTGGTGAGATGGCTAAAAAGCTCTCGTGGAAGGGGGATTCACTGGGAACCAGGCTGGCTTGGAACTCATACTGCCAGATGGCAGAGTATTCAAAACATTTAGCTGTAAAGCCCACACTGTTTTGGAAAAGGCTGAACTTGCATCCGTGCCACAGACCTCTGTGGGCTCCCATCTGATAATGTTTCCTGCCTCCTCTGCCTTTTGCCTCAGTTGATTGTGGGTGACTCACTGCTCATCTCTGGCAATTCGCTCCTTGCAGGGATTTATCTTTCTGAACCAGCCTCCTCTCTGGCCTTCTATTAAAAGATACTCTACTATGTCAAAAGAAGAATCTTGAATGTATTTCTGTGAGAGTTGCTCTACCTTACTTTTCATGCAATGTGGGGTTTTTCAGACCTAATAACAATCTTTTTTTTTTTTTTTGAGACAGGGTCTCACTCTGTAGTCCAGGCTGCTGGAAGTGCAGTGGTACTCAGCTCACTGCAACCTCTGCCTCCCAGACTCAAGTGATCCTCCCACTTCAGCCTCCCAAGTACTTGGGACCATAGGCACATACTATCACACCTGGCTAATTTTTGTGGTTGTTTTGTAGAGACAGGGTTTCACCATGTTGCTCAGGCTGGTATTGAACTCTGGACCTCAAGTAACCCACCGACTTCAGCCTCCCAAAGTGCTGGGATTACAGGCGTGAGCTGCTGTGCCCAGTCCTAATAATAATCTTGTTAGCTAAACGGAAGAGTGACCATGTTCTCCATCTTACAGATAGGGGAAGTGACTGAGAGAACTGACTTGCCTCAGATTGAAAGGGTAGTTAGAGGCAGACCATAAATTTGGACCTCTTATTTGTCTTTCCTAACACAATAGAGGTTGTCAATTTGTTTGAAAAATATTTAATGACTTGAGCAAGATTGCATGGCTTCATGCCTCCCTCTAAAATCAAAATGTTCTTTTTCTATAGAAACCAAGAGGAGCAGCTACAGTGGAAAGAGCATTGCTCTCATTTTTTAAAAAGGTGTTTATTTCAAATAGATTGAATCCCTAGGTGATGGGATGATTGATTCTTTCATAAAATTTAATGATCCCCCCTGTTATTCAAACAATAAATGTTTATTGCAGTAACTTTGGAAAAGTTAGAATGCCACAAAGGGAAAAATAAAAATCATCTCTAATCCTCCCACCCAGATATAATTGCTGTTGACATTTTGATATATATTCTTACTAGCTTTTTCATACACATATAAATGTAGTTTAACAAATTGGAAGAAATGTGCTATAAAATGGTTGATAACTTACTTTTTTATTTAATGATATTTCCATGACCACTTTCTCATGTTGTTAAATTTTTTCCAAAATATGTTTGCATACTGTTTAACCTATGAATGATACATCTACTGCACATAATCTATTGGTACTTCGAGATTATTACCCTTTTTTTAAAATTATAAACAACACTATAGGCTGGGTATGGCAGCTCACACCTGTAATCCAGCACTTTGGGAGGCCGAGGTGGGCAGATCACTTGAGGTCAGGAGTTTGAGACCAGCCTGGCCAACATGGTGAAAGCCCCTCTCTACTAAAAATACAAAAATTAGCTGGGCCTGGTGGTGGGTGACTGTAGTGCCAGCTACTTGGGAGGCTGAGGCAGGAGAATTGCTTGAACCTGGGAGGCAGAGTTTGCAGTGAGCTGAGTTTGCACCACTGCACTCCAGCCTGGGTGACAGAGCAAGACTCTGTCTCAAAAACAACAAACAACAACAAACCCGAAGGAGAACCTGCAATGAACATCCTTGGTCTCATAAAAACTTTGTGGCGTTTCCACTTAGTGATTTGTCTAAATCTTACTTGGAGAAAAGTAAACAATGGGTGAAAAAACAGAGAACATTAATTGACATTAGTTTGATTTTGTCAGTTGGAGAAGGGAAAAGAACGAGGCCGCTGATTTCAAGTATCTGCTCTGTAAAGGTCATTTCCTCCCCCTTACTCTTAGTTCTATTTCCGCTAACTTGGCTCTTGCACTGTCATCCCGGTTGCCTCTACAGTTCATTCCCCAGCTTTCCGTCCTTCCACTGCCTTCAGCAGCAATTCTCTGCTTTTGCCCTACTCATCACCTTGGAGCCTACCTCCCAGGTCTCACCAGCTGCTAATGGATGTTTTCTCTCTCACCTCAGTGCCTGAAAACTTATTTCTCAGGGCAGCTGATGAAGGATCCTTATCACAATATCTGGAGTCATGCCAGTAAAGCTCTTTGGCAAATCATTGAGTACTGTTTTACCTGTGGGCACATCCCCACAACCTGGCTATCATTGACCTTGTTGGGAGTGCTAATTCCAGCAGGTAACAGTAAGCGCAAAGGGATTATTCCCAATAATGTGACTTATGGATTTCTTTCATTTCTTCACTGGACTGAGCTACCATCTCTCCATTCCCTTCTTATTAGGAGCTGTTTGTTAATTCTAATAACAACTAGAAAAACTGTGGTGATCATTATTCCCAAGCTATAAATTGAGGAACAGTTAAGAGAGGTCATAGAATCAAATAAGGCTAGACTAAGTGCCTTTAAAAAAACATCTCATTTGTTGCAGGGTTCTAAAAATAGTTTCCAATGCCATCCTTCACCTTCACAATTATTTTTGTCTTCAGTTCTAAATCTGAAAGGTACAGAGCAGCAGAATTTATACATTAACTTCATAGGAGAACAGAAAGCTCATTAATTCTTAACATTGGTGGGATTTGATGGTTCACCATCATATGCTCTGTTCCGAAATATGTCTGGGTCCACTTTTCTGAGATGATTCAGATGTCCTATTGACAACCTCAGGGTTTTTAAAGTCACAGTGCCCTTCACATGAAAGATAAGGTTATACAGCTCTCACAAGGGAGGGTTTGGGCAACATCGACATTAATCATTGCATGTTCATTCATTCACAAATTCATTTATTACAATATTTGAGACTCTCCTATGTGGCAGGCAAAAGAAAAAGCCCTTTGATTTCAAGGGAGACAAATAAATATGGCTACAACACAATGAAAATATTACAGAGAAAAATAAAACCAAGTCAAAGAAAGGTGTGTGTGGGGAGGGATATAAGGGATGGTATTTTAGACCTGGTAGTTGGGAAGGCCTCTCTGGGGAAGTGGCATTTAAGTGCTGGGACAAGCCATGCAAATAAATATCTAGGGGTGAGGACAAAGGCCTTGAGATGGAAGTGGTTCCTCTAGAGAACCAGGCAAGAGGTAAGGGTAGCTGAATGTGGTGAGCAAGGAAGAGGGTGGGAGACATGAGGGGCCAGGGCCAGCTCCAGGAGCCTGTAGGCTATGGAGAGGCATAGGATTTTTATTCTCTGCAAAGCAACTGCCTAGAGGTGGCCCCAAGACAGAGGGAAACTAACAACCTCAAGGTTGCTCCATCCCAAGAGCTGATTCACTAGACTTTTGCAGTCCCTGATCCCAGCAGTTACAACCTTGGATTCCCAGGAAACTGGAAGCATTTAGTTAGGGATTCTGGGGAGAACCTGTGGGTCCTGTGATAAGGTCCCTGCAGCTACCAGACTCACATTTCGGGAGGTTTTATGATTCAGATCAGCTGCTCTGGCACTCTGGGTCCACTAGCAGCTGATAGAATTTTTAACAGAAACAGATTTTATTCCCACTGTGAATAAAATCTGCTGCGAGGAGATTTTTATGGCCTCACGTGACCATTAACTGTTGTGTGGGGATTGTAATTCTTTCTAAGAGACACCCCGGCCTCCCAGAGACCACATGATCTGTATCTGTTTTCTTGAATCCTAGAGCCATGCTGAGGTTTAGGAGGTTAGGTAACCTAAGAAGGGCACATGGTTATTGAGTGATGGCAGGATTTCAACTCTGATCTAATTGGCTGGTGATATGTTTTGGCTCTGTGTCCCCACCAAAATCTCATCTTGAATTGTAATCCCCATAATCCCCCATGTGTTGAGGGTAGGTCCTGTTGGGAGGCAAGTGGATCATGGGGCAGTTTTCCCCATGCTGTTCTCGATAGCCAGTGACCTCTCATGAGATCTGATGGTCTCATAAGAGGCTCTTCCCTGTTCACTTCTTTCACATGCTCTCTTGCCTGCTGCCATGTAAGTCATGTCTACTCTACTTCCCCTTCTGCCATGATTGTAAGTTTCCTGAGGCCTTCATAGCCATGCAGAACTGTGAGTCAATTAAGCCTCTTTGGTTTATAAATTACCCAGTCTTGGGTAGTATCTTTACAGCAGTGTGAAAATGAGCTGATACAGCTGGAAAGCTTGTTTTTCCCATTATGCGCCATACTAATATTTCCCAAATACTTCCATTCATTCATCAAAACATTTATTGAACGTCTCCTATGTATCCAGTGCTGTGTTGGGCACACACCAGGGATGCAGAGAAAAATGAGACAATCATGCCTCAAGGGTCTTGGAATCAAGTGGGTGGTGTAGAATCTATACTCTATCTTCCATAACACATGAACCCCACACCCTGATTTTAAACTTTCTGAATGGAGATTTATCTCATCCTCATTAAAGAACTTTGCCAGCCGCTAGGCAGGACATGACATACCTGTCCACATCTGTCATTGTCAGTGCATCTGCTGCTGCCATGCATGAAAATCACCCATTCGCCCATCTGTCCTTAGTTACCATTGGTATGTACTACTATTCAGTTGCATTTCACTTACATCTGGATCCTTGTCATTTAAAAAAAATCTTCACGAGATCAGAACTAAACTGAAAAGTCATCAGTGTAGAAGTTGACCATCACACAGGGACAATGCAGCTGCAGGCAGTGGAAATTGCAAAGTCTCTGAGTGCTCACAGAATTGTTAGGACCAAGTATAGGCCTGATTTGTGCATGATGCACTATCATTCAGGTGGAGAACAGAAGCTTCAGATAAAGAGAAGCTTCCAGATAATTTTTTAGAGATGTGAATATTGGTAGAGACAAAAGGAACTACCCATTTAACCACATAGGTAAAACTCTAATATCTTTTCATATGCCTCAAAATTATCTTTACAATGTGGACTTCACAAATAATTTAAAATCACATTGATGTTACTGTAGACAGACTACTGTCCTGGTTAGAAATGAAATTGCCAATAAGAAGAGCTAACTATCCTAAATATATACACACCCAATACAGGAGCACCCAGATACATAAAGCAGTTCTTTTTTTTTTTTTTTTTTTTGAGACGGAGTTTCACTCTTGTTACCCAGGCTGGAGTGCAATGGCGCGATCTCAGCTCACCGCAACCTCCGCCTCCTGGGTTCAGGCAATTCTCCTGCCTCAGCCTCCTCATAAAGCAGTTCTTAATGACCTACAAAGGGACTTAGACTCCCACACAGTAGTAGAGGGAGACTTTAACACTCCACTGTCAATATTAGACAGATCAATGAGACAGAAAATTAACAAGGATATCCAGGTCTTGAACTCAGATCTGGACCAAGCAGACCTAACAGACACATATAGAACTCTACACCCCAAATCCACAGAATATACACTCTTCTCGGCATCACATCATACTTAGTCTAAAATTGACCACATAATTGGATGAAAAACACTCCTCAGCAAATACAAAAGAACAGAAATCATAACAATTTCTCAGATTACAGTGTAGTCAAATTAGAACTCAGGATTAAGAAACTCACTCAAAACCGCACAACTACATGGAAACTGAACAACCTGCTCTTGAATGACTTCTGGATAAATAATGAAATGAAGGCAGAAAAAAAGACGTTCTTCGAAACCAATGAGAACAAAGACACAATGTACCAGAATCTCTGAGACACATTTAAAGCAGTGTCTAAAGGGAAATTTATATGCCCACAAGAGAAAGGAGGAAGGACCTAAAATCGACACCCTAACGTCATGATTAAAAGAACTAGAGGAGCAAGATCAAACAAATTCAAAACCTAGAAGAAGATAAGAAATAACTAAGATCAAAGCAGAAATGAAGGAGATAGAGACCCAAAAAAATCCTTCAGAAAAATCAATAAATTCAGGAGCTGTTTCTTTTGAAAAGATCAGCAAAATAGATAGACCACTAGCCAGACTAATAAAGAAGAAAAGAGAGAAGAATCAAATAGATTAAGTAAAAAAAGATAAAGGGGATATCACCACGATTCCACAGAAATACAAACTACCATCAGAGATTACTACAAACACCTCTATGCAAATAAACCAGTATATCTAAAAGAAATGGATAAATTACACCCTTCCGAGACTAAACCAGGAAGAAGTAGAATTTCTGAATAGACCAATAACAAGGTCTGAAACTGAGGTAGCAATTAATAGCCTACCAACCAAAAAAAGTCCAGGACCAGACGAGTTCACAGCCGAATTCTACCAGACGTAGAAAGAGGAGCTGGTACCATTCCTTCTGAAATGATTCCAAACAATAAAAAAGAGGGGATCCTCCCTAACTCATTTTATGAGGCCAACATCACCCTGATACCAAAACCTGGCAGAGACACAACTAAAAAAATTTTAGGCCAATATCCCTGATGAACATTGATGCAAAAAGCCTCAATAAAATAATGGCAAACCAAATCCAGCAGCACATCAAGAAGCTTATCCATCACAATCAAGTCAGCTTCATCTCTGATATGCAAATCAATAAATGTAATTCATCACATGAACAGAACCAAAGACAAAAACCAGATGATTATCTCAGTATACACAGAGAAGGCCTTTGACAAAATTCAACAGCCCTTTATGCTAAAAACTCTCAGTAAACTAGGTATCGATGGAAGGTATCTCAAAATACTAAGAGCTA
Organism: Callithrix jacchus; assembly: GCF_049354715.1. NCBI lineage: Eukaryota > Metazoa > Chordata > Mammalia > Primates > Cebidae > Callithrix > Callithrix jacchus. Next base: position 61,487,601 of record NC_133505.1, read on the forward strand.
TTTATGACAAACCCACAGCCAATGTCATACTAAATGGGCAAAAACTGGACACATTCCCTTTGAAAACTGGCACAAGACAAGGATGTCCTCTCTTACTACTCCTATTCCAGTATTGGAAATTCTGGCCAGGGCAATCAGGCAAGCAAAAGAAATGAAGGGTATTCAGTTAGAAAAAGAGGAAGTCAAATTGTCTCTATTTGTAGATGACAAGATTGTATATTTAGAAGACCCCATTGTCTCAGCCCAAAATCTCTTAAGCTGATAAGCAACTTCAGCAAAGTCTCAGGATACAAAATCAATGTGCAAAAATCACAAGCATTTCTATACACCAGTAACAGACAGAGAGCCAAATCATGAGTGAACTACCATTCACAATTACTACAAAGAGAATAAAATACCTAGGAATATACCTAACAAGGGATGTGAAGGACCTCTTCAAGGTGAACTACAAATCACTGCTCAAGGAAACAAGAGAGGACACAAATAGATGGAGAAACATTCCATGCTCCTGGTTAGGAAGAATCAATATCATGAAAATGGCAATATTACCCAAAGTAATTTATAAATACAATGCTATCCCCCTCAAGCTACCATTGACTTTCTTCACAGAATTGGAAAAAACCACCTTACACTTCATATTGAAACAAAAAAGAGCCCACATAGCCAAGACAATCCTAAGCAAAAACAGAAACAAAACAAAGCTGGAGGCATTACACTGACTTCAAACTATACTACAAGGATACAATAATCAAAACAGCACAGTACTCATATCAAAGCAGATGGATAGAACAATGGAACAGAACAGATGCTTCAGAAATAATGCCACACATCTACAACCATCCAAGCTTTGACAAACCCGACAAAAACAAGCAATGGGGAAAGGATTCCCTATTTAATAAATGATGTTGGGAAAACTGGCTAGCCATATGCAGAAAGCTGAAACTGGATCCTTTCCTTATACCTTATACAAAAATTAACTCCAGATAGATTAAAGATTTAAATGTAAGACCTAACACCATAAAAACCCTAGAAGAAATGCCATTCAGGATATAGGCATGAGCAAAGACTTCATGACTAAAACACCAAAAGCAATTGCAACAAAAGCCCAAACAGACAAATGGGATCTAATTAAACTTAAGAGCTTCTGCATAGCAAAAGAAACTATCATTAGAGTGAACCAGCAACCAACAGAATGGGAACAAATTTTTGCAATCTACCCATCTGACAAAGGGCTAATCCCTAGAATCTACAAAGAACTTAAAACAAATTTACAAGAAAAAAAACAAATAACCCCATCAAAAAGTTGGCAAAGGATATGAACAGACACTTCTCAAAAGAACACATTTATGCAGCCAACAAACATATGAAAAAAAGTTCACCACCACTGGTTATTAGAGAAATGCAAATCAAAACCACATTGAGATACCACCTCATGCCAGTTAGAATGGTGATCATTAAAAATCTGGAGACAACAGATGCTGGAGAGGATGTGGAGAAAAAGGAACACTTTTACACTGTTGGTGAGAGTGTAAATTAGTTCAACCATTGTGGAAGACAGTGTGGCAATTTCTCAAGGATCTAGAACTAGAAATACTGTCTGACCCAGCAATCCCATTACTGGGTATATACCCAAAGGATTATAAATTGTTCTACGACACATGCACACATGTTTATTGCAGCACTCTTAACAATAGCAAAGACTTGGAACCAACCCAAATGCCCATCAATGATAGACTGGATAAAGAAAATGTGGCAAATATACACCATGGAATACTATGCAGCCATTAAAAAGGATGAATTCCTGTCCTTTGCAGGGACATGGTTGAAACTGGAAACCATCATTCTCAGCAAAATGATGCAAGAACAGAAAACCAAACACTGCATGTTCTCACTCATAAGTGGGTGTTGAACAATGAGCACATGGACACAGGGAAAGGAACATCACACACTGGGGTCTGTTGGGGAGTGGGGGCCTAGGGGAGGGATAGCAGGGGGTGGGGTATAGGGGAGGGATAGCATTAGGAGAAATACTTAATGTAGATGACGGGGTGATGGATGCAGCAAATCACCATGGCAAGTGTATACCTATGTAACAAACCTGCACGTTCTGCACATGTACCCCAGAACTTAAGAGTATTAAAAAAAAATGATGTTGCCAGGATGATGTGGGTCCCTGTAGCTGTAATTGTGTCTAGAGGGGCGGGTCTGAAGGGCTGTTTTCTGTGCTGTCTCCCTGCCTAGTGAGCTCCAATGCCTAATATCAGCTTTGGACCAGGCGAGCCCATTTGAACACCAGCATCACACTTACCTTGGGCGGGTCATTTATCCTCTCTGGATTTCAGCTTCCTCAGCAAAATGGGGAAGACAGCTGTCAAGAGAGCTCCTTCCTAGATACTGTGAGGAAGGCACCTTGGTGTCTCACACTGCAGAGGCGCTCTGCATCTGACTTCTTTCCAGAATCACTCTGGAAACTGTGTTCTAGATAGAACACCTTCTGAGCCAGCAGTGACTCCCTGGTGAGCCGGCTAGTGGTTCTCAATGATTTGGAAGGCCACTAAGAACACCATTGCTGTTTAATTCAGATCATGAGAAAAACTACTGTCTCTGGAAAAGCACTCCTTCTCTGGTAGTTATTTCATCAACATTTCAGTTTTTTCCTTCTATTTGAATGTTGTACTTCCATCTATTCTATTCCTACCTGTACTTCCTCAGAAACTTCAAGTCCCAACGCAGTTCCTGGGACACAGTCTATTCTCACTTGGATCTTGGGCCACTGTGGACACTTGGGAGGCTGTTTAATCCCTTGATCTTATTCCATAAAGAAACACATTTAAATCACCTCGCATCAATTCTTTTCCCCAAATTGAGGTAAATTTAAAATGAGTTGTAAAGAATTATATAATATTCTTTCCTAAACGTATTCTCCAAACGTTAGGAACCAATTTAAAAGAGCCACATGAAAGTGTGATATAAAGTCAATACAGTGGCAGAGAGTCTCACTTAATTTCACATTCACTTATTTGCCTGCAGGCAGCTTTCCCAAGGAGTGCTGTGGTTCACACAGTCCCAGAGCTGCAGAGGTTCCTGTGTGCAGAACTCCTTGCATTGTGCCCTGTGTGTAATGTTTAACCTTCCAGATGTATAAGAAGCATGTTCTTTTTTTTTTGAGATAAGAGTTTCACTCTTTCGCCCAGGTTGGAGTGCAGTGGTGTGATCTCTGCTCACTGCAACCTCCACCTTCTGGTTTCAAGTGATTCTCCTACCTCAGCCTCCCAAGTAGCTGGGATTACAGGCACACACCACCACACCTGGCTAATTTTTTATCTTTAGTAGAGACGGGGTTTCACCATGTTGGCCAGGCTGGTCTCAAACTCCTGACCTCGTGATCCACCTACCTCAGCCTCCCAAAGTGCTGGGATTATAGGCATGAGCCACCGTGCCCAGCCTACATGTTCTACTTTATGTCAATGTCCTGAAAAGGAAAGGAGGTAGAAGCAAAATAGGGCTATGCTGGAGTGGTACTTTGGAATCACAGAATGTTCCAAGATAGAAGGAAACGGGGCACTCCCATAACCCCTTGTTTCTAGAGGAGACCCAGAGTCCATGATGTACCTTATCAGAATCACATGCCAGTTAGTGTCAAAACAGATAATTTTTGTTCTTGGGTGACCACTTACGACTAGATAATTCTCATATTAAAATCATTTTTGCAAGTCAATTGAATTTAAGACACTCAATTCATCCCTTTTTTTTTTGAGAAATTTGAGTTATCTTACTAAATGCTAGTATTAACAGCTTTAACCAAGGATATTTCAGTGAAAATAATGTGTTCAGTAATAAAATTTTAAATCTGCTGCCAAAGTGATTAACACACATCTTCTTCCTTGCTTACCTAATTGGGAATAAGCCACTCTTGATGATAAGTGACTGTTAGGGTAAAGCCCTGTGCTAAATGCTTTCTGTTTCATTTCTACACTTAATTCCAGCCATAGCTAAGCATTGTATCTCTTTTTTATAGTTGAGGAAACTGAGGTTCAGAAGAGAGGTAACTTGCTATTTACTACTGTGGGACCACAAGCAAGTTACCTCTTTTCTGAGCCTGGCCAATATGGTAAAACCCTGTCTCTACTAAAAATACAAAGATTAGCTGGGCGTGGTGGTATGTGCCTGTAGTCCCAGCTACTCAGAGGCTGAGGCAGGAGAACTGATTGAACCCAGGAGGCAGAATTTGCCGTGAGCTGAGATCGCACCACTGCACTCCAGCCTGGGTGACAGAGTGAGATTCCGTCTCAAAAAAAAAAGTCAAGGATAACAAAAATGGGTTTTAAGTCTACACCTGGAGTAAGAACTAATGGCCAATAATGCAATGCTAAAGAGCAGAGCAAAAAACTGACAGCAACCGCTATTTTGCTCCATCTGCTCCACTGAGGACAATCATCTCCAAATTAAGTGTAGGACAAACTTGCTTAGGATTTGAAGTCCAAGAGTGATAAGGGGATAGCAGGAGACACTTGTTTTAAATGAGTTCTCATGAGACATATCAGTCACTGAAACAACCTGCGGATATGACTGCAGAATTGTCATAGCTCCAGAGAAATAATGAACAATCGAAGTCCCAATACTGATAATACCTGCCCTATTTTCCAAAGTAGACTGTAAAAACTGCAGAATGGGGAATTTAATGTAAAACTATGGCAAAATCAGGAATAATATAGATGAACATTTGACTCCCAAGAATTGCTGATTTCAACGCTGATTCAGCAAAGAAAATGTCACACAAATAACTTCCTTGTCTTTTTTTCATAGGATTACTAGAGCAGCCAACCAGGGAAATAACAGTGAAACAATAGCTTACAGCTGAAAGAGACCAGTGGGGTGAGTTGAGATCACAATCCTGAAGGTTATCACTGATACATATAATTGACTCTGAGCTAGACGTGGTTCCAAAGGCTTTCTTTATACAGTATCATTAGTCATTTATTCAATCCTTTCAAGGACCCTATAACACAGGGACTGACAATATTCCCATTTGGCAGATGAGAAAACTGAGGCAAAGTTTTCTTGCCAAAAGGACCTACAGGTAGGATTTCAATCCAGGCAATGTGGTCTCCAAGTTGTACTTCTCATATTAGGCTACACAATAGCGAGGCTGCTAAAAATAGAGGGAGAGGGGGATATAGGAATGGCCCCTTTTCCATATAGGAAAGAGGAGAGCAGAACACATCCGGTCTCTCTCTGGCCTCTCATCCACTTGCTTCTCTGAAGGGAGGAGGGAAGACTTTGATTGCTGCTTGGGAGATGCACTAAGCACACTTTCTTAGCATGGTAAGGTCATCAGGGTAGAATCTGCCACTACTAGGGGAGTTTACAATTTAAGGCAGGTAAATTTCAGGTCTGATATTTAATATATTTTAATAACCACTTTATCACCAGACCAACCATCAGAGCAACCACTGGTGTACTACTGAGCCCTGGTAAGTTAGGGTAATAGAGTTATCAGGAAGGGTTAGAGAGCCACACGGTAGTCTTCGTTTCACTAATCTAGCCTTCTTAGTAAAAAGCTGTTTTGATTCCTACTGGTCCGATTCCCATGTCTTATTTTTTAAATTTGTTCTTAACTTAGAGGGAAAGACAGAGATGTAATTTATTACCATCAACTCCCCAACAATCCTCTTGAACCTTCTGGATAATATCCCAAGTACTAAAGGCAGTTTTAGGTGACATTTCTCTGGAGTTCTCACAGTTCTGCAGCCATATCCACAGGTAGTTTCAATAACTGACATGTCTTTCATGTGAACTCATTTAAAACAGTATAGGCTCAGTCTTGGCTCTAGGGTGCCTTCTAGTTTGTCAATATCACCATTTTAAGGTGATAATGACAATTTTAAAGTGATATTGCCAAACTAGAAAGCACCTAAAAGCCAAGACTGAGCTTTTATACTGGGACCATATGGTATGAAGTAGATGGAAGGAAGATGGACCATCCATGTCATCCCTCCTGTTGTAGACATGTGTGTACCTGTTTAGTCAAACAGAGTGGGATAGGCTGGGAAGGGCCACAACCTGGGACACAAAATGATCTTTGGGAAAGAAAATGATTGAGCTTTAGGTCAAAGGGGAGGGAACCTCATTACTCAACAGCAGAAAACTATGGGCACAGGCCTTCTGTTTTGTAAGTAAAGATTTTTTTTTTTTTTTAAAGAGATGGGGTCTCACTCTGTTGCCCAGGCTGGAGTGCAGTCACATGATCCTAACTCACCATAACCTGGAACTCATGGGTTCAAGCGATCTTTGGCTTCATCCTGAGCAGCTGGGACTGCTGGTGTATACCACCATGCCCAGCTAATTCAAAAATTTTTTTTTATAGAGATGGGGTCTTGCTGTGTTGTCCGAGCTTGTAAATAAAGCCTGATTAGAATACAGCCATGCCCATTCATTTACATATTGTCTCTGGCTGTTTTTGAGCTCCACGATGACACAGTTAAGTGGCTGCAACAGGGACTGTATGACCTGCAAAGCCTGAAACATTTTCCGACTGGTTCTTTCCAGAAAAAAATTTTGCAGACCTATGGTCTAGACCTAGGAAAATAATTCTAACATTCTTGGGGTAAGGGGAGAGATTGGGACAATGACAGGAAGGATAAAGGAGCATGTTTAGTGCTGGAACGTTTAGTGGGATTACCTGGAGGAGGTAGAGAGGACAGCCTTAGGGTGGAACCTCCACTCCGCCTTATTATGCAGGGTCCCTCCTCATGAGAACTAAGCAATAATATGACCTTTCAAACTGAATTATTTACATCCATTTGTGTTAAGTTCCTAGAGGGTGAACTAAGTGGGTTTTTCTCCAGTTCTTCAGAATTGGCAGCACAAAAAATGTAAAACGCAGGCACAGGTAATCAAAAATGTTTTAATGATTACTGTTTAGACATTTAACAATGTGGGTATATTCAGGTGAGCTAAGCACACTTTGACAGCACACTATTGAATGTTATAATTTCTGTATTGAAATATGTAAAGACACCTGCAAATTAGTACCTAGGAATGAAGACATACATTTATAAATATACACATTCTAAGTTTGATAAGGTAAATGTAAACAGATGCCATGACTCCTTTTCAAACAGAAAACCCACAAGACTAACAGAGAACCAGTAGATTCCCTATAATATGAATGTGCAAAATTAAAGCATGGTAAACTGATATTTACATAAATATCAAACCAACAATTAGTTTATACATTGTCAATGACCTTCTAAGGTATGTCATGAGTGGTTCCATGAATATCTTTCCCCCAGTGGAGAAGGTATTCAGAGGCTAAATTCCAACACTTTAAAATGACACACATCATAGGCCTTATCTGTTTGACTACCGCCTCAAATGTATAAGACATGATTTTATGATAAGCAGTCTATTATTTTTAAACAATAGGTTCTAAACAAATCTTTAGATTCTAAGCAGAAAGAAATTACAAGTACTATTAGATATACATTAAACAAATCACCCCTATCAAATTTCTCAATTCTCTTATGCTGTAGCTATGCTTGATTTTACCTTAAAAATTTTTAAAGTCCTTTTCCCCCCCTTTGTTAATTTTGGTAAACTAGGCACATTTTACAAGGAAGTCTGTGTCAAAACAGATTAACAGTACAGAAATCAATCCAAATTTAGACCCTGGCAACCAGTTCCCCATTGCTCATCTATGGGACTCTATCAAATGGTAAAGACGCAATCATCTCTGCTGAAAAGAATACATCCTCTCTCGTACTGGTGGGAAAGCAAAATGGACTTTTTGTTTGCTGTATAAAAACACTTAGCACTTCAGAAATTAAAAATGGCCTACTCGCCCTACACTCTTCCTAAAATCTTGAGGACAAAGAATATATATTTAAGTTTCATCAAGACTGCTTTAGAGGCCCCCCTTTTTACATTATTAATAGCTGCAATCAAAATAAAAAAATAAGATCTGTTAAAAAGTTAAACTGACTGTTCCACTAGATTTGAGCCTGCTTGATTCAAAGCCAATAGTATAAAACTGAAGGTGCCGTGTCTGGTTTCACATCTACAAGTCACTGGAAATAATATGTCACATTAGTTTCATAAATCACGGTCTTCGATTTTTTTCTAAACAGAGCTATTACAAATTAATACAAACTTGAAACATACCCTAATTTAAACTAATAAGCTTTGGGCCCTGCTTTTTAAACTTTAAGGCATGTGTGTTTCTCTACCACGACAACATTATACAAATTTACATTTACAATCACATGCATGATCTACAGTTAAAAAAAAAAGTTTGGATTACAGTGTTTTTAATTGTGAATCACAATTCAGCACCTATCATGTTATAACTAATAAGGCAACAGCAGTGTTGTATACTACAATAATACTCCCTTTCCACAGTCTAGTGCAGGGGTCAGTGAGAGCCCAGAAATGTTAGAAATCTTATCCCTACTTATATAATCTGTATATGTTTTCTAGGGGTTTTGAATTGATGAAAAGGTCCTACATGAATCACACTATTGTAGGCCAGACTAGTTACAGCAGCTGTTAACGAGCATCGGGGCACAACTCATATTGTGCTTACAATCAGATAACGTGGTCTGGAGCGTTTCATTCTTTGTCCTCAATCCTTCCGCAGCTTCCTTGGCCTCACATTGTTTTCCAGGGGTGAAAAACTGTTGGTGTGTCCGTTCACAGCAGCCACGGACCCATTCTGGTGGTCCTTCAGGTGGTCTTTCCTTCGGGAGGCCTCCTTCTTGTTGTAGGTCTAAAATGTGTAAGGACAGATGAGAGCCAAATGGCCACGGACAGTTTTCTTTACAGGGAACTTTACTGCCAACTGCAACCCTAACACTAGAGCTAGTTTCCTTTTAAGATCAAATCTTATCAAGGAGAAACTCCTGTAGTCAAGTACCCATGATTAAATTTTTTGTCACTGGTTTCAATCATTTTTTTTTTTTTGAGGCTTAGCCTGAGGTAAGTTAACTGAATCATAGGCTGCAAAAGAAATGCCATTTAAAATGTCACATAGAAAATTCAATTTACACTTACTCTGCTTTGCCTTTTAGTATCTGGATGGAGATGACAAGGGTTATGTGGCCACACTGGTCTTTCCCACCTGGCAGTAGCTCTCTCAACACCCACATCCCTTGTTTGTCTTCAAATTTCCTCACTGCCTCAGTGACTATCTCAGCCTTCATGAACGAAGTGCTGTGCTGCTGTAAGCAGTTAGAATAAACGTGACTTCAGCTTCATTGGCTCCTATCCTTTCACCTTCCTTGTACCTGGTATATGTCCCACAGTGCAGCCATGAACTACGAAGCCCATAAGTATATGGCCTCAACTTGAACTCATGCCACACACAGGTGCCTATGGGCACACAGGAGGAAAGGACAAATGTTCTGAGCCTCAGGACTTGCAACTGCTGCCCTTGGTCCTGACCTCCGTGTTTTGCCCAGATGAACAGGCCTTACGGCTACAAGGCACTGGCAACAATGGCAGGACCCACGTCACCTGGGCGTGATGCATGGCAGGAGAATCAGCAGTGGCTGCAATGTGGTCAGGCTCTACTGGAGATGATCTGCCCTAAATGGACCTTACTGTGAGCAAGACCTACGTTACCAGATCAGATGCTTAGGAACGAACTGAATCCTTACACCTGCGGGCTGAATGTGTAAGAAAGCTGGGACAAAAAAGCAGGTCTCAGTATTTGAGGTCTGTGATAAAAATCTCCAAAATTTCATTTAGACATGATGTTCAGGGTAGTGAACTGAGAGATTTCGGACTGAAATCACCTCTCCTGTCTCTGCTGCAGGTCAGAGGGAAGCTACACAGGGTTCTGCTGCACAGTTTTCCATTTCTCAGGGGAATCCCAAGACTTCCTCACCCAGGCTCTACAACAGGGCTTGAGCTGTGAGATCCTAGAGGCAGGGGCTGCCCCTGTCATAGTGACTCCATGAGAGGCCAGAGCCTGTCACCCAGCAAGGGCTCCACATGCCCAATAAGTGAACAGATGAGGGCCTTTGTTGGTAAAGGCCCCAGATACCGAGTGCCAGAGAAGAGTGAGATTTACCTGAATGTAGAAGTTTGTGAAGAGAGCAATCAGGGAAATCATGTATCCAATCTGGAAATACAACCAACCAAGAGGGAACGTGCATGGCCAGATGACCCCGCAGCTGGTCTGGATGATTGTCAGCACAAACTGAAGCTAGGGGAACAGAGGAGATGCAGCTGAGTAGGGACAGTGCATGCAGGAGACCCCACACAAGGCAGACTTTTTACCCAGCATCATCTCAGTTTCTGAATTACTACCCTTTCTGCAGGTACAGCAGTCAGTCACTTCATGAACAAAACACATACACTTATCCTAAACTCTAGGTGTGTTTGTCTTATACATATTCTTCCTCTGCCCTCCAAGCTACTTAAACTACCTTCTCCAAAGTTCAAGGACACAGTATAGAGAGATGAAACTTTTTGTTTTGTTTTTATTTTTGGAGAAGAAGGAAGAGTGAGCGTGTATGTTTAAAGAGCACTGATAACATCACTGCAGGATGTGCCATCTGGCTGGACATTCTTCCAGCTTCTTATCCATGTACTCTTCTGGTTTGGTGAAGGCTGATGAGTAGATTTAAACCCTTACTGGCAAACAACGTTAAGTGCATTGATTATTTTTGATGAATAAAGCTTGAAATGCATGTGAACTGCTTAGGGAAAGGGTGGAAAAATGTTTTAAAAGGTCTAGACTCTGCACACTGTATTTTTGGCAGCTCCAATGTTTCTATGTAGAGTTTTTTTTATTTTTTATTTTTGAGACAGGGTCTTGCTATGTTGCCCAGGGTGGCCTTGAATTCCTATGTTCAAGATATCCTTCTAACTCAGCCTCTCGAGTAAATGGGACTCCAAGCCATAACCACTGTGTCTGGCTGTCTGCCTTCTCTTTTTTAAGGTTAGTACTGCAGGCTGAGGAGTAACTAGGAGTGCTGCTTAAAATAAATCCTGATGACCTGGGTAAGGTTAATCTTCCATCTAAAAGTACAGAGCCTAACAGGAGACCAACTTTGCCAGTTTGTTTGTTAAATTCTGCTTCCACCAGACCCAAAACTGTGTGGTATAAATCAATTTCTGCATCGTTTCTCCGTAAGTATAACAAGGAGCTTAGTCAATGTTTTTCCTTTTTCACAGGTGGGTGAGAAAAAATTAACAAGGACTGTCCAGCAGCTGGCAGAGAGGTGATAATGAAATGTCAAACACTTAAGTTGCTCAGAAGATTTTCTCAGAACTTTTTTTCAGATTGTTATTTTTAAATATTGGAAAATCATAATTGACTTGAAGGGATCTGAATCAGCTTTGTCTTTTTAGAAAATGTGTAAACAAGGCAAGGCAAGGGCAAAAGGTTTAAGGTCCACACCCCTCAGACAGCTAGCTTTGGCCTATTGTCTCAGTGTCATCTATAAAACAGGAACAATAATATAGGGTTTTTTTTGGTAGAGACAGGGTCTCTATGTTCCCCGGGCTGGTCTTAAACTCCCGGCCTCCAAAAATGCTGCAATTACAGGCGTGAACCACTGTGCCTGACCTGGGGACAATAATATGAAATCAGGCTACTGGAACAATCTATGCAAAATAATTTACTTAGTATGAGTGCCCAACATGTGCTCAACACTTAGGGACTGTGAGTGTTTAACATGAGCAGTAGTAGTAGTAATTAGTTCATAAAAGAATTCATGAGAGGACAGAAAGAGGTTACCTATAATATACTGATAAACAGAGAAGGCTTAATAAAGGATGGGGAGAAGTATCAGGTGAAGTGGCCTGGCCCTGGCAGTAAACCAGGGCAGAGACCTGTTAACTGGAGCAAACATGCCATCCTCACCAACAGGTATTCCACTGTATGGGGGCTGAGGGGTCACACATATCTGCCAGACAAATATTCTTGCTGCCCAGTAATAGGCTACAGAGACCCTGGACTCAATACTACTCTACAGTTCCCTCTAAACCACCCAGGAACACGTAATTTTCATTTTGGATTTTGGACTATAATTAGAAAACACACACACACACACACACACACACACGCGCGCACGCGCATGCGCGCGCGCGCGCACACACACACACACACACACACACACACAGAGACATGCATATGTGCTTATGTGCACAAACTCAGAAGAGGTGAACTTGAAGTTGGCAAATTAGATTCTAGCCCTCTTTATACAATTCAACTAGCTGTACACCCATAGTTACAGTTTCACTATCAATTCAAAATAAGAAAATTCCCTAATCTACCCACTTCAAGGAATTTAATTATATCAAATGAGAAAGGGTGGAGAAGAGACAGATTTTTAGATACTATTACATAAGAATAAAGCCAGGAAGAGGTCAGTATCCACCAGGAAGCAACTCCTGGGGGAACGAGGCCAAGTCACTCACCAACTGCCCCTGAGTGATGTACTTCTTCCACCAGAGGTATGGGCGCATGGAAGGGATGGACGACAAACCATAGTACGAGTACATGAGGACATGGATGAAGCTATTAAGTGTGGCACCAAAATAAGCTGCAGGAACAGAGGGATATGGAAAGGAGAATGTATCAGTGTTTTAAACAGAACGGGAGGTGAGGGGGAATCCAAGATTCTTTTTGAAAAAGAGATGATTTCCGACAGGGCTGACAAACACTGCAGCAGTGAGCACCGCATGGATGCATAATGAGAATTACATTTCCATTTGGGCAGGCAGCCACCAGGAGGCTTGGAGTCCAGGGGTCAGCTGTAGCTGCTAGTGGGGCATCTGACACGAAGCCACAACACCACCTGCACCACTCCGGTACCTACAGGCTTTGTGGCCAGATCCCCCCAATTCCCAGAGGCAGCTGCTTTTCTTTACGTGCATAACTGCCTCAGACATGCTCTCTGAAGGCTGGGGGAAGACAGCTGATGGGCAACAAACATACTCAAAAATGGCTGTTTCTATACATTTGCTGGAGTTTAGAGAGGTCTCTGAAGCCAAATTCTAATTATTCCCCAGGACTGCAGTGCTGAGGTCATACATTTTTATTAAAAATAAAGTCAAGAGTCTAGCTCCTTAGAGATAAAAGAGTCATCTTATCACATCATTTTCAGTATCTAGTAGGACCACTAATTCTTTTTCCAGACCCTGTCCTCCTCCACAGTCAACAACCAATCAAAGCTATCTTGCTTTTCTCTGTGCAGCTGGTGTTAGGGAAGTTTCTAAAGCTGGCTATGACAGGAGCTGGCTGTGTGACTTTGGACACATCACATCCACTCCCTGGTTCAGTTTCTCATGGGCCAAGTGGAGCTAATTAAATCTGTCCTCCTAATAGGTCTCCAAAAATTTAAAGCTCTCTTCAAATGTTAGGGAGGGGCTGTTTATATTAGAAAGTTAGGTCAGTTAATCCACCATCACGAGCTGTGACAGTGGGAGGGAGAGGGAGCAGAAAGCCCCAGCTCTACCCACCTTTCGGTGGTCTCAGTTTCCTCCCAAACCCAAAGGATCTGTATTTAGAAAGTTTTTTTTTCCTAGTTCTAGAATTCCATGACATTGTGAATCCTGATGAGCTCAGGTAATCAAGGGCAGTGCTATCCTAGAGAAAAAATATCCACAAATAGACCCATAGGTTCTCATTTAAATTCTTCAGTGTTGGGAATGACAGGATTTTTGATTGAGACATCTGCTAAAATTCCCAGACTAAATCTGAAGGTGGCAATCTCTGAAAATTGTAATTAACTTTAGACTACAAGCTTTCCAAAAACCAGGTACAGCCTTAGATAATTTATATCAGGTTTTGGTGCTTGTTATAGAAGACACCCAGATCACCATGCTTCAGGGAATATGAGGGTTGTGAGAACATGTGGAGACTTCTTAATGCATGACAGCTAAAGCTGTATTTCAAAATGAGCCCTGCTCCCTGGTACTCATGCAACAGTGTGATCCTATTTTCCTTGACACACTGTAGAGAAGGATCAGAAAGAATATGGAACAGTTGTCCTCCAAGACAGAGAATATTGTACCTATTTCTTTTTTTTTTGAGACAGTCTCACTCTGTCACCCAGGCTGGAGTGCAGTGGTGTGGTCTCAACTCACTGCAACTTCTGCCTCCCAGGTTCATGTGATTCTCTTGCCATAGCCTCCTGAGTAGCTGGGATTACAGGTGCTTGATTTTTTGTATTTTTAGTAGAGATGGGGTTCCACCATGTTGGCCAGGCTGGTCTTGAAGTGCTGACCTTGTCATCCGCCCATCTCGGCCTCCCAAGATGCTGGGATTACAGGCGTGAGCCACCACGCGCAGCCTGTATCTATTAATATGTCCCAGTGGTATCTACCTCATCTTGCCCAATCAGCACAGAAAAGTTTACTTTACCAAAAAAAAAATTTTGTGTGCATAGGTACATAAACCATCATTAAAAGCAACTTGAACACAAAGCTGAAAGCCTGACCTAGACATTTAGAGAAACAGCACCTTTTCTGAAAGCCTTTGTTTCAACTCTCTTCCCTGCTCACACCTGCTCCCCAAGTCCCCATGTCTAATACTTACAGTGGCCACAGGGAACCCAGTTCATCACAAACCACCAGATGTTCAGCATTGAGGTGTGGTGGTAGACGTGCAGGATCGTGATCTGGTGGTTGTTCTTGCGCAGGATGAAGAAAAAGGTGTCCATAAACTCTATGAGTTTGGAGAAGTAGTACCACCAAAGGACACGGATAATCTAAGAGGAAAGGGTCAAAGATTTAAGGCTTATCCTCATGGCTTCTCTGGAATATTGCAGCTGACATGTTTCACTAACATCCAAAAATCTGATGTCACCTCGGAGAAGCCCGAGTGGCCCAACGGCTCTTAATGTCCTTCAATGGCTGGACCTCTGGTCACTCTCCAAGTACCTTTAACCAAAGAACATGACTGGGTTGGGAAAGCAGGAGGGGTTTGAAACGACTTCAGGGAATGTTTTAAAAGGGTCCCTGGCACACTTTGAGACTAACAAAAACAGGAGGCTCAAGGTTCGAAACCTTGAAGTCTGTCTATTCCCTCTGGAAGCAGCCTGCAGAGCCATTAACAGAGAAAAAACATCCGAAAAACGCTTTTGATTTCAGGGGCTGGCATGGGGCAGCTGACCTGATATGAGACACAGAAGAAAAGGAATCAGAACCTTCAGTCAGGTCTCTGCCCAATTAAACATGTCAAACAGGTGCTCTAAAGAGATGACTGCCCATGCTGAGCTGTGACTATCAGCCTCTGATTTAAAAGAAACATCAGGAGTGGAAGTCAGATTTTATTTTTAACACCACTACTTGGAAAAAAAGAATGAATGATTTTTTAATTTTTAAAATGATTTAATTTAATTCATTTAATTTTTAAAATGAATGATTTAAAAAACTTAAGACATTGCTCTTATGATTCTGTTTGTGTAAATATACTGACAAATGCATGTGATTTTCCCTGCCAACAGTTAACAGGAGTTATTTTTAGAGAGGGATGCTTTAGTTTTTATTTTATACCTTTCGTGTTCACATATTCATACCACATTTATATATTGCCTTTTTTATTCTTTTAAAAAAGTCAACAGGGATTGCTGGGGCAGTGAGGTTACAGGCCATTTTGTATTTTATACAATTTCTTTATTTAAAAAACCCAACATTTATAAAGTTTCTGAAAAAGAGACAGTACCTTCATATCTGATTCTCCTGCGGTGCGCGTGCCCTGACAGAAGAAGTTGTATTTGCCTTCCCACACTCCTGTTACTAACTAAACAAGAAGAAAAAGCCAGTCACCAACAGTATCAGAGCCATGTAAAGTCCTGATTGAAATTTATTAGTTGCAGAATCTGTGAAAATTTACCTTGGGCTGTGCTGAGCCAAGTTTGCTCTGAGAGAAAACAATTGTAGGGAAGTATAAACAAAAGAAATGCTCTAATGACTTTAGCCTCAATTTCCTAGGGGGTGGGCTTGAAAGGCACTCCCAGGCTGCTGCCCTCAGAGACCCTCCTTTACCATGCTGCCTTTCTGCAAGAACCCTCAGCCTTTCACCCTCTTGGTCCTAGCACATGTGCTCAGACCAATCCAATTACGGGTGACCTGCTCTGCCTCTCAGAGGCCTCTGGCCGCTTTCCCTAAGCCAGTCTTCCTCAAACTTGAGTGTGCAGCATCAGAATTACCTGAGGGTGAGTTATTAACAAAACATGGGTCCCTGTGACTGTATCTGATCCAGTAGGTCTGGGGGCCAAGAATCTGTATTGCTAGCAAGGTCCAGATGATAGTGATGCTGCTGATGTGGAAACCATACTCTGAGAACCACCGCTGCAGGCCCAGGGATAATTTAGTCCAACTTTATCATCATCATTTTCTGTTGTACAATCATCTGGATCCATGAATTAGGCTTCACAGACTAGAGAAATTGGGCCCATGACTCAGAATCACTTGCAGCACAGTAGGCACCGTGCTATCATAGAGAGGATCCCAGAATTGGGGTGCAGGCTCTACATGACAAACTGGCAGTTACCACTGGCCCACCTCCTTCAATGGGCCAGAGATAATTGCAGGGCTGTGATGTAGAGCCTGCACCCCAATTCTTGTGTTCCCTGTCCTGAACACAAGAGTTTAGCTTGGCAAGCAACAGAGATTCTTCCCAGGGAACAAGAGGCGATTATGAGGATCTGAAGATACCATGTAATATTTCCACCCAGTAAGACCCTAGAAATAAATGCCGAAACTGGGTGCAGCTGCTACACTCACACTGGGTATCCTGCCTTCTATCTGATTTTTCTTTGGTTATCTTTCTTCTTGCCATTTTCCTTCTGCTTTGTCACCTTCTACACATAAAAAAGCACTGAGAGTTAACAGGTTTTTCACGGCCAAAGAAAAGCACAAGGATTTAGCACAGGGGAAGCTCAGTTCATGATGAAGAGTCATGGATTAGGAGGATGGCTTGAGTGCTGGCCCAGCACCTAGGGCCAGTCAGCTAATTCCCGTGGGCTCTTGTGTTTACTGTAAAAGGATGAGGTTGAACTAAATTATCTCTGAAGGGTCTGGTCCAATCTTCTGTAACTTCGTGTTAACATTTGAAAAAGAGATCAGTACCCACATGATAATTCGTTAGAAGATATATTAACTTTTTGGTCTTATACCACTTTCTGAAGTCATGGTCAGTCAAGCAGGATCCATGCAGGCCAATGAGAAGTTCTAAGAAGCAAGACACAAAGCCTGAATCCAAAGTGGGGTGGAGTTGGGGGAGGCTGGCATGTGCTCTTGACACCTGGGGTCGAGAGGAAAGGGTCAGCTTAGCACAGAGCACTCTTCGCTGCCCTTCTTTCCACCCCAGGAGGAAACTGAAGAATCACCTCCTGCGGTTTGAGGGTACAGAAAGGAAACTGGGGCTTCTTGATGAAACATTCACAGGATGACCGTGAATGAGAAAAATAAGGACAATGCAGCAAGGTTTTCATGAAGATAAATTCGTGCAATGTAAAAGATATTCTTTTTTTTAAAACAGCAGCTTTTCTTGGCAAAATTAAAAACGTACTAACATATGACTGTCTTCATCAGAGATATTTTTGGAAATTTTACCATTTTATGAATCTTAAATCTGGAACCTACCATCACTGTTTTTTCCAGCGACTATTTTGGTTTATGGTGTCCTGAGACATCCTGAGTTGGTTTTGCTTTTGTCAGTTTTAAAATAGGATGGCTGGTGTGTGCGCACGCGTGGAGGTGTGGATGACTGCATTCATGAGTGTCTACCTTGGCAGGGGTGGGGAAAATCAAGGGAGCTCTCTGGAAAAGAAAAGGACAAATCCCCTTTTGTAATTCTGCAGGTGCCTCAATCTCAGGGATGAGTATGAACTGAAGGAGTCTTGTTAACTCAGCAGAAGGGACTCTTGGACACATGCTTCCTTTCTTTTTAAGAAGGAATCCAGGTGGGATTGCCTTGACTCTTTAAACTAGTTAATCTAAAATTCCATTTGCTGCCCCCACCCCATAAACGGGGAAGGGGAATCCATGTATAAAACACCTGCTGTCTTTGGAGGCTAAGGAACTCAAACCCGGGTATTGGGTGGTAAGCCTTTTTCACTCCTGAAGCATACCAGTTATACACACAAGAAGCTGTTCACCTGGTGCCACTCCACTTGACCTAAGCCCACCATTCCTCTGCCACCTGTTGAGGTTCTGCAGGAGCTCCGTCATGCTTCAATGCAACACTCCCTCCATTGCTACTGCCACCTAATACTTCTACTAGGGCCGCTGTGCCCCTCAAACCGCTGAATTCCGTATTTCCATATTTGAAATCCTCCAGTGATTCATCATTGCCTTTGGAATAAAACCCTGAATCATAGGTGCAGTGTGCAGGTATTTAGTCTTCCATAATGTGCTCCCAAGTTTTTCTTCCACTCCTCCCCTCTCTACAGGCAAACTGGACCTCTTCCTGTTCTCCAAACATGCCCTTCCTTAATCACTACACAGTGGCCAAGGGGAAAGATCATGGGTTTGAGTATTTCCCCATTAAACCCTAGCTTTCTCATGTTTTGCTAGGTGACCTTGGGTAATGTATTCCAAAATTTTAAACTTCAGTTTCCTCAGTCTTCAAATGGCATAAACAGAGGCTCCTTCCATGAAGTACGTAATGACTGTCTCACCCAATGTGGTACATAGGATTAAACCTAAGTGTTGGTAGTGACCATTATTTAACTCTTCTCAACTAGAATGTTCTCTGTACCCATGTACCCCATCTCCAGCACTCAAAATCCTATCTATTCTTCAAAGTTCAGTTAAAATTCTATTTTCTTCATTACTTCCTTGAGCAATAGAGCCTGAGGTCTATTCTCCTTCCTCTACCCTCACCTCTCCAGGACCTGTAGCTGTTTGCTCACATGCTCCCTTTGTTAATGGGCCTGTCTTGTGCTCTTCTGTAAGATTTCTAAAGGAGGTGACTGTGGCTCCTGCATCCGCATCAACATATTCCAGCACAAGGATTAATGCACCAGAGATGTCAAACAAATATTTGCTAAACTAATGACAAAGAGTTCAAGACTGTCATTTCTTTCCCCTAAATCTAGGCCTAATGTTTCATGTGCAACAACAAAAGAGAGCTTCATTTCATTTCTGCTTTGTAAATGGAAAAATTAAAATACCAGAAAATATTTTAAATGAGGCTTGACTTTGTGATGGCATTCATCTGAACCCTGTTCACTAGATGAAAACTCTTCATCATCAATTTCATAATGGGGACATGGAAATTCTCAAATCTCCCTGGCTTCAGAGAGGATAGAATAATTTAACAAATCAAGAGCAAGGACCTGAGTTGAAGCTTATCCACCTAAGATCCTCATCAAACCTCCATAAAATGGGATAGTAGTAGAGGGCTCTGCTCCCTCCATTCCCCCTCAGAGGGTAGCAACGTGTCCATGGGTAGTGAACTCCAAAGGTGCTCAAAGCAAAGGACTGACCCCTCCTCTTGCCCCACTAGGAGCACATCACAGGAGACAACCCTCTAGTCAAAGTCACCTTAGCCAGCATTCCCTTAGGGGCTCAGGATTGACTTCTTTCCAAAGAGCTGTTTTGGTCAATTTCCCAGAAATTCTTCAAGTTGCACGTAAGTAGACACTACAGGGTGACAGGACTCAGCAGGCTGGAGAAAGTGAAGTACTGAAAATAAGGGCAGGTGTCTGTCTACCTTGGATTTCTGACCATCAGCTCAAAGGAGGGCAGGACTATACTACAATGAAAAAGCAGGCCATCACAAACACCTACGCGATTTTCCATACCATTGCCAAATCCAAGAATCACTGAGGGGCATTATTTTCATGGCTTTTTCAAAGAACTGAGATACAAACGGTACCACTGCAAAGCTTTACGTGCTTCTTCCACCCTTGGAGTAAAGCAAACCTTAATTAGGCCAAGAGCATGTGAAGAGCTATAATTAAAAGCTAGCTACAAGCTTTCTTTTCTCCATATGATATAAAATTAATAACCCTAATGGTTTCATGCACCTTTTAAATGAAAGCAAAAAATTGAGGTGAGTACCACACCTGGTTCTGGATGACATTAATTCATGGAGTGAATCTTTTTTCTTTGAGATGGGGTCTGGCTGTGTTGCTCAGGCTGGTATGCAGTGGCACCATATCAGCTCACTGTAACCTCTACCTCCTGGGCTCAAGTCCTACCTAAGCTGGGACTACAGGTGTACGCTGTCACCCCCAGATAATTTTTATAATTTTTGTAGAGATGGGGTTTCAGCATGTTGTGCAGGCTGGTCTTAAACTCCTGAGCTCAAGGGATCTGCTTGCCTTGGCCACCCTAAGTGCTGGGATTTCAGGTGTGAGCCCCTGCCCAGCCAGGAGTGAATCATTTTAAATGCTAAGTTGACTTTTCCCATCTAATAACAAATTCAACCACAAACGATTTGTAACCTTTAGCATGATAACCATTTCCATGGCACTTTCTGGAATGCTACTGAAACATCTCAGGAAACAAGATCACTTGAAACACTTAAAGAAAAAGTAGGGAAACATCACCTTGGGTGGCCCTTCTTAGCCATTAACATCAGCATCCCAAGACATCAGAGCAACAAGATAACTCCTTTCCAAAGAAGGCTGGCTGCTTTGAGTGATAAGAGCTTGATGAGCTGTATTTGTACTACCCGCTGAGCAGAAAAGGTAATGAAAAATAGACCATCCATACTCAAGTTCAACTACATCACAGGACCTAAGGTGCTTTTCTAGGCAATATCTCCAAGAATACGTAGGCTTGACCCTTTTCATAGCTTTGTTTCTGTGTGAGTCCTCAAGTGTGTATTTTTTAGATCTGATACAAGCTTATATTTTTAATGTAAAAACAGAGACTGAGAAGTGCGGCCCAGGTCACACAGCTTTTTGGTACCACTGGCATTAGCACAAAGGAATCCTGACTCTCAGTCAAAATGCACCACAAACAGCAGTTCCAAGCATCTTTGCCCTTCTTCATCTGTTTCTGAATCCTTAGTAAGAGCACGGTAGGGATACTCTGTCCATGAAGAATTCTGTGGTTAAGTAGACCTTTAGCTGCATCATTTTCTTCTGCAGATGTTTCGTTTGAAATTAACAATGAGCAACTCAAAACTGAAAGTATCTACTTCCTCTAGGGTCTAGTTGGTCAATCTTGGCAGTGCCATTAGGGAGTGCCAGGTCAAAGCATGTGGTTTTTAAATTTCAAATCTTTCATGTCGAGAGCATAAGGATGCCCATTTAGATAATTTCACACCCATGATCTCCAAAGGTTTTTTTTTTTCTTCTCTTTGTGACCAGGAACACCCTTGGGTTTCAGCTGAATGTAGTACTCTTGGCTAAGTCAAAAGGACAGGTTCTGTACCCTTTAGAAGTCTTTAGAACAAAGCACAAAGAAACAGCCTATCCTCAGCCCAACCTGAAACAGGGATGTCTGGCATTTTCCCTGAACACTCAAGCCCTGCCCTCTTATGCTGGCAGTTCTTCTCCCTGTTCAGGCCTCCCAGAACTTTCCTTCCATAGAAAGGGAATGGTAAGAGTGCAATAAGCATTAGATGAGTGAGCCCAATATGCGGCATACAGTAGGCGCCATCTGTCTTTGCTATGATCTTAGGCAAATGTTAAGTATTTCTGCTTCCAACTAGGGCTAAGGTGGTGCTCGATGTCCCAGCCAAAGTACACTTTGTGTCATTTAAAGGAAGGTCTCCAGCCTACCCACTAACTCCTGCTTTGCAGAGTTAACCCCTTTAGTTGAAGATCTGTAGATGTGCTCTTAGCTACACCAGCTGCAGAGCCAGTACCTCCAGGGGTTGCAAGGCCAGTTTAGAGGAGTGAAGCCTGGCTCTGGACCAGCCGGAAGGCTTCCTCTCTGCAGACAGCATTCCCTTTCCCTCCCCTGGGTAAGGGTGAGGAATGAAGGATGTCTGGGCTATGTCCTTCTCTCCCTTCTCCCTACTGTGAGGCATTCTCTCAGGGCAGTGTCAGATACACAAGGGACAACTAACTGTTTACTTTCAGGTCCTGAGAAAAGTTACTTTCTCAGCAACAAATTTTAGTTGTAAGGAAACTAAGACTGAGAAGTATTTTAGGCAATGATCAGATGTTCTTGTAAGTACTAATTTCACCAGATATTTCAACTATACCTCTGCTACATGGGAAAAAGAACAGCAAAAAGCTTTTTCAAAGTATTTTGGTAAACAAAGTAATTTTTCAAATAAAATTCAATAATGAACTGCCAGGTTGTTTAAGTGTTTTTCCAAAACCTATTTTCCCACAATAACATATCTATTTTAAGAAAGCCTGAAGGGAAAGAAAAACAACGAGACAGTTTAGAATATTGTTTCCAAAGCAACTGCTCTGTGGTTCCATCAGATGGCCTTCAAAGCCAGAGCCGGAGGAGATGCTTTCACAGCCCACAATTACAGAGGTTAGAAAGTACCAACAAGCATCCAGTCACTAAATGCTCAACTTCTTTCATCTTTCCAATAAAAAACCATCAGAAATGTTCAAAAGAAATTCAAAGGAAAGAAAATGACTTCTGGTTCTAGCAATGTAGCAAACTGAACAAAAGCAGAACCAACTCTGTCACTATAAACACAGAAATGTGGTATAAAACGCAGCAGAAACCCCAACACTACCTATAACGTGAGGTCCCCCCAACAAACTCTTCTTTAGAAAAGAGGAAGTCAGGCCGAGCGCGGTGGCTCAAGCCTGTAATCCCAGCACTTTGGGAGGCCAAGGCGGGTGGATCACGCGGTCAACAGATCGAGACCATCCGGGTCAACATGGTGAAACCCTGTCTCTACTAAAAATACAAAAAATTAGCTGGGCATGGTGGCGCGTGCCTGTAATCCCAGCTACTCAGGAGGCTAAGGCAGGAGAATTGCCTGAACCCAGGAGGCGGAGGTTGCGGTGAGCCGAGATCGTGCCATTGCACTCCAGCCTGGGTAACAAGAGCGAAACTCCGTCTCAAAAAAAAAAAAAAAAAAAAAAAAGAAAGAAAAGAGGAAGTCAGCTTAAATTCAACTCCTACCAAAATTTTTCTTTATGTAGAGAAGGCATGTGTACCTGAGATGACTCCAATGATACTAGTTTGGGATGCTTACACAGATCACTGGCAAACCTTTACTTCTGTTTCAGGAGGTAAAGAGATTTAACATAGACAATAATTATCCCAGAGGTGTCACCTCACAGATGTATCTGTAAGCAAACTTTTAACAGAATACTTAAAAGGCAACACATCAAATGGTTACATTTGGAGATCACTGTCATCTAATCTGCATCATGGGGGAGGGGACAATACTTCCATGTTATGGAATAAAAAAAGAGCAAGCAGTGAACTTTCAGAAGTAAAAGATACACAGCCATTTAAACTAAAAACAAAATAGATGGATGAAACAGATTAGAAACAAATGAAGGAAGTAGGAGTGACTGGAAATTTTCAAAGTACCTAAAAAGAAAAACGATTACCTACAAATGAACAAAAGTGGGACCATAGTAGACTTCTCTGGAATAAATCTTTAAAGTGCTGAGGAAAATAACTATTAATCTAGAATTCTATGCCTTGATAAATATTATTTAAATGTAAAGTCAAATAACATGACACTCAGACTAAGAGACTGCCCTTCATAGAAAGAACTACTTAGAAGGCTAGGTGCGTGGCTCACGCCTGCAATCGTAGCACTTTGGGAGACCGAGTTGGGTGAATCATGAGGTCAGGAGATCGAGACCAGCCTGGCTACCATGGTGAAACCCCATCTCTACTAAAAATACAAAAAATTAGCTGGCCGTGGTGGCAGGTGCCTGTAGTCCCAGCTACTCGGGAGGCTGAGGCACGAGAATCGCCTGAATTCAGGAGGTGAAGGTTGCAGTGAGCCGAGATCCCACCACTGCCCTCCAGCCTGGGCGACAGAGCAAGACTCCATCTCAAAAAAAGTGAAATCTTTTCAGGGATGCATGTACATGCTTGTGTACACATACACACACACACCTCACAGGCAGTTAAAAAAAAAGGAGGGCCAGGTGCGGTGGCTCACGCCTATAATTCCAGCACTTTGGGAGGCCGAGGTGGGTGGATCACGAGGTCAAGAGATTGAGACCATCCTCGTCAACATGGTGAAACCCCGTCTCTACTAAAAATGCAAAAAATTAGCTGGGCATGGTGGCGCGTGCCTGTAATCCCAGCTACTCGGGAGGCTGAGGGAGGAGAATTGCCTGAACCTAGGAGGCGGAGGTTGCTGTGAGCCGAGATCGTGCCATTGCACTCCAGCCTGGGTAATGACAGCGAAACTCTGTCTCAAAAAAAAAGAAGAACTACTTAAAAAAAAAATTGAACCAAAAAAGAACAAATCTTTTCACTCTAGCCTAAGCCAATGAGTGTCTGTGGGGCAGGGATGGGTTGCTAAGGGGCGTATCATCAAAGTACTTTGAAAGGAATGCATCCTAGTCCTTGGGAACAATGAGATGGCCAAAAAGGCTGGGGAAAAAAAAAATCACTCTACTGGTACCACTTTTCCAACAGCATGTGTTCCCTTTGTGTTACTGTGTCACGTTTGTAATCCTCACAATTATAAAATATTTTTCAAAATATTTCAAAATTTTCACTCTTATAATATCTGTTATGGTGATCTGTGGCTATTGAACTTTGATGTTACTATTGTAATTGTTTTGAAGTGCCATGAACCGCACCTATACAAGACAGCAAACTCAGTAAATATTGTGTGTATTTTAGCTGCTCCATAGACTCGCTGTTCCCCCCAACTATCTCCTTCTTCTCTGGCCTCCTTATTCCCTGAGATACAACAATATTGAAATTGGGTTAATAATCCTACAATGACCTCTAAGTGTTGAAGTGAAAAGGAAAGTAGAATGTCTCTCACTTTATATCAAAAGCTAGAAATAATCACACTTAGTGAGGAAGGCAGGTGGAAAGCTGAGATAGGATGAAAGCTGGGCCTCTTTGTACCAGGTTAGCCACGTTGTGAATGCAAAGGAAAAGTTATTGAAGGACATTAAAGTGCTGCTCCAATGAACACAAAAATGATGAGAAAGCATTAATAGCTTTATTGCTGAAAGTGTGACTGGTCTAGGGAGAAGATAAACCAACCATAATATTTCCTTAAGCCAAAATCTAATCCAGAGCAAGCCGATAACTCACTTCAATTCTGTGAAGCCTGGGAGAGGTGGTGAAGCTGCAGAAGGAAAAGGAACACTCATGGCTTCACAGAGGAATTAGATCCTTCTGCACGGTCCTCCAAAGTGAGAGGGAAACTAGGCAAAGGATGGCTCATAAGGTTTCAGGGAAGAAGTCATCTCCTTAACACAAAAAGGCTAGGTCCAGCAGCAAGTGCTGCTACAGACGCTGCAGCCAGAATGATTGAATCTCACAGTCTCTTGTCTTTCAATGGGG
This sequence comes from Callithrix jacchus, assembly GCF_049354715.1. NCBI lineage: Eukaryota > Metazoa > Chordata > Mammalia > Primates > Cebidae > Callithrix > Callithrix jacchus. The sequence goes on from NC_133505.1 coordinate 61,512,996, forward strand.
AAATTTCATTTCATTTTCATTTAGCACGTTAATATTTTATACCTCGGTTTAGTTGAAGATCACTGCAATGAAATGAGTATTGCCATAAAGTAAGTCACACTATTATTATTTTGCTTTCCCAGTGCATATAAAAGTTATGTTTACATTATAGTCTATTAAGTGTACAATTGCATTTTATCTAAAAAACAAATAAACATACCATAATTCTAAAATGCTGGCCAGGCACTGTGGTACATACCTGTAATCCCAGCACTTTGGGAGGCCGAGGCGAGAGAATTGTTTGAGGCCAGGAGTTTGAGACCAGCCTGGGCAACATAGCATGACCCCATCTCTACAAAAAATTTAAAAATTGGCCAGGCATGGCTTCAACTTGTAGTCCTAGCTACTTGGGAGGCCGAGGTGGGAGGATGGCTTGTGCCCAGGAGTTCATGGTTACAGTGAGCTAAGATCACATCACTGCACTCCAGCCTGCGTGACAAGAGTGAGACCCTGTTTCTAAGAAAAAAAAAAAAAAGATAAATTAAAAATAAAAATGCTGCCTGACACAGTGGTATGTGCTAGAAGTTTAGTGTAGCCTGTTCATCAATGATCTTAGTTAAATCTTCCAGATGTCTGACTGCAGCTTCTATAGCAGTACTTGCTGCTGCACCTTGCCCTTTTGTGTTATGGAGATGATCTTTTCCCTTAAACGCTTGAGCCATCCTCTGCTACTTTCCAGCTTCCTTCTGCAGCTTCACCACCTCTTCCAGGCTTCACAGAATTGAAGTGGCTTGCTCTGGATTAGACTGAATGAATGACTGCATTCCCTATGCATTTATCTGGTCAAAAACCTTACCATATTTGCATAAGGAGATATGTCTAAGAAGATTTTACACACACTATTAACTACACAACCTGCATAAACCTACACAGCTGGGCACAGTGGCTCATGCTTGTAATCCCAGAACTTTGGGAGGCCAAAGTGGGAGAATCGCTTGAGTCCAGGAGTTTGAGACCAGTCCAGGCGACACAGTGAGACAGTGTTTCTACCAAAAATAATAAAAATTAGCCATGTATAGTGGCACATGCCTGTAGTCCCAGCTACTCAGGAGGCTGAGGTGGGAGAATGACTTGAGCCCATGAGTTCTTTTGTGTGTGTGTTTGTTTTTTCTTTTAATTGCATTTTAGGTTTGGGGGTACATGTGAAGGACATGCAAGATTGCTGCATAGGTACACACGTGGCAGTGTGATTTGCTGCCTTCCTCCCCTTCACCTATATCTGGCATTTCTCCCCATGCTATCTCTCCCCAACTCCCCACCCCCGGCTGTCCCTCCTCTATGTCCCCCCAACAGACCCCCATGCGTAGTGCTCCCCTCCCTGTGTCCATGTGTTCTCACTGTTCAACACCCGCTTATGAGTGACAAAATGCAGTGTTTGATTTTCTGTTCTTGTGTTAGTTTGCTGAGAATAATGGTTTCCAGGTTCATCCATGTCCCTACAAAGGACACGAACTCATCGTTTTTGATGGCTGCATAATATTCCATGGTGTATATGTGCCACATTTTCCCAGTCCAGTCTATCATCGATGGGCATTTGGGTTGGTTCCAGGTTTTTGCTATTGTAAACTGTGCTGCAAATGAACATTTGTGTGCATGTGTCCTTATAGTAGAACGATTCATAATCCTTTGGATATATACCCAGTAATGGGATTGCTGGGTCAAATGGAATTTCTATTTCTAGGTCCTTCAGGAATCACCACACTGTCTTCCACAATGGTTGAACTAATTCACTCCCATCAACAGTGTAAAAGTGTTCCTATTTCTCCACATCCTCTCCAGCATCTGTTGTCTCCAGATTTTTTAATGATCGCCATTCTAACTGGCATGAGATGGTATCTTAATGTGGTTTTGATTTGCATTTCTCTAATGACCAGTGATGATGAGCATTTTTTCATATGTTTGTTGGCCTCATGTAGGCCTTCTTTTGTAAAGTGTCTGTTCATATCCTTTGCCCATTTTTGAATGGGCCTGTTTTCTTCTTGTAAATCTGTTTTAGTTCCTTGTAAATTCTGGATATCAGCCCTTTGTCAGATGGGTAGAGTGCAAAAATTTTTTCCCATTCTGTTGGTTGCTGATTCACTCTAATGACTGTTTCTTTTGCCATGCAGTAGCTGTGGAGTTTGATTAGGTCCCATTTGTCTATTTTGGCTTTTGCTGCCAATGCTTTTGGTGTTTTGGTCATGAAGTCGTTGGCTACGCCTATGTCCTGAATGGTTTTGTCTAGATTTTCTTCTAGGGTTTTTATGGTGTTAGGTCTTGTGTTTAAGTCTTTAATCCATCTGGAGTTAATTTTAGTGTAAGGTGTCAAGAAGGGGTCCAGTTTCTGCTTTCTGCACATAGCTAGCCAGTTTTCCCAACACCATTTATTAAAAAGGGAATCCTCTCCCCATTGCTTGTTTTTGTCAGGTTTGTCAAAGATCAGATGGTTGTAGATATGTTGTGTTGCCTCCGAGGCCTCTGTTCCATTCCATTGGTCTGTATCTCTGTTTTGGTACCAGTACCATGCTGTTTTGATTATTGTAGCCTTGTAGTATAGTTTGAAGTCCGGTAGTGTGATGCCTCCCGCTGTGTTCTTTTTACTTAGAATTGACTTGGCTATGCGGGCTCTCTTTTGGTTCCATGTGAAGTTTAAGATGTTTTTTTCCAGTTCTGTGAAGAACGGCATTGGTAGCCTGATGGGGATAGCGTTGAATCTGTAAATTACTTTGGGCAGTATGGCCATTTTCACAATATTGATTCTTCCTAACCATGAACATGGAATGCTTCTCCATCTGTTTGTGTCCTCTCTTATTTCGTTGAGCAGTGGTTTGTAGTTCTCCTTGAAGAGGTCCTTTATGTTCCCTGTCAGTTGTATTCCCAGGTATTTTATTCTCTTTGTAGCAATTGTGAATGGCAGTTTGTTCTTGATTTGGGTCTCTTTAAGTCTGTTATTGGTGTATAGGAATGCTTGTGATTTTTGCACATGGATTTTGTATCCTGAGACTTTGCTGAAGTTGCTTATCAGTTTCAGGAGATTTTGGGCTAAGACAATGGGGTCTTCTAGGTATACAGTCATGTCATCTGCAAATAGAGACAATGTGGCTTCCTCTTTTCCTATTTGAATACCCTTTATTTCTTTTTCTTGCCTGATTGCTCTGGCTAGAACTTCCAGTACTATATTGAGTAGGAGTGGTGAGAGCGGGATTCCTTGTCTAATTCCAGATTTCAAAGGAATGCATCCAGTTTTTGCCCATTCAGTATGATGTTGGCTGTGGGTTTGTCATAAATAGCTTTTATTATTTTGAGATACATTCTTCAGTATCAGATAAACCCTAGTTTATTGAGGGTTTTTAGCATAAAGGAGCCCACAGAGCTGGACTCTGTCTCAAAAAACAACAACAACAAAAATCTTAACCACCTACATATCCATCCAAAGAAACACTTATAAAATGGTGTAATAAATTCCAACACTGAAATACTACAAAGCAGTTAATATGAATTAATTTAATTTATAATTAACTATAATTAACATAATTATATAATTATAATTAAATTAGATTTATATGACTCAAGATAAATTCATCAAAAATGACTGAAAACAATTGACTTGAGTTTAATTATATACCATTCATGTATAGTTTTTAAAAAAACTATCTTAGAATATGCTATGTATTGTCATGTATACAGATATATGCAGTAAAAATATATCCAGAGGAAAACTGTACAAACTTTAGAAGAGGTCTGGAAAGGGACTGTACTTTAGATGCATTTTAGTAATATCTTCTTATTTAAATAAACAAAAAATCAAATATTTATCAGGTGCACAGATATTATCTATATGATTTTATTTTAATTATTTTAAAATAGTTCCAAAATTACAATTTAAAATAAAAATTTTAAAGGAGAAGAAAGAATAAGTTTGGATTTATGACAAGCCAGATGCAGCCATCAACTATCATTTTTTTTTTTTTTCAAAATTACATTTTAAGTGTGCCAAATATTTTAAAACTCATTCTCTCACACTATTCACAACATAACAGTTTTAACTGCAAGGGAGGAAACATACATAGATACTCAAAAAATAATCTTGTCTGTAACCCATGATTTATCTTTGACTGCTAAATAACTTGAAAATGTCATTCTTATGTTTACTTTTTTTTTTGTATCCTAATACTCAGGATACATTTGAAGGAGTAATCACCTATAGTGACAATGGGATAAAACAGATGGGGAAAACACCTTTTCATTCCAGCCTAAGCCAGTGAATGTTGGTGGGGCAAGGATGGGATGCTAAGGGGCATATCATGAAAGTACTTTGAAAGGAATGCATCCTAGTCCTTGGGAACAATGGGATGCCAAAAAGGCTGGGGGGAAAAAATCTCTCTAGAGTTGAGTCGTCTTCCTCAGTACACTCATGGCTTCACAAATGAATTGGATCCTTCGGCACAGTCCTCCAAAGTGAGAGGGAGACTGCCAGGCAGAAGAGGGAGTTTTAAGAGGTAGAGCCCAGAAGAATGAAAGAGCCTGGTGTTGCTGGGGTTTGAGTAGAGCTGAGCATAATGGACTGACTAAGCAAGGCCAGAGTGCCTCCTTCTGAGGAAAGGAGCCAACCATCCTTTCAACAGTGTTCCTGGGGGATTCAAAGCCATGTGCACTGCACAACACTGACCCTGTTTCCTGGCAGCTGCTGCTGAGTCCAAGGATCAGTGTATGAGGCACAGGTGGATCGACGGGGTTGCTCCCTTTTGGACTGTAACAAACGCAATTAGATCCTCTCTGCTTAGGGTCTAAGAGGTCAGAGGCACAGCAGGAGAAGAATAGGCACATTAAATGGCTTCACATGAGGACAGAGCAGCTGTCTAAGAGGGAAACCACCTGTAACATTCTAACAAAGGAGTTAAAAGTGGCTTTGATAGCTCACTGGGCGGGTCGGGGAAACCTGGTCCAGCAGATAAGGCAGAGTGAGGAAAAGCCGCCGTTTGGCACCATATAGGCAGAGGTTCTCAATTTTCAGACTGGAGACAAGAGAAAAGACAGATGGATAGTCTGAAAAATCAGGCTTCTCTTCAGAAGACATATGCCCTGAATCTCAGGGGGTTAAAAGGCACACAAGATTTTTATATTTGCTGTAAAGGCACAATTTTACAAAGCTAAGTAACTAATGCAAACTAAGTTGTTTCTCTTCTATAACTTGAAATTTCATTTCTGAGCCTTCACCATGAATAGTGATATTAGACAACCCCTAATAAGCAAAAGCGAAAAGGATTGCTATAAATCCAATACTTTCAAATTAAAACATACTACTAATTCAAATATGTTCCAAATCAGGGATCAGTGACCTTTTTCCTGGAAATAAACACTAAAGTTAATGAGATAATTAGAAGTAATACCTCCTTCTCTCCGTTTGTTTCTAACAAATACACAAACTATGAACAAGTCTGTATTCCTTCTACATTTTATTCTTTTATTTTTAATTTTTTTTGTTTTGAGATGGAGTTTCGCTCTTGTTACCCAGGCTGGAGTGCAATGGCGCGATCTCGGCTCACCGCAACCTCCGCCTCCTGGGTTCAGGCAATTCTCCTGCCTCAGCCTCCCGAGAAGCTGGGATTACAGGCACGCGCTACCATGCCCAGCTAATTTTTTGAATTTTTAGTAGAGACGGGGTTTCACCATGTTGACCAGGATGGTCTTGATCTGTTGACCTCATGATCCACCCGCCTTGGCCTCCCAAAGTGCTGGGATTATAGGCTTGAGCCACCGCGCCCGGCCTACATTTTAAACTCAGTTTCAAAGTTTTAAAATGTGGATTTGGTTATTTTCCTTCTAGTAAATTTAAAGTTTCAATGACCCACTTTCATTTCCTTCCGATTATCTCCCTTCTTTTTTTTTTTTTTATCTTCTCTTTTATATATATATATATTTTTTATTGCATTTTAGGTTTTGGGGTACATGTGCAGAACATGCAAGATAGTTGCATAGGTACCTACATGGCAGTGTGTTCTGCTGCCTTCCTCCCCTTCACCCACATTCGGCATTTCTCCCCAGGCTATCCCCTCCCCAGCTCCCACCCCCCGCTGTCCCTCCCCTATTCCCCCCAATAGACCCCAGTGTGTAGTACTCCCTTCCCTGTGTCCATGTGTTCTCACTTTTCATCACCCGCCTATGAGTGAGAATATGCGGTATTTCATTTTCTGTTCTTGTGTCAGTTTGCTGAGAATGATGCTCTCCAGATTCATCCATGTCCCTACAAACGACACGAACTCACCATTTTTGATTGCTGCATAATATTCCATGGTGTATATGTGCCACATTTTCCCAGTCCAGTCTATCATCGATGGGCATTTGGGTTGGTTCCAGGTCTTTGCTATTGTAAACAGTGCTGCAATGAACATTCGTGTGCATGTGTTCTTATAGTAGAACGATTTATAGTCCTTTGGATATATACCCAGTAATGGGATTGCTGGGTCAAATGGAATTTCTATTTCTAAGGCCTTGAGGAATCGCCACACTGTCTTCCACAATGGTTGGACTAATTCACTCCCACCAACAGTGTAAAAGTGTTCCTATTTCTCCACATCCTCTCCAGAATCTGTTGTCTCCAGATTTTTTAATGATCGCCATTCTAACTGGCATGAGATGGTATCCCAATGTGGTTTTGATTTGCATCTCTCTAATGACCAGTGATGATGAGCATTTTTTCATATGTTTGTTGGCCTCATGTATGTCTTCTTTTGTAAAGTGTCTGTTCATATCCTTTGCCCATTTTTGAATGGGCTTGTTTTTTTCCTGTAAATCTGTTTTAGTTCTTTGTAAATTCTGGATATCAGCCCTTTGTCAGATGGGTAGAGTGCAAAAATTTTTTCCCATTCTGTTGGTTGCTGATTCACTCTAGTGATTGTTTCTTTTGCCGTGCAGAAGCTGTGGAGTTTGATTAGGTCCCATTTGTCTGTTTTGGCTTTTGTTGCCAATACTTTTGGTGTTTTGGTCATGAAGTCCTTATCTCCCTTCTTTAAAGACTTCTTCCTATTGGCCAGATGTGGTGATTCACATCTGTAATCCCAGCAGTTTGGGAGCCAGAGGTGGGTGGATCACTTGAGCCTAGATGTTCAAGACCAGCCTGGGCAACATGATGAAACCTTGGCTCTATGAAAAATACAAAAAATCAGCTAGGCATGGTGGCATGCTCCTGTAGTCCCAGCCACTAGGAAGGCTGAGATGGGAGGATCACTTAAGTTCAGGAGACGAGGATGCAGTGAGCACCACTGCACTCTGGCCTGGGCAACAGAGTGAGACCCTGTCTCAAACAAACAAACAAATAATAATAAAAAAAAGCCCCACTTCTTCCTGTCTTCTTTAAGTGACAGTTAATTTTATTTGTATTAATCTAGAACTCACTAAAGCAGCTGTGAATTTATGCCACAGAATTAAATAACAAAAATACCTAAGACTACTTGTTAAAAAAAATCTTTACAGCCCCAAATATGCAGATAAGCAGAAAGGTAAATAAAAACTAAAATAATGACCATTACAGATGTGTGCCAACAAGAGAATGGCTCTAACTCCTGGGACATTTCTCTAAAATGAGTTCCACGGTAAAACTCCATGACTGCCCTTCTGTGTCTTAAGCATTCAATGGAGTAGAAATGCTAAGTAAAAAAAGAAAAATGGTCGGGCACGGTGGCTCACCCCTGTAACCCCTGCACTTTGGGAGGCCAAGGCGGGTGGATCACCAGAGGTCAGGAGTTTGAGACCAGCCTGGTCAACTTGGTGAAACCCTATCTCTACTAAAAATACAAAATATTAGCTGGGAGTGGTGGTGCATGCCTGTTCCAGCTACTTGGGAGGCTGAGACAAGAGAATTGCTTGAAACTAGGAGGCGGAGGTTGCAGTGAGCTGAGATTGTGGCACTGCACTCCAGCCTAGGCAACAAGAGTGAAACTCTGTCTCAAATAACAAAATGAAAAAAAAAAAAAAAAAACAGAAAAAGAAAAAGGTATAGCTAAAATGAAATTCAAAGCTTGCAAAAGGACACATGATAATGGATTTACTGGGTTTTACACATGTATAGGAGAAAAATCAAATGTAAATACCACCAACTTGGAGCACTAGGGCTTATTTTCAACGTGGGCATATCTGATTGGATAGCTTTTTGTAAACTTGATTTAAGGAAACATTGCCTCGTCTATTCCCTCTTATGGACTCAAAACTGTGAGTTAAAAATGTAGCTTCCCTATTCTGTATATTTCTTAAATTTCTGAATTCAGTGCTTAGTCACTGCTCAAAGTCTTCTGTTCACACCAAGCTATCAGAGGAAAATCTATACTTTCTATTACAATGTATTTAGAACCCCCTACGTCCACTCAGATACACACAGCTGTAATTTATACAGCATCTTCCTTCTCCTCTTTACCAGGAAACCATCCGCTTAAGAGGGGATAAATGATTGAATTATAGCTATATATCCAGGGCTTAAGAAATATGTAAGGCAAATGCTTAAGTTCTCTAAGAATTAATCATATGAAATATTTTTCTCTATAATGTTGCTATGTGCAATAATAAACTCTTACATAAGAGTTTTCTTAAAGAAATGGTTCTATTATCTATCAATTATGGAAAAGTAAACAGTTCACTCTGAGAAACCTGACAGCTTGCTGTGGTTTGTCCCTTGAACACAGAGATGTGCACAGTGCTGGGGCCAGGAGTCACTCCTGTGCACTTCCCCTGCCTCCAGTCCTGCAATCTCCATCTTGGAGGCTAATTAAACTGCCTTCATTCTAGAATAGGACAGAAAAAAAGGAAAAAAAAGAAGGAGTTGTAAATGTTTCTTGGAGTGTCAAGCATAAAACAATGCTAGTAGTGTCTACCATTATAGTCAGAATGTACCCTGGCTTATGAATCATACATGGGAGAACAAGACACAGATATCCCACAGCTGCAACACCTCTGATAATCAAACATGCTTGCACACGCCCACATTCCTGCACTCTACCGCATGCAGCCAGGAAGACACCATCACGGCCTGAGGCTGATGGAGAATTCATTTTTTCCTCTGAACACTAATTTTAAGATTCATGTTTGTATCCACCCTTTCCCTCCCACCTCTACCTTATTCTTTACTACTCCTTGAAGAACTAAAACCAAAATAAAACACTGAAAACCTATACAGAAATGCTTGAACATTTGTTTTATCCATAGCTTAATTCTCCAGAAGACTTGGAAATAGGTTTGTGTTTTAAGCATGAAAAGTGAGTAGGCTTTCCCAGAAAAATGTATACAAACTGCTTACCACCGGAGAGCAGCTTTCCTCCTCCTTATAGCTTTAAAGGCTATAGTGTTATCCCTTCAAAATAGGGAGAAGGGTTTATTCTGATTTTTCTTCCATTTTTAAGCTATAATATTTGCCTTTGAGATCATCAAATGTGATTTTCAACATTCCAGTAATATAAAATAAATAACTGGGCCTGAACTCACACAGACAATTCAAAACCTAAATGTAGATATCACCAGTCACTCTTCTTAGCTTTTAAAACACAACTGTAAGATTTGCCAAGTTATCAGAGCAGAGGGTGATATGCCACAAAACATACCAAACACAAGTACCACCCACTTCCTTCCTCCTCTACCTTCAAACAAGAAGCAAGCACTTATTAATGCTTAATAATAAAATGCTCTCACATGTGTTTTTCACATTTTGTTCATTTTTCACTCTGTATTTTGCTTGCATGAAAGTATTGCTAAAAATATTTTAATTTTGAATATCATATGAAACATAACAAAAGAATCAATAACAAAGGCTTCTATTTTAGCTATTCTAGAAGGCCTACTTGCATAAACAACTCTGACATTTTGAAAAATCAATTTTAAAACACACTCAAAATGCATTAAGATACTTGCTCATCCAGTTGTCTCTACACCCCAAGTGGCCACCTTTCCTCATTTAGGAATACAATTTGGGACAGCAATATGAGTGCATTTAAGTGAGAGGAAGACTATATTAACCTTTGACTTACCTCACAGAACATATAGAGAGACAGCAGCGTGAGTCCAAGGTTATACACCACTAAAATCCCCCGGCAAGAGAATGGCTGTTTATTCCTCATGTATTTTGGTCCCAGCCATACAATTAGTAAATATATGACAGAGCAGATAAATGTAGGTATATAATTGTCCAGTAGAAACCATCCTTTTACTCTGGTATCTGAAAAAAAAATTATATATAAACATAACCACAACTTTTCAAACATTAAAAATAATTTTCTAACCTCGATGATATAAAAGTCATCTGGTGTTAATGTTCCTAATTCCAATAAAGCAATCAGGAGAGGAGGCATGAATTTTCAATACATATCAAACAAGGTGAAGTTCCTTATTACAGCTCTGAATAACAACATATTATTCATGATTTTTGCTCAGTAAAATCATAATAAACATATTATTTCCAAATAATTTAAGAAGAAAACAAAGAAGGCTACATTTCCCATTAACTGGATTTATTAATCAGGTTTACTGGATTACACATAGGGTGATGAAACCCAAGAAATGGCCGTCACTGAACTCGGAAGTCCTCGATCATCTCAGTCGAGTGTCAGCAAGTGTGGCTAGCATGTGCAGACTCAGAAAATGTGCCGCTTAGCCAGGTTAGTGACACTGGTACTGATCAGAAAGGCAGCATCTGCTATGAGTATAATGGTCAACAGCAGAGGGGACAATGATTTATAAACAAAACAAAGGTCGGATGCAGCGGTTCACACCTGTAATGCCAGCACTTTGGGAGGCCAAGGCAGGCAGATCACCTGAGGTCAGGAGTTCAAGACCAGCCTGGCCAACATGGTGAAACCCTGTCTCTACTAAAAATACAAAAATTAGCTGGGCATGGTAGCACGCACCTGTAATCCCAGATACTCGGGAGGCCTAGGTGGGAGAATTGCTTGAACTTGGGAAGTGGAGGTTGCAGTGAGCTGAGATCGTGCCACTGCACTCCAGCCTGGGCAACAGAGCAAGACTCCATCTCAAAAATAAAACAAAAACAAAAACAAAAACAAAACAAAACATGAAGGTGAAGCAGCAATAATCAGATAAGTGCCTACTTAAAGTGCAGTATTTAAGGAACTGAGGAGTAGTAGCTTGAGAGAGACCTAGGTGGATCCAAGAAAGCTACTGGTATAGGAAGGGCCTCCCCTGCCCCATTCCTTTTTGTAGGCAGGGAGGAGGAGGGAGAGGAAAACAGTGTCAAGTAGCTGCCAGCAGCAAACTGACAGCTCTCCTTGGATGGCGGGAAACTCCTTGGCAGCCAGACACCCTAAGTGTTATCTGTCCCCTGAAAAATTCAACTTCATCCTCTGGATGACCCCAGAGAGCTGCCTCTGAAGCATGCTTCCCTTTACAGCCTGCTACGATCATCCCCCAAAATCTGTGGCTCCTCCATCTCAACTACCTGCCAAGGCTCACAACTCCAGAGCTTGAGGCACATGCAGCATTCACCTCCTGCGTTTACGGAGAAGCGGCAGTTGGGAGGACTTTGACCCCTCCCAGGCTGGATCATCTTGTAACTCTCTCCACTAGTTTTCTCCTTGGTTTCACAGAACAAGGCTCAATAAAGCATATGTCCACGTGAGGAACTGACTGTCAGTCTTCCTTTCTTGCACTGTACACACTAAACTTGCCCAGCATTTCTCTCATGGTTTGCTTTCTTTGGCTTCAGAGGAACTTGCCCTCTACACCCTCCCCATTAGTTATGCTAGGGTCACGTGTTACTGTCAGTTCTGCAGAACTGGTTGTTCTTAGAAGTTGTCAGGGAAGTGGCTGGCCCAAGGGACTGACTTTAAGGGGATGCTTAACACCTTTTGTTCTCAGCTTTGGGCCTTGGCTGTCATTTTAAGAAAACCAGTTCCCACTGAGCAACTAACATTAGACTGTTACATGTTTTGTGTGAACACATATATCAAAAACAATAAACACACACAAATCTCTTTTTTTTTTTTTTAAACTTAAAGCTCTGATTTACACTTTGCTTTATTCATTTTGCCACAGATCTTCATCTTTACAAATTGGCAGGTATTCATCCTTCCATACTGCAGAGTGCTTCCAGGGCAGCTGACCCGAATTCCAGCCCCAGGTGGAGAATCCTTAGGATATATAGTCAATCTGTGGCGGTACTAAACCCCTCTCTGGCGACTGGTTCAGGCAGGAGCATGTGAAGCAACTGTGGCCAGTGAGTTTTGAGGGATGACAGCTGGCAAAGGGCTCTGGGAAATGGCTTCCTTATGTTTAAAATCATAGAAATGAAACATTTTTTGCTTCCTCTGGATGTGCTGCTAGGAGCTACCACAGCCATCCTACAACTATATGAGGTGGGGGACACATTCTGAGGACAGAGCTGCTGATACTTGGGAGTGGCAAAGTAGCAAATGACAAGAACAAGGATCCTCGGTTGTATCACATAGTCCCTGAAATAACTAAGGAATTGCCCTGCCTGCTAATGAAAGCTAGTAATTTTCATTATTGTTTTAGCTATTTAGAGTTGAATTTTTTTGTCCCTTATAGCTAAAGTAAGGCACTATCCCAACCTAAGCACATACAGATGTATCTGACTTATTCTTTTTTGTTCTTTTCAACTGGCCATACATTAGTTTACTTAACTTGTCCCCTACTGACAGACATCCAGATGATTCCTTGACAAATAATGCTGTAATGAGCATCCTGATCTGTATCGTTGCTTAACTGATCAAGGATAAAGTTTAGGAGTAGAATGGCTAGGTAAAAGGGCACGTGCATTTTACTTCCATCAGAAGGCAAACAGCCTTTCAGAGAGGTTGCATCAATTTTGACTTTCCCCACACCTTCACTATTATGGCAGGTGACATATTATTTCATCTCTGCCATGCTAATAGACTAAGTCCTTTTATTTCTTTTGTATTTTAAAAATCATGAGAAACTGAGACTCCTTTTGTCTGTTTAAAAGCCATTTCCAGTTTTTCTGTGAATCTTTTGGTTAGCCTAAGAAGTTCTTTCTTTATAGAAAAGACTTTAAAAAACATTTATAGATGAGATCAAAAGAAGGCAATATGGAGCTGATTTACTTTCTAAAACATACAGCAAGTAAGGTCCAGGTGCATATTTACCAGTGAGTTGCCCTGATATAAAATAAGAGGACCTTAAAAAGCCCTTAAAATTGTAAAAGGGAAAGAGTTTTAAACTCCTATTGCAACACTGTATTTTGGAAACTAGTTTCTTTTAGAGACTGCCAAGAATTGAGAAAAACATGCCACTGATAATGGTGAAATCTACCGTAGTCTCATGTAAGCTTTACAGCATATTTTTGACCTCCAGTTCAAGTCAACGAGGACCACCCACAGCAGGTGTCTCTGTCAGAGACTTCTCCAAACCCCTTGTTATCCAGGATAAAGTTTTGGACTTATTATAGAAATACTAACATTTTCTAGAATCTCCTTATGCAATATTTACAAGTGACTATAGGCAAAGAGTAATGCCGCAGAAGGTAAGCGAAACCAAAAACCACCTTACCTCGGGGGCCTAGCAATGCCTTGAAATAGGTACTAAGTGATGCATCAAAATGTTCCATTTTAAAACCTATTAAGAAAAAAAAATACTGATTAATCTCTACTCAAAATGTTTTTTATACAGTATTTTTTTCATAAAAGAATAAATTCTTTTCAAAGAATATGTTACAAACAAGATTAAGTTCCTTAGGTTAAAAGAATTTTTTAAAATTCACTAAAGTAACTTCTGTGCTAGCTCCAACTTGAACATCAAAAGGAAAGACACAATTCTGTGAAGTCACTTTATAAATGAAGTGCCAGTTTTCTGAACTTCTTTTCTCAGTTCCATAAAAACTCTTTCTGTGAAACTGAAATCTCAGGGGGGAGAAAAGTGGAACTAACTGGAATGAGAGGTGGCAGACAGGAAAAGATCCTGTCTGGGCAGCAACTGAGGACTTGGGGTAAGACAAGAAAGAGCCATATGAGGGAATGGAATAGCACAGTGAAAAGACAGTTTTCTTCGCTTCTTACTGTTATCAATTATTATTTTACAGAACTTCCTGTCTACAATTAAAAACAATTCAAATATTAAAAATGAAAAAAAAGGGGCAAAAATCTCATTAGTTCCCTCAACTGCAATCCCTAAGCCACGCGTCACAAGGAACCTAATGGTAACATTTCTGCAGTATACTTCCAGAGATTTCTCCTCTTTTGAGCACCAAGAGGTCATGCTAAATGGGTGTTTTCTCAGTTGTGGGCTGCAACCCATTAGCAGATGATCATGCCAACTTAGCATTAAAAATAATAACCGATCAAAATAGAGAATCAGAACGCTTTGCTCCTAGTGAGAATGAATATAGTTTCATAAAACTTTAGTTTTATTATAATGATGTACTCTGCTGTGATGTAAAATATTTCTTACTGTGGGGATCACAGTAAAAAAAAATGAAGAAAAATACTATTATATATAGAAGTATATATATATTACTTGCTTATTTTCACTTAATAAAATATCTTAGAGATATCAGTTAAACATTTACCTCCATCTTCTAAGATTCTATAGCTCCCTACCTTCTCCCCATTTAAGGTTTACATTTAGAGGGTAGCTAAGCAACTTTTCATATGCATATTGACTAGATTTTCTATATTAAAGTTAGGAGACATACATTTCCAACTTTCCTGGCCATTCTTACAGGAACAATCATCAATATTATAACTTCCCAGGGCAAAGGCAAAACTGATTTTATTAACTAAGCTGTTAATCATTTGGCAATACTTCTCTTCCTTGGCTTGCCACACTGAAGCATATGTATTTTCTGGCTAATTTTAAGATAAACTACTTTATCCACAAAATTATCTAATGGTTGTAGTAGTTACAATTAAGTCAATACAGATGAGATGGGAGGTAGGGATAGGAGGAGCCATAAACGACACTTTCAAAGTAGGTAACAGGGTTCTGTCCTGACAGCTTTCCTGCCCAAGGGAGATTGGAGAGGATGCTGACACCAATTCATGCCTGGAAACGAAGACACTAGCCCCCCTCCCCTACATATCTGCCAACAACCAGGTCAGCCACCTTTGTTCCTCAATAGTTATACAACCTATTGAGGGACACAAGGTCATTTCTGCAGTCCAACAAAACTTTAACATACAGTAGTCCCCTCTTATCCACAGTTTTGCTTTCTGAGGTTTCAATTACCTGCAATCAACCACTGTCTGAAAGTACTAGGTGGGAAATTCCAGAAATAAACAATTCATAAGTTGTAGGTTGTACACCATTCTGAGTAGCACGATGAAATCTCCTGCGGTCCCACTCCATCCTGCCTGAGATATGAATCATCCCTTTGTCACTGTATCCTCACTGTAGACACTTCTTCACCCTTGAGTCACTTAGTAGCCTTCTGGGTTATAGGTAGACTGTCTCAGGATCGCAGTGCTCATATTCAAATAACTTTCATTTTATTTTACTTAATTGTTCTAAGTTATTACTAGTTATTGTTGGTAATCTCTTACTTTGCCTACTTTATAAATTAAACTTCATTATAGGTATGTATGCATAGGAAAAAAACACAGTAAATATAATATAGTGTTTGATACTATCTGCAGATTCTGGGGTCCATTCCGGGGGTCTTAGAATGCACTGCCTCACAGTGAGAGGGTACTAATGCACTGTAATCCTAAGAAAGGCCATTTTGGTCCTAGCCATTTTCCTCTCCTAGATCAAACCACTTCAGAAGAGACAAGAGATTCTAGAAAATCCTGGTGCTAAAGAGAACAGGTTTAGCTTTACATTTAGTAAAGAGTATTCCTTTTTAAAACACAGTTAAATAAAAAATGTCTTATCTATTAAGGGCTATAAGTTCTGCCCAAGGGGGGTTCAGGAAGTGCATTGGCTAAAAGAGAATTTGGCTATGTCTATTTGTTCAACGTCTATTGAAAATCATCTAGAAAATCCAAGTTTTGGAAGACAACCATCATGATTTTGTGACGTCAAAATTACATGAACGGAATTTAACTTTATCCGTGATGTATGGTGGGTCATGTTTATGGAGGTAGCAGGGTTCCCTGCTTCCCACTGGCTGCATCCCAAACAGCCAAAAGGAAATAAGGAGGAACAAGGTCATAAAGGCTATGACTAATGGACTGAATAACTGATGGACAAGCTGCTTGCTGGGGACAGACACCTTCCTCCAAGGTATTTTAAAAGCTAGATCCTGGCCGGGCGCGGTAGCTCACACCTGTAATCCCAGCACTTTGGGAGGCTGAGGCAGGCGGATCACGAGGTCAAGCGATCGAAACCATCCTGGCCAACATGGTGAAACCCCTTCTCTACTAAAAAATACAAAAATTAGCTGGGCGTGGTGGCGCATGCCTATAGTCCCAGCTACTCAGGAGGCTGAGGCAGGAGAATTGTTTGAACCTGGGAGGCGGAGGTGGCAGTGAGCTGAGATCGAGCCACTGCACTCTACCCTAGCGCCTGGCAACAAAGCAAGACTTTGTCTCAAAAAACAGAAACAAAAAAATCCTAGATCCTATTAGCAAATGGGCAATATTAAGTTACTTACTAATGGGTTACATCAAATGTACAATAATCAGGTATTAAGCATGAAAGGATTTTAAGCAGGTTCAATGCTAGGCTCTTTATACGAAACTAGGGTTTGAAACTTTCCATTTTTTTCACTTATTAGCAATGTGACCATGGACAAGTTATTTCACCTTTCTGAAAAATGGGGAAAAGACCAAACTAACTGCCTTTAAGAAGATTAAATAATTTAATATAAATAAGGCCCTTAGAGCAGTGCCTGGCATGTAGGAAGCCCTCAACAGAAGTTTCTCAATGTGTGTCTGCCACAGGACTGGCTCCATGATGAATACTCTCAACCACCCATGGCTGTCTTTGCTTCTCAGCAAGGACACTGCTGCATTCCAGTGGAAACAATCAATGTCCTGTATATTGTGGATCATTAATTGTCCTTGGTCCCTGTTCACTAAATGCCATCAGAAAGCCCCATTCTGACAACCCACAATGTCCACTTCAAAGCCCCAACACATACCTAGAGGGACAGGAATAGAAGGTGGCAGGGTGGGGGAAGTTAATAATCTATCAGGAGAGGAGAGAAACTTATCAGAAAGAGACATTATCTAAACATGAAAGATAAAACTAAAACGAATGTACTAATTAAAGACACAAATATCTAGCACCTACTGTGTATTAATACAAAGGATTGTCAAAATAGGGATAAAGGAGCATACCTGGTGACCTAGAAAAAAATGAGACATTCATAAGAGGGAAAAGAAGCCACATACAGTAAAGCAAAAACAAAATCCAGTTTATAAATGAGCAGACAGTAGAATGATGTACACGAAAACAAGCTGAATATATGTTTAAAACCATGCTGTAACAATAAAATTCAAACAACATTATTCCGAGATCAAACAGGATGAGTATGTCTAACAAAAATAAGGGAATCAATCATTCTACTTTTTAATTATGGGATCGTTCAGAGGGCTGTGGTCAGGGTCAGTTTCTATGTAAGAAGAAAATAGAGAAGCTGAGAACGATAGTGAAGAAATGTTTCAAAGTGACAATGCAGATTGGTGGGGCAGGAGTGGAGAGGGATATAGTGGCCCCAGAAAAATACGAGGCCCAGGAATTGCAATAAATGACCTATTACCATAAGGACAAATGCCTAGGACACAGTCCAATTTGAGAATCTAGACTAACATCATGGCAACAGAAAAGCAGCTTGATTAAACATAAGGTAAAATTTCAGTCCAAGAGTACTGAACCAGCAGCAGGCTACCAAAAGAGACTGTGGAATTTAGTATTTGGAGATATTGAAGAATCCTGTTACAAGCCATCTGTCCCGAATAATCTGAGTCTAAACCATCTTGAACAGAGGCCCTGCGGAAGCTGGCAGGCACAGGAGCACTCTTTCGTCTCTATAAAATGAAATGTGTTCTCTACAAAAGCACACGCGAGAAATGATTTTTGTCAAAAATGGTACATCTGTTCTTAGGCTGCATTTCTTCTCAGCTTGAGAATTTTCCTCTTAGGTTTGCAGAACTTTGCACAATCAAACTTAGGAATATACTGAAATAGCCAGCAAAACATTCTCTAAAAGAACAGATATTTGGGGGGGGAATTATAATAGTTTTCAAATCATTGCTCCTGCTTACTGTTTCTGAAATGACTACAACGAAAAGGGAGAAGGGGCAGGTAAAGGTAGCACCTGGACAATAGGCCCTAATCAGGAGAGTCCTGATCTGTGAATTCCAAGCCTGATTCTGACACATAAAATATTTCCCCCAAACTCTCCCTGACCACACCCACAACTGGACATACACTGTAATCTCAGACAAGGCTGTTTGTTTCTGCACAGGTTACTAAGAGACATCTTCACCAAAAGCTTCATTATTTACTCAATCCAATATCATGTTTGTCAAGGCAGCCACATAACCAGTGTCCCTCAAAATCATGTACTCCCTTTTCATTCATATCACACATGTACCAAATGCCTACCACAAGCCAGGTATGGAGGCCTGAAAGCCCTGGGATTGCAGGCTGGTGAGAAAGACCATAAACATATATTAATTGCAGAAAGAAACACACACACAATATGATATGCAAAATAACTTAGCAAGAAAAAATAAAGCAGAATAAAGGGATGCAATCATGGAGTGGGAATTTATTTTTGAAAACATAGAGAAGGCTGCCCGAGAAGGTGGCAACAGAGCAGAGCCTGAATGGTGACAGCAAGCCACATGCCTACCAAGGGAAAGGGTGTTCCATTTAGAGGGACAAATGAGCACAATGGCCCTGGGGCATGCATAAGGATCAGAGGCCAGGATAGGCATAAGCTGCAATATGGGAGGCCTTCTGTCCTCACCGCCCTACCTGGTGCCCAGGCCTTGCTCAGCAATAGACAGAGGTCAGCCACGAGATACACCTTGCAAAGAGCATGTGGCCAACGGGCTGGGAACAGAAGAAGGTGCCAATCCTATCTGCACACACTGCCACCATCCCCTAACCCTCCTGCCTGCAGCCCTACTGCCAGCAACATGCCCTTTTCAGTCTCATCTTCCTTGCTGAGCCTCATCTGCTATGCCACATGAACAGTACAAAGGTCTCGGCAAATGAATTCTTCATCACCAGGCTGGGCTGGCCTGCCCTGTTAAGTAAATTGGGCACTTGCTGAGTGGTCTGTGAGCTGAGCTATACTCTTTTGTACTAAAGGAATGGGAGGCAGAGGGCTATGCAAAACTCTTGACACTTTGCCTAGCAATCCAGATTTATGGGAACGGCATGACCCACTTTGCGCAAGATGCCCAATCACACTGCCAGGTCTGCAGTAGGCCTGACTGGTGTGGTTTCCCATCTTCTGAGCTACGTGAGCCAATGACATAACTTCTCAATAACCCAAATCATACAACAGGCAGCCTGGGTGAGCCGGGCCACGTGGGAACACAGCTGCTCTGTACAATTGTACTAGCAGGGACCAAGCCCAGGCACTAGGCCCCATGGAAAAGGAGCTTTGGTCCTACATGCAGCAAAAGAATAAGCTATTCTTTGATCTGGCTGGTCTCCCACATACAGGAAAATGGACAGGGCTGGGAGTGGTCAGCATGTCCCAGGAACCAGACCATGCTGACACCAAGCCAAAGCATTGATTCCCATCCTCTTTAACCAGGAGTCTCCCACCCACATTCAACCTAGGGGGTTTCTGCGAATTACAGGTCACAACAGGGAGTAGTAATAGGGCCCAGTGAAAAAAAATCCCAACAAAACAGTCTCCCAAAGCTATTCACTAGTTCATGAGCCACATCCAGAAAATAATAACAGTAAAATAGGATTGTGGGCAGGTAAATTAAACCAATTTTAAAGAATTTCTTTTTAATGCACATTTTCCAAAAGATACTCCTAGTTTAAAAAGCCATTTCCCATTACAAAATTCTGGAGTGTTTTTGGTAACCATGCAACTATATTATAATTGTATCTCATTTTAAGTATCTCACTATAAAACACTGATTGGAGCTGATTATTCTCTTTATAAACTACCCTGTATTTAAAGACAGAACTCAAAGGGGCATGAGAGTGTGAGGTTCAGCACACCTTCATCTGAATCACCCTCCCCACCTTGGATCATTTCTGTGCTCCTGGCTAGTTCCTTCCCCATGTACTAGACTAAGGGTTTCAGAATTTCAGGATCCTTGGGCCTGAATTCGAGAGAAAGACTGGAGCTACCACAGCCTGGAATACAAAAACCTGGAAATGCTAACAAGAACAGAACAAAGTGCAAAACCCAAAGCCCTAGAGAGAGTCCTGCTCATGTGGAAAATTTGTCTGTTCACTGCTGAACTCCCTCCAGGAGCAGTAGATGCCCAGGTGAATCACGTGGGGGAGGTTAAGTCAACATTAGTGCTCACTTTGAAGGAATAATCAAACTAGTTGCTAGAAGCATGTTTGAAAAAAGACAATGCGATAAGCTTTACAGCAAATCAGTCCCCCTCCTCCTCCTTTCCACTTGGCTCCCAAGGAAAACAGAACATGAGGGAACAGGGGTAGGTGGCAACAATGGAAGGAGGTGGCTGGGGTTAATAAGGAGAAGGCACAGTCACAAGTAGTCTCAGGGACAGTGCAAATATTAAGCGTCTTGGCCATTTCTACCTGGAGCAGGTGAGAGTGAGAAAGCTGCCCAGTAAAGGAAAAGTACTGGGATCTTAAGGTAAATATATTTTAAAAGGTATCAAGATTTTAAAAAATATTTATTGTAGTAAAGAGCTGTTATAAGAATTATATCAAAGAAAAGTTTATTTCCTAAACCCACAACCAGGCTGTTTGTTGATCTAATGCAGTAAAGATCTTTTTAGGGCCAAGTCTTGGTTTGTCTGGCTTCTAAGGCAGCAGTCAGCTTGCTTTGAAAGCTCCCTTTCCTGTGAAATCAGTCAAGTCACATTCCTTTTGGTTTAAAAATGTGTTTATTAAAGAAATTTAGCTATTGTCTAGCTTAACTTCATCATATCCTGCTTTATTTTTTTAAATGGTTATTGTTCACCTAAAAATGAGTCAGCTGAGTTCACAAACCCATGTGCTACAAGGTGTCTGAGGAGATTTCCTTGCATTTTCTCTTCTCTCATTCCCGTCACTTTTTTTTTTTGAGACCGAGTTTCACTCTTGTCACCCAGGCTGGATGCAGTGGCATGATCTCAGCTCACTGCAACCTCCGCCTCCCAGGTTCAAGCAATTCTCCTGCCTCAGCCTCCCAAGTAGCTGGGATTACAGGCGCCTGCCACTATGCCCAGCTAATTTTTGTATTTTTAGTAGAGATGGGGTTTCACCAAGTTGGCCAGGCTGGTCTCGAACTCCTGACCTCAGGTGATCCGGCTGCCTTGGCCTCCCAAAGTGCTGGATTACAGGCATGAGCCACTGTGCTCAGCCTCTACCCATTACTTTTATCAGTCAACTTGTGTCAGGCAGGCTTGGGAACATTCTTCAAGTTGGTGGCCAATTACACAAAATGAAAAATTAAACCGTGCTTTAAGTTGGTAGTCACAACTCTGATTGTTGAATATAAAAGGCTTTTTCTAGGTTGGGAAAATCAACTCCCAAATAAAACCACATCTTGCTCAGGAATGTTAAAATACAAAATGTCATCATGAAGACCATAAAGGAAAAACATCCAAATAGTAACCAGCTTTAGAAATGAGAGTAACTTGACAACAGAATCCCTGTTAAAGTGTTGGCATTTAAATAAATGATAACTCTGGATTAAATCTTGGCTCAAAAATATCTACCACACCAACAATGGTACATCTGACTGTGTACTGTCATCCTACCACTGAATCTATCTCTTTTCCCCCCACTGGAGAATTCCTATACTTTCTAACCTTCATCCTAAGGAAAAAACAAACTCTTGTAATTCTCTGATAAAGTCACTTTTTCCTGCCATATATTATACATAGAGGGAAAAAAATCAGAGCCCTATTTGGGGTTTTAGATGAGTCACTGCTAAACTGGGGCACTGATATGTTCTACAAAGCATGGCCACAGGTTAGCTCCACAGTTGAAGAAGGCAGAACAACTTTATTCTGGTATAATGGATAACTGGAAGGGAAAATTTTAAATGTTGCAACAATCAAACTGTTGTACAAACGTGAGTTTAGGGTCAAAAGAGAAGCCTCCAATTCCTGCTCCTTGGTTGCCACTAGTTAATTAAAAAGCATTTTTTAACCATTGCTGGAGGACATTCTTCTAATGAAGTGGAGAGTCACTGCAGTGGCTGTTATCTGTGGTACTTCCTCCCTGTTCTCTCTTGCCTTCATTTCCAACCTTTTCTCCAAGGCCCAGACTATGTGTTACGAAGCCTACCTCCACTCCGCCACCTCTTGTTGCTGTCCTGACGCCTCATTTAGCATACAGGAACTTCAACTAGTTCTTCCCCCAGTTCTCCGCAGAGTCAAGACAAAGACCACTTACAAAAATCCACATAACAAACGAGCACGCAGAAAAGGGTTCACAATGGTAGAAAATTACTCGTCTAGAGTTTTACCATCTTAACGCTGCCCACTTAGTTTTCTCTCGAAAATAGAAGAAATGGTGATAAACTTTTAATTCGGTGAAGCACTATTGTTTGGAAAAGGACACACAGAATGCTCCTTGCTGGTGGGTGAAGGCCGGATTGCTGCAGGTGGACTTAGAACTCTACTGTCACATAGAACTTTGCTGACAATAACTAATTAATGCCCACAAGGCTGCAGTGAAGCAAGGTAAAAAAATCCATCAAGTACAGGAGTCAGTCATCCTCGTGACTGGTTTTTCTGTGCGTTCAATGATTCTCAGAATGACTGCTCTTCGTGCTACCAGACATTTGAAAAGCAGTTGACTCACTGAGTTAACAAATATTTAATGAGTGTTTACTACGGTCAAGCAGTATTGCTTGTAAGGAACAGGACAGTGACAGAGACAGACAAAACCTCTGCCACAGTACAAATTAGTAAGCTGTGGGCAAAGACACCTGTGGCTCAACCACTTCTGGGCAGTAGTGGTTAGCAACACACACTCTGGAGCCAGAAAGCCTGGGTCCAATCCCTGCTTCACCATTTACTAGCTGTGAAACCTTGGACAAGTTACTTAACATTTTGTGCCTTCGTTTATTAGACTGTAAAATGAGGGTAATTACATTAACTTCCTCATGTGATTAAATGAGTTAAGATATGTGAAATGCTTAGCCTAGTGTGTGGCACAGCAAGTGCTGTAAAAACGTTTCTATTATTATCATCATTACATTATCATCATCAGACCTTTGACAATGATCAATTTCATATTCATTGTTCATGGAAGAGTTTTGCTTAGGCATAAACTGGAGTTCCCTGCAAGGTCCATGGGCAGTGAAATGTGCTCACATCTATACCTCACAGCTCTGTTATTCTCTATTTGGCATCAATTCACAATGCCATAATGATTCTTGTGAATCTGGGGATTTGTAAAAGACCCTAAATTCCTCTGGAATGTCAAGAAGATGCTGGTCATTGACTTCTCTGTAAGCAGAAGAGTAGACCCTATCCCAACCTTAGTACAGAGCAGAAATGAATCTGCATCTGATAAACGGTTTTTTTTGGACTCCTGGCAACTAGCATATAGTAGATGGCCAATAAATTTATTCATTTACCATAACTGAAAAGGGGGCTGAGTTGCCAAAGGTCACAGAGCTTGCGAGGAGCCAGAATTTGAACTAGGTCTCGAACACTATTGCCTACCACTCTTAAAATACCCCATGCAGTCTCTCAAGAGGACATCTTCATGTATTTATGTAAAAGATGGTGACAACATGTGTTAGTATTGCCTGAATTCATATAGTTTTATGAGAAAAAGATACAGAACTAATGTAGTTTTAAAATAAGATTATCAAGTTAAAAAAATTTTGTTCATCCAAGATTTTTGGTAATACAGTCCTTAAAAATCTCTGTAATTAAGACCTAGATGGGAAGTAAAGGGGTGGCAATCCCCCCTGACCTCATTTTCATACTCTCATCATCACTTCTACTGTATCTCAATCAGTGATAAAATTACAGGCTTATTTTTTAAGGGCTGTGATTATGTTATATACTGCAATTATCTGTTCATCTGTCCACATCCCATTAGGCTCTAAGTTCTTCAAGGGCAGAACCTCTGGTGTTTCTATTTTATCTCTAAAGTGCCTGGATCTGTGCCTGACCAACTGTTGATTGCTCATTGAAACTATGACAGAATGAATGAATAATGAGTGGATCAACAAATGAATGCCTTTCTAGAGTTTCATATCAACGGGCTCTCAAACCTGGCTGCATCTTAAAATCACCTAACAGCTTTAGAAACAGGTTTCTGGGATCCACTCCTAGAAATTCTAATTCAATAGATGCTGCGAAACATCTTTTTGAAAAGTTCCTTAGGTAATTTTGGGAAACAGCCTGCTTTGGAAACCACTGCTATATATATAAATTGAGCTTTTGGACTCTTAATAAAATCCCCTGACACCCTTTAATTTTTATCACCCAGACAGTATCCATATACTGTATTACAGAGACAGAGTCTAGACTAGGATGATGGTCTCGAGGACAAGTTATTTTTTATTCCAACAAATTCTGTTGCAATTTCCCATTTCCTCTAATTCCACCAGCTGGGGGAAGTAGATGGTAAGCTCTTTTTTGGGGGATGCTGTTGTAGAAAAATTCTGTCAGTAGAGGAGATCCCTAACACCATTACTACTAGGAGTCAACAGTGGCCAAGTCTATAAAGCTCAGTGAGGACAAGGAACATATCTGTCTCACTCCCTGTAATCCCTAGCAGCTGTTCTTGGAACACAGAAGGAATTTAGTAACTCCCTGTTTCATCATATTGATCTCGGGCAGTGTGGAACACTGCTGAGAGGCTGCTGCTGCCAAATCATGGCACATGCTTGGCCAAGGGCAATTTCACACATTTCTTAGAAGGAGGCAAGGTGGGTGATAGGAAGAACCTGAACACTGGTTAAGAAATGTGGGCTCTGGCTCTATTTTAATCAATTCTAAGCTGAGCTGCTTCCTACTATGCTACTTTGATTGCAAAGACTATATGACCTCAAGCTTTCTTCAAGTAAATACGGTATCTATGGGAGGCAGAGTCTCAGAAGCCCTCAAAGATCCTGGTACATCTGATACACCCTTATGCAGTGCCCTTCCCCAATGAACCAGGGTTGTGTGTGTGACTAACAGAATATGGCAAAAGGGATGGTATGTCACTTCTGGGATTAGGTGATAACAGTAATATTGGGGCTTCCATCTTGGTCAGCTGGCATGTTTCTGTCTCTGTTTCTAGAACCATTAGCTCTGGGGGAAGCCATCTCTATGTTGTGAAGAGTCCTAGGGAGAGGAAAATATGGCAAGAAACAGGCCTTCTGCCAAGAGCCACCTGAATGAGCTCAGAAGCAGATCCTCTGGCCTGGTCAGCTTCAGATGACTGCAGCCTCATGGAAGACCCTGAGCCAAAACCACCCAGCTAGGCCTTGCTGGGACTCCTGACCCTCAGAAAACATGTGAAATAGTAAATGTTTTTGCCTTTTAAGTTGGCAAATGCAGGGCTAATTTGTTAATAATAGATAAAAGGCTTAGAAATTAACAAGGTCAGTGAAGTTGGAAGAAGTGGTTCTTACAAGTCAACTCTCCTTCCCCTTGCTAGCCTTCCTTTTGGTTACTACACATAATCAAGGCATCAATTATAAGCATGGCCTAATAAAATATAAATGCTCCCCCTTGATTTAACTGAAACTGGGAAGAAAAGTGAAAAGGCTTATTATCTAAAGCATAGAATTTGGTTATGAAAACAATACTACACTTGTGTTACTAGCCTGAGACAAGGGATCCAGCATTTACTAAGAGCCTACAGAGTACCCAGCTTTTCAAAGACTCAGTAAGGAATTATCCCTATTGTCTAGATGAGGAAACTAAAGTTCAGAGATTTTTATTAACTTGCTCAAACAACAAACAGAGCTAGTTAGTTAACTCTAGGTTTATAAGGCTTAGGGTAGCCAATTGTCCGGTTTTTTTTTTTTTTTTTTTTTTTTTTGTTGGAACTTTTCCTGGGATGAAAGGCTTTCAGTGCAAAAATCAAAAAAGTTTGGGGCATACCAGGAAAAGTTAATCACATTACTTACTATTAAGTAGCTCACAAAGGTAACTTACTTAAATTTGTAGTTGGTCCAAAATTTATGCCTTAACAATGATCACAAGTTGATTTTTTTTTTTTTTTTTTTTTTAATTTGGAGACAGGGTCTCGCTCTGTTGCCCAGCCTGGTCTGGTCTTGAACTCCTGGGCTCAAGCAATCTGCCTGCTTCAGCCTTCCAAAGTGTTAGGATTACAGGCATGAGCCAATGCACCCAGCCAATCACACAGTTAATTGTTAAAAGTACATCTTAAAGCTATTATTTGGCAGCTTATGATTGGCAATGAATTCCAAACTGTCACCTATTAAAGAGAAAACTACAAACGTCCCCAGGCTTTATCTCATATTATACTCAGAAAAGACAGTCGGTTTTTTTTTCTGTGAAAGGGTAAAACAATTGCTATTCATATGATACATACTAGCATGGAAAATTTTCAGCTTAAAGGATTCTGCAAATTTCTGTTCCAAAATAGCAACTAAGTCCACAAAGGACACTGGTAACTCCCCCTGCACCTCAGCAGACTCTCGAGTGTGGCTAAATGAGATGACAGGTGACTGGGTGGGCTCTTCACAGAACTTTACACCAAGTCCGATGCTCTGGCAGGAGAGGTAGGCAGTTACACAATTTTCTCTTCCACAGAAGCCCAGAGACGGCCACCTGACACCACTGTAAACTTCAACATAAACAATGCCCCTAGGGCTGTCATACCTGGTAGGTAAGCGAGGCAGTGTTGCTAAAACAGCTGTTTTTAAAAAAGACCCATGTAATAACCACTGGGGTGGCTATAATCGTAGAAACTGACAGTAACAAATACTGGTAAGGATATGGAGAAACTGAAATACTCAGGCACTTGCTACTGGCAGGACTGTCAAATGGTACATTGCTGTGGAAAATGGTTTGACAAGTCTTCAAAAAGTGAAACACAGAATTACCATATGACCCAGCAATTCCACCCCTAGGTATATACACAAATAAATGAAAACACATATTCACTCCAAAACCTGTACACAAATATTCACAGTAACATTATTTATAATAATCACAAAGTAAAAACAACCCAAAATTTGATCAACTGAAGAATGAATAAAAATGTAGTACATCCATACAATGGAATGCTATTCGGTCATTAAAAGGAATAAAGTACTGACATTTGCTATATCATGAATGAATCTGGAAAACATTATGCAAAGTGGAAGACGCCAGACATGAAAGGCCATAGATGATTCAATTTATGTGAAATGTCCAGAATAGGCAGATCAGTGGTTGCCAGAGGCTGGGGAAACAAAGGAATGGGAAGTCACTGATACTGTTTATGTTTCTTTCTAAGGTAATGACAATGCTCTGGAATTAGATATACTTAAAAAATTAAAAATAAACTTTAAGAAAAGGAGAGGAACTTCAAAAAATAATTAAAAATGTTATACACTCGAGCCCACTTCTATAACTCTATACTAAGGAAATAAAAGCAGATGTGCACTAAGATTGTCTTATGATTGTCATCAGCGGTATTTGTAACAAAAACTGAAGAGTGGTTAGCCTTTAAATATCCATCTAGAAGTAACCTGCTACAGAAATTATAGTAAAGGAATATAATGAAATATCATGCCATAATTCAAATGAAGTTATTGGGTATTTATTTTAGAGAAATGAAAACTTTATGTTCACACAAAAACCTGCACATGAATGTTCACAGGTTTATTTGTAACAACTAAAAACTAGAAACAACTGAGATGCTCTCCAACAGGTGAACTGTTAAAACAAGCCATGGTACATCCACACCATGGAACATGACTCAGCAAAAGAAAAAACCTGATACACACAACAACCTGAATTGCTAGCATTAAGCTAAGAGAAAAGAGCCATGCATTTATAAACACTTCTGAAATGACAAAACTATGAAGATGGAAAAGACATTAACAAGTTGTCTGGGGTCACAGAGGGTGTGAAGGCAGGATGGAAGAGGATGTGGTTATAAAGGCCACATTTGCAGACAGAAATGTTCTGTATCTAGACTGCACTAATGTCAGTATGCTGCCTGTGATAATGTGCTGCAGTTCCATACAATGTCGCCACTGGGGGAAACTGGGTAAAGGGTATTTGGGATTTCCTACAACTGCAGCATATGAATCTACAATTCTCTCAAAAAGTTCAATTTTTAAAAAATCTACAACCATGAGAAAAATAAACCAACAAGACTATTTGATTTTTTAAAAATTCAACTTCCCCAACACAATCACATGTGGTGGTGACTTTTTTGGCATCTGTAACTGTAAAAGAAGGTTTGTGTTGGAAAGGAATAGTCTGAACTATGACTCCATTCACTAAAGTTTAAGGCTTTACTTAAATGCTGGTGTTTCAACTATTCATTTTCACCGAGGTCTGATGAAGCTTCCCAGTAAACATTTATTTACTCAGACTACTCAGATGATGGGGATACTGTTTTGATCAACCCAATGATCTAATTCACTTCAAAGAAGCATACATCTCACAAAGAGGCCTGCTGTTAAACAGCAAGAAAATCATGAAAGACACCAAACAAAATCCTCCTGAATAAAATGTAATCTTTGATGATTCAGAGGCACTTTGTGATTCTGACGTATTTCAGAGTAAGAATTATAAAAGTCAACTCTCACTTTACAGTACTGTAAGGTGAGTAGGCACAGATAATTGGAATTAGAGTCTATAAATGACTGCACTGCTTTATATAAGTTCCTGCAATTAGTTTTCTTGCCATTTTCCTTTCCAATACATAGAACATAGAAAACTTAGTTTTATTTCATTTTTAAGATACAATGTCACTCTGCTGCCTAGGCTAGAGTACAGCAGCACAATGATGGCTCACTGCAGCCTTGACTTCCTGAGCTCTAGCAATCCTCCTACCTCAGCCTCCTGAGTAGCTTGGGACTACAAGCATGTGTCACCACTCCCAGCTAATTAAAAAAAAAATTGTAAAGAAGGGGTCTTGCTATGTTGCCCAGGCTGGTTTTGAACTCCTGGGCTCAAGCAATCCTCTTGACTCAGCTTCCCAAAGTGCTGGGGTTACAGGCATAAGCACCCATGCCCAGCTGAAAACTTAGTTTTAGATTGTCAGATTTCAGATGTTTTTGAAAATGAAAAATAAAAGTTTACCGTATTATAAAAACAAATAACTGTGCTTTCTTTCATCTTTTGGATCATTTTCTTGCAATGCACTGAGCAACAAAAAAGGGTTAAAGCAGCACTTTTACAATGTGCAGTCACCATGTGACTGCAGTTTACTGCAGAGTGATGCCACACTTGTGCTCTGCTCTGGGCTTTTTGCTGCCTGTCATCAGCAAAGAGTTCAACCCCCACAGCTCTTCAGAGCACAGTGGATGTTTCAAAAGGCTGAGGTGACTTCTGTAACACTCCTTGGAAATTCTCCAGCAAGATTAGATCTCTTCTTGGCAATGCTTCTCCACTTTTTACCTAGTGCTACTTTCAACAAATGTGCCACTGTGTTTAAAACCTCCTTGACAATCACTAAAGGTGAAGTACTGGGAATTAGGTCCTAAGGTGATTACATTTTAGTGGAACTGCAAGGATTTTAGCAACTCAAGTTAATGTAACTGAATATTTTAACTAGCTAATATGATTTTTCCTTCACTTCAATTCTTTCTAAGTTCGAATACTTAACTCTAAGCTGTCATAGAGGCATTTAGCTGTAACAAAACGAAGGAAAGCCAGTGATCAAATTAACATGAAGTCAATTAGGTGCCATCTACAGCCAGTACACCAAGGGAGAGACACCAACAGGTCCCAAAATGAAAAGTAAGGACATAGTGAAGGAGAAACAAATACCTATTCCTGTATAGAAATTATAGAAATGCATTCCTGGAGAAGTCAAACGTGAAAATTTTAGGCAAAGAACTGAGATTGTACAATGGCATATATAATCCTTTAACAGTATGCCTTTACTGAGCACTAAATGTGTTTAAGGTTAGGGACAGAGAACCTGGTCCTTTCCTTTCAGCTCAGAAATCTAGCTATTCCTCCAGTCAGGACTCATATTTTCAGTTCATTTCAAAACATAGACATTAATGTCTTGTGTTACAATTTGAGTGAAGAAAAGAAACTAAATTAAAAAGAAAAAAAATCAGCACAAATTAACAGCTTAACACGCACCCACCCTCGAAGGCAAGAACATTTTACTGGTTGGGAGTTAAGAGGATGGATTATAAAATAGTGTATAATAACAGATTTGGAAAAGCTACCACATAATTCCTATGCAGAATTCAATGAAAACAATTATTTGAAGAAAATTAATGTAACTATAGAAGCAGTGACATGTTTAAATGTATTATGTTTTTCTCCAATGATTTTTTTCACATACATGAACAATTTAATAAATTGCAACTGGGTTGGAGAAGAAAAGGACAGGGTCTTAGCTAGCTTGTGCTGCTATAAAGAAAATACCACATGCTGCTAGATTAAACGTTTACTTCTCAGGGTTTTGGAGGCTAGGAAGTCCACAATCAAGGTGCCAGCAAATTAGGCTCCTGATAAGGGTCCTCTTCCTGGCTTCAGATGGCTATATCCTCCTAGGAATTGGGGACTTAGGGACATGGGGACGGGTGGAGAGAGTACTGGCTCCTCTTCCTACTATAAAAATACTAATCCCATCATAGGGACTCCACCCTCATGACCTCATTTAAATTTAATTGACTCCCAAAGGCCCCACCCTTCTAATAGCATCACTTTGGGTGTTAGGGTTTTAAAATATGAATAGGGAGTAGGGGGACACAAACCTTCAGTCCGTAACAGAGAGGTAGTTTTCCATTTAAGAGATAAAGGAACAAGTATTTATAAAGTCTAAAGAAAATTTTCACTTTTAAGAAACCTAGGTCTCTAAGGTGAATCGTTTTCATTCATTTAGTCAAGTTATCAAAACACATAATCTTCATTTTATGAAATTAGTCATCTGGCCTTTGAAAAATAATTTTCAGAAGAAATGTTACATTAGTTGTTCTTAAATTTCTGGGGGTTCTACATTACTTGTGAAAATCTGATTAAAACAAAAGGGAAATTCTGTCTATCTCAAAATGACAGTTTGGATTAAACTGACTGACATTTACAAGGTCCCGCAAATACCAGTAGTCCTCAAGTTAACCCTAGTTGTCAGTGGTGGACAGATCTCCAGACCAGCCCTAAACTACTTAACTCATAATGAAGTGGCACCGACAGGACTATAGATTCTCACCATCTCTATGAGAAATACGTAATCTGTAAAATGTGTAATTTGAGTTAGAGTCCTCTAGGCTCTGAAACTACACTGCAACAGCATACACTGCAATATTACCTTGGGCAAGCTGCTAAACCTACATAGACCTCAGTTTCCCAACTCATAAACCTGAGGACAATAATGCTTATACCTTATCGGGTTGCTGCAAGCATTAAATGAGATCATAAAATTATATGAAGTGC
Organism: Callithrix jacchus; assembly: GCF_049354715.1. Lineage (NCBI taxonomy): Eukaryota > Metazoa > Chordata > Mammalia > Primates > Cebidae > Callithrix > Callithrix jacchus. The sequence continues at coordinate 61,544,633 of NC_133505.1, forward strand.
TTGGCACAATGTATAAGCACCTCAATGTGTGGCAGCTATTTTTATCATCATCAGCAGCAAACATTCATCAAACATACATTGTCACAGGCATTGGAAACACAGAAATCCACAAGACCACAAATTTGCCTTCAGAGAGGTCAAAGGTCTCTAGCAATGGAAGGAGAAACAATAAATAACTGTAATAAAGTGATAGATGTGCCATGACAAAGTATGTACAGGAGAAAAGGATGGGTGGGGTTAGGGCATGAATAGAGAGCAGTCAATTCTGCATGGGGACCAGTAGGTCAGGTGAAGCTCTGCGAAGAGGAATGTTTAAGGCTTGCTAGTGGGGATCAGACAGAAGGCAGAGGTGAAAAAGTGGAAAATGATGTTGGAGAAGGAGGTAAAAGCTCCAGAGTTTGTTTTTAAACTGGGGGGTTGGGAGGGTTGGTAAAGAAGGGATGAGAGTGGGGGCAAGAGGCTGAAAAGTGGGTGAGATCAGCGTCAAGTTGTTTTAAAAAGGACTGCAAGAGCCGAGATGAGAGATGGGGGCCCTCCAAAGGCACAGTAGGAGAGGGAATGCAGGAGCCACACAGGAGAGATGTTCAGGGTGTGCAAGGTGAGGGAGAGGAGGGAGTCCAAACTCCTGGTTTCTCACACTGCACTCTGGAGGGTGGTGCCATGTGGTGAGTGAGGAAGCATGGAGGCTGTGGGCATGTGGAGGGGTGGCAAGCAGACTGGAATAAGAGAATATGGAAACTTCTATTTGCCTAGAATTTCACCACTTTACTAATTTTATTAATAAATTGATTTATAGTCTCATGTGTATGTTTCATAGCCTGTTGGAACAGGAGGCATGTCACAGATTTTAAATTAGTGGAGTGCAAATTAGTGAAAATTCACTGTATTGACATATTCTCTTATAGGGAAAAATAAGAAAGATGAATTGTACATTTAAGTTCATAGTGTTAAATGTAAGAAGTTCATCCTTAAGCTAGGACCTCCACCACACATTTGTTAGGGACTTATGTATTCTTGCTGTCCTAAGAAAACTTTAAGCCAGCTATGTAACACACTTCAGGAGGTTGAATTATTTAGCAAATTGCTATTTCCTTCACTAAATGGTCTGCTAATGACTGAATGCTTATAAGGAAGCTTTTTAAAGTGACTTCTCTCATCACATTAATGTCTCTCCAGGAGAACCAGATAACCATTTAAAACCTAATCCAGCCCACTACTTCAAATCATGGGTCCCCCCAACCTGACAGCCTTATTTTCAAGTTCTTTTCTTTTCAGATCATGATAATGATAATAGCAACTAACACTCACTCCGTCCTGACTACGTGCCAGTCTTTCTGCCGTATATCTTCAAGGATAACTTCAGTCCTATGGCCAGCACCCTCACAGATGAGTACACTCAGGCAGAGATCACTGTCACTCGTTCAAGGTTACAATGAGAAGAGGCCAACTGACTCCAGAGCCTACCCCTTGAACCACTACATTCTATTGCCTCCCCATGTTACAATAACATTTTTTTCTACAGTAAAATGTCTACTATAGAAAATATGGAAAGCAGAGAAAAAATACTTATTTCATTTTGAAGTAAAAACAAAACGGTACGAAGAGTGTGGCTGAATCCATGTCACCCCTTCTACCATCTCTAATTAAGTGGAGTGATCTTCGGTGAGTACATGTCTGCAAACCTCAATCTCCTCACCTGGAATATTCTCCTCAAATGGAAATAACAAGAATACCTAATGAGATAAGGTGGTTTGTGTACAGCATTTAGCATAAAAGCTTTGCTGTTACCATATATAAATTTACATAAATAAATACAATTTTATTTCTTGTACCTTTTTTTATGCTTTAAAAAAGCACATGCTTCCAGCCTGGGCAAAATGGCAAGACCATGCCCCATCTCTACAAAAATTACAAAAAATTAGCTGGGAGTGGTGGTGCCCGCCTGTGACCCCAGCACCTCAGGAGGCTGAGTTATTTCCAATAACATTACCTGTGACAAGAGGGTTAAATGCTACAAGCAGGGTCAGTCCTGCAGGTGTCATGCACATCACCATCCACAGTTCTGCATTTGGATCATTTACCTGAACAAAGGCTGCCAGCAATCATTTTCACAAACGTAATTTGACTTTTGGAGCAATATTTATATAAATACTTTTATTTATTCCTCTAATATTAGACATTTAAGGTTTCCAAGGTTTAATTATTTTTAGATAATGCTGCAAAAAACATCTTTACACATAAAACTTTAGCTATATATTAAAGTATTTCCATGGGTGACACTCCCAGAAATTGGCCAGTCTTTTAGGATGCACTGTGAAATTCGTTTTCAAAACATTTTTATCTATTAATGTTCACACTTGCAAGGTCTATGTAAACAGCCTATATAACTGCATCATTGCCATAATTGGACCATCTCATGAAGAAAAAATTCTTCATTAATTTGGTCTAATATAAAACACTATACAAGTCAGAAATATAAATCATACAGAAATCCCAACAGCTGAATACAAATAAACACTAAATATACACACTGAAAATTTGTGTAAATAGCCATTTCAGCTAACATTGGTAAGAGAAAAGTGAATGGCAAATTTTGTGTGCTCTGCTTGCCTAAGGATTAATTTGTGAACATAATCTGGTATTTGTTAACAGGTCACCTATGTTAGGAGCCTTTCTTTCTCTCAGGTTATTAGTATATAGTAAATAGAACTATCTGCATTCCACAAAAACTTCCCCTCAAACCAAGGAGCTCAGTCTAGTTACCAATTTTTAAAACCTCTAAGAAGTATTAAACTTCACATAAACAATAGCAATCCTTGAGAACAAGTATGGATTTTTAAAAAGCACAGTTCAAGCTCATTTGTTAAATACCTATTTTGTCTGGGGACATGGACTGCCTTTTAAAAAACAATCTACAAAGCCATCCACAGCTTTATAGAAACCCTGTAGAAAAATAGAAAATCCACTTCTGGTGAGAGGGGCACAAAAATACCTTTAAAAAGGCCAAATTTGAAGGCTGGGTATGGTGGATTATACCTGTAATCCCATCCCAGCACTTTGGGAGGCTGAGGCAGGCAGATCACGAGGTCAAAAGTTTAAGACCAGCCTGGCCAACATAGTGAAACCCCGTCTCTACTAAAAATGTAAAAATTAGCTGGGTGTGGTAGCACACACCTGTAATCCCAGCTACTCAGGAGGCTGAGACAGGAGAATCACTTGAACCTGGGAGGCAAAGGTTGCGGTGAGCCGAGACCACGACATTGCAGTCCAGCCTGGGCAACAGAGCAAGACTCCATCTAAAAAAAAAAAAAAAGACAACTTGAAGTAAGAAGACTCCTCTAGTTGTTTTTTTAATCATATATATAACATTTTGCAGAAGACAGGCTATTTTTCCTAATCAGTAGCTGAGTCAGCCAAATTTGGTTTATGTTATTAGTATTATTGTCAATAAAGCAGCATAAAACAGCTTGATTTTTCCAATCCCATGTGGAGGCACTAAGTGAGCAGTTGGAAAAATATTTATACTTGCTCACAGAGAGATTTCATACGCATGTCACAGGACACAAATGAGAAACCCCAAAGAGTCCTCTTGCCTGCACTTTTCGGCTCAATCGCCACAAACAGCACAGGACACAACAACTTCCATTTAGAATCAACCAACTCCTACCTGGGCATTAAATTCTCATAAGAACGACCAGCCCACTATCTGGGAATTACATCACACTGAAAAAGAAGACTCCACCAGCAAAACGTTGGGCAAGCACTGAGATAAGCTATCCAAGGTTAATAGGATGAAATGGCATTAACTCTGGCCTAATTTGTTCCAGCATCAAACAAAGCTTACATCATTACAGACCGTAATGCTTCACTAACGAGTTAAGAGGATTTCATTATGAAACCATAATATTCTTCCTTTAGTGAGTCCCTTGCTTCAGGACCATAACACCATTAAAAATAGGAAACACACCAAGGATAATAATCATAGTAGCTAATATTGAACACAATGTGTGCTAAGCATCATACCATGCACTTCATATGTACTATTTAATTTCATCTTCTCAATAAGCTCAGTTACCGAGCCTGCATTTGGTGGAAAATGGGATTCAAACCCTGGATGCTGGCTCCACAACCTGCACTTTTAACTGTCACTCATATTGAGATTAGACTAAATTTAACTTTGCTAGGAAAATACAAAAATGCATCAAACTGGCAACCTACAGATACCTGCAACACACTACTAGGTCCCAAGTAGTCATCTAAGATTTAGGCAAGGAATACTTTATGCCCAAGACAACCTAAAGGGAAGAAAATGGTGTACAAAATAGAATGTCAGTGAGTCAATGGTTTTATTAATTACAATGTTTACGTGACACTTAATTTGGTTTTTCTTTCCCATTCAAATGAATCATCAGATTTTGGCATCCTAGAAACAGGATAAATGAGGTCATGTTAATTCTCGAGTAGTAGGCCTGCTCAGAAATGACATAAAAGCAAAAATAGTGATAACATGATTTTAGTGAAGCTATGACTAAAAAAGTCTCTATAAATAGAAACTTCATGGAAAGAGAAATGGCTCTACCATGTCCAGTATTAGTTTCTAGAGTCAGGACAAGTAACAAGCTTTTCCCGTACCCTTTTAAAATACAGATATGCAGCATTTAAGAAAATCAGTTATGAGTCAGGCACAGTGGCTCACGCCTGTAATCCTAGCACTTTGGGAGACTGAGGCAGGCTGATCACTTGAGGTCAGGAGTTCGAGATCAGCCTGGTCAACATAGTGAAACCTTGTCTCGACTAACAATATAAAAATTAGCCTGGCATGGTGACATACACTTATAATCCCAGCTACTCAGGACGCTAAAGCAGGAGAATTGCTTTAACTTGGGAGGCAGAGGTTGCAGTGAGCTGAGATTGTGCTACTGCACTCCAGCCTGGGTCACAGAATGAGACTCGGTCTCAACAACAACAAAAAAATAAAATCAGCTACAGATCTCTATGGATACTGATTACATAAGTTTATGTAACTAAAAATACATTTAAAAACATAGATTAAGTAGAGTTAAAAGAATGGCAACTGGGCATGGTGGCTCAAACCTGTAATCTCAACACTTTGGGAGGCTGAGGCAGGTAGACTGCTTGAGGCCAGGAGTTTGAGACCAGCCTGGGCAACATGGAGAAACCCCATCTCTACAAAAAAATAGAAAAGTTAGCTAGGTGTGGTGGTATGTACCTGTGTTTCCAGCTACTCAGGAGGCTGAGGCAGGAAGATGGCTTGAGCCCACAAGGTGAGGTTGCAGTGAGCCGAGATGGTACCACTGCACTCCAGCCTGAGGACAAGACAGAGATCCTGTCTCAAAAAGAAAAAGAATCAGGAAAGAGGGCAGAATACTGTTCTACAGCAATGAGTCTGGAATAACTAGTTAGTCTTAGATTGAGAAAGAAACCAGAAGAATGGGCTCGCATTAAAAAAAAATATATCAGAATGTCTTCATCTCCAAAGTGTATCAAAAAGGAAAAGAATTCACTTGAGGTTTGACAGCAGACACTTACCGAAATTCTAGAAAAGGCCTAGAGCAATATTGCATAAGTACGTATCCACCTTTCTTTAACTGGGGCCTACGGATTAACCCGAGGCCAAGGACTTTTTTTGGGGACACTGTACCCCTCTTCCATCTAGACTGAAACAAGGTAGACTAGACTTTTAGCACTGTGCTTAAAGTCACCTGGTCTCCCTGACTCAGTCTAATACCCTAGACCCACTCTCTAACGTGAATGTCCTACCCTACTAGTAAGGTTTCAGGGAAGTTCCTCCACAATTTACTCTCCAAAATGCTACGTTTCACACTCGATTGACTAATGGCCACTTTGGTCACTTCACATGTGTCTAGATGTCCTACCCAAGGACAGAACAATTTATAGATAAAGACAGCCAAGGAGAATCATGTATGATTCTTCAACCTAAAACACAACTTCTAGGCTTAAGATACCCATTACCGAGTCATAAGCCAAACATCTGACACTTGTGTCCAAATGTTGCTTTTTTAAAAAAGTGCTCATATCTTACCTATCATTCATGGAAAACCATGAAGGTGATGTGATGCCCCACCCTGTGGATATTTATGTATTCATAAGCACTCTTCTGGATGCAATGAGCCTGACAGAGTCTCTAACTGTCCAATACAACTAGACTCACATGAAAAGTTAATATCTTACTAGCACCCAGTCAGAGATGGAGAGCCACAGAGCCAAGAGCTGTGCTCAGGAGGGAGATCCAGGCCATCGAGAGTCTTCGCCAGAGGAAGGGGCCTTCAACTGTCACAGAAGAGACTGGTAGGTTTGGGTAGACCAAGGAACAGGGAAAGGAAATAAGGAAACTGCTATTCAAGAAGAGGAGGCGGGAGTGGGCTGCCACAATCTGGGAAGAATTGTGACACTAGGTAGGCCTGAAAAGTGTCTCAAATTTTACCTCGACTTTATTAAGCAGCCACGTTAATTGGCTGGCACGTGTTAAACATTCCATTCGAGCAGAAAACCAAGTCAGCAATGATTTAAAGCACATCAAAATGTGGATGCTCCATAAATATTTGTTAAATGAATTAACTCTGAACACAGCATCAGGGAAGACTTCATGCAAGTGGCATTTGGCCAGGTTATTAAGGACTTCACAGGGTGGAAGGCCTAGGAGGCAGAATGGTTGATGGATATTTCAAGCAGAAGGCACAGCATGAAGAGATATGAAGGTGTGAAAGGACACAGTAGACAGAAGGGATAGGGTATCAGAATAACTCAGTCATCTCTTAGCCTGCTGAAGCTATCCCCTTGAGCATCTTATAAATATCCACTTCTTCCTAGCTGTACCACCAAGGCCCATTTTCTTTCCTGTGGTCTCCCAGCTGGCTTTCAGGCACTCATTCTTGCTCTCTTCTATCCACCTCCACATTATACCTGAGTTCTTTTTAACCACCAAAATCGATGGGGCCACTCTTGCCTGAAGCCTTTTGACCCCTTGCACTGTGGATACAGCCTACAATCCCTCACTTGGCTTAGAGGCCCCTTCACGCCCAGGCCCACACCTGTTTTCCCTAGCCCAACTTCTGCCCCCCTCCCTCCTGCTCACTGCCCCACAATCCCACCTGTTTCCTTTTCACTTTCTCTAGCATGTCCTTGACTCAGGCAGCTCCTACGTGGGGAAAGCTCCCTTACCCTCCTGTCCCACTTCTCCCCTGTCTGTGTACACCAGAGAAATCTTCCCTAATTCCTCCCACAGAGTCTCAGACTAGTCAGATCCCTCTGTGTACATTCTCATCATACCCCAAATACAAATGATTTAACCTATGGTTAACATTTAAGTCCTGGAGGCATTATATATCTGTGGGATAACTGTGAGGCTGGAAAGCAGCCTGGAAAGCAGCCTCGTCCTAACCACCAGCAAGTACGGTGACTCAGCCATAATGGCTTTCCAGAGAAAGCAGAAAGAACCCAAGGTCTGCTTTCCCCACACTGCTTCCAGCAGAGTAGGAGGCAATCACAACAGGCATGCAGCACCATTACCCAGCAGGGCAAGATTATAGAGCTTTCCACCTCACTTGCAACTTTAGAAAGTGTGTGTCCATTACTACTGCAACAGGCAGTTATGGGTGGCGCTGATCTACGAAAAGACGAGATGAAACCTACTTTAGATGAGCTCATGTTTCCACACGCATTCTCTAACTTAGGACCCTAAATGGGCCCAAATCCTTTGAAATAGGACATTCTGCTCCCTCTTAAGACAAGTTTCTATCCAGTCACTCCTCCTGTCTGCCTTCACTAGCAGTCAATCTGCCATCACCAAAGCAGATCTTTGTCCCTGTCCTCCTTGCTCAGGCTGGACCTTACAGTCACAAATACTCTTGATGCCCCATCTACCCCCTCACCGCTAGATAAATCCACCTAGCAGAACTGATGGTTTTGCTGAGATCTGGACAGTCCCTATAAATCCCTTAAAAGTCCTCCTCCTTCAATGGCCACTCTTCACATGCTACAACAGGGGTGGATGAAACTTGAAAACATTATGCTGTGACAGAAGCAAGATACAAGAGGCCACATATTGTATGATTCCATTTATAGAAAATATTCAGAACAGGCAAATCTACAGAGACAGAAAGCAGATGAGTCATTGCCAAGGGCTCAGGAGAAGGAAGAATGGCAAGTGGCTGATAACTGTCAGTGGTCTCCTTTGGGGATGTGAAATGTTTTGGAATTAGAGGTGACTGTGGCAAACAACACTGTGGATGTGCTAAATGCCACTGAATTGAACATTTTAAAAATGGCTAATTTTATATTACGTGAATCACACTTCAATAAAAAAATTTCATATAACTTTTTTAAGAGTCCCTCTTTCCCCTCCCAATTCACAGAGTATCTTTCCATCCCTCTACTTGTACTCTGGATCTTTTCCCATTTCTTTCAAGAATTTAGTCATCTCCCATTTGCCTTTTACCTTCCATTTCTTCTCTCTACTGATCCTTTTTTTCTGCTGACGAATCAGCTCCAGGGTCCAACCTAAAAATCCTTCCCTGAAACTTTTATTTTCCCCCCAAATCTCATTTACAACAATCCCAATACCTCATAAAAATCAGCCAATATTAATAGCCTCCACTTTTCTACCTTCTATATCCCTTTAGTTCCGTTTCCAGCAATAAGGCGGCTACAGATAGTAAAAAATCTACCTGCTACCACACATACAAAAAAAATGAATGAACATACAAATTTAAAAAGAAACTTCCAGATACCCTTGGCATTGCACTGCCCAATGAGACAGATGGGGCAAAGTAGCTATTTAAATTTAAGTGAAATGAAATGAAATTAAAACTAAAATTTCTGTTTTTTTGCTGCATTAACCACATTTCAAATACTCAAAAACTAGTAATAGTGACTACTATACTGGATAGTGAAAAATATATCACATTAAAAAAACTGAACATCTGGAAATACAGCAGCTCAACTGTATTGGTACCTGATTTAGGTATCAAGGAATCTAAGGTTATAAAAATATTAAAAGAATTCCTTAGAGTAAAATCAAGAGGAGGCTAATGTTCTATTTACAGTCCCCAAAGTAGAGCTCTACCTGATCTGACATTATACAAAAAAGGCCCAAAGAAATCTTTTCGTAACACATAGAATTAAAGGTTAAATGGTTACATAACAAGATGGAGATGTGGGACATGATGCAGCAAATTTTTATTAAAACAAAGGCATTTTCCAAAATCAACAGTTTAGAAAAGGTCAAGCGGTATCTATCCAACGGACAGGAACAAAAAAAGAAATCAGCTATTTTAAAACTATTTCAAAAGGTTGCTGATCTGGAAGCCTAAATCCTGTAATATATATATATAGCAAAGAGAAAGGGATGAATTAAAAAAATAAAATGAACATCTACAAAGCTTTTAATGCTACACTGAGACCTTAATGTCTTCATTTACTCCTTGCTGTTTTGGATTTTTATTTTAAAAATTGACCACTACAGCCTTCTTACAGAGCACCAAAGCAAGCAACCAGTGCTGTTAAGAGGACATGAGCTTGCTTTTAAATACTGTCCTATCTACACAGAGTACCCTACAGATACGTTCATTTGATAAAAAGACCAAAATATTTTCTTTATACTCATCCTGTAAGCTTTTTTCTACCTGGAAAAGTTCACAGGTGAAGGTGACACACATAGAGCCTGTGGCATAAGTCAAGAAAACTTAGGCAGAAGGAAACAGGAGGCAATGGCTGTTAAAGAAGGAAAAATGTTTTTATAACTAAGCAGAAGGGTGGTCCTTCTTTAAAAATGCAACAAATAGGACCTATTACAGGGATTCCCAAAGAGAAGTCCAGACATCCCTGAAAGTCCCCAGGCCTTCTACAGTTGCTCTGTAAGATGGAAACTATTTTCATAATACCACCACTATGAGATTACTTTTTCACTGTCACCCAAGTTTTTCAGAGGCTGCATGATGTATGCTATCTCAAAGGACTGAATCAAAAGCAGCTAAGAGAATGCAGCTGTCTCCCATTAAGCCAAATATTTAAGAGACTGAAAAAATGTCAAGTGTTTCCACCAATTTTTTTCTTGCTTTGAAAAATTTTTATATTTTGAAATATATTTTGAAAAATATATATTTCATTATCATACAACAGGTTATTTTTAATGTTTTCTTAATTGTTTTAAACTTGTATTTTAAAACAATTTAAAACTGATTTCTAATAAGGTAAATACCAATAGAAATAATCCACATAAACAAAAGCTCTGAGTTTCTTGGTAATATTTAATAGTGCAAATTTTATCTGTTTTTCCTTTTGCTTTTTTTTTTAAAAAAATGTTTCTCCCTCAGGCCACTTTGTCTAATAGTATGTCTTCAGATCAAAAAGTTTGAGAGCTGTTGTATTTAAAACTGCACATAGAATTTTCCTCTTCTCTCAGGTTTTATTTCTAAAAAGACATTATATATTTAGTTTCTTATCTTAATGGCAAATATCCAAAATACACTTTAAAAATAATAAGCCTCTACACACATGTCACTTAACAATGGCAACACATTCTTAGAAATGTGTCACTGGGTGATTTCATCAGGAGAACATCATAGAGTATATTTACACAAACCTAGATGTATGGCCTACTACACATGCAGGCTATACAGCATAACCTATCACTCCTAGGCTACAGACCTGTTTGGCATGTTACTATACTGAACACTGCAGGCAATCACAACATAGCAGCAAGTATTTGCATAGCTCATCAAAGAAAAGGTATAATAAAAATAGATTTAAAAGATAAAAACCAATACACCTGTACAGAGCACTTACCATGAATGGAGGCTGCTCTAGGTGAGTCAGTGAGTGAGGGGTGAATGACTCTGGTAGCCTAGGACATTACTGCACACTGTAGACATTATAAATACTACACTGAGGCTAAACACTACACAGAGGCTATGCTAAATTTATTTAAAAATTTTTTCTTCTTCAATAACAAATTAACCTTAGCTTATGGTAACATTTTTCTTCTTTATAAACTTTTTTTTTTTTTTAGGGACAGGGTCTATGTTGCTTGGTGGGGCTATCCACAGGTGTAATTATAGCTCACTGCAGCCTTGAACTCCTGACTTCAAGTGATCCTGCCTACTCAGCCTCCTGAGTAATTGAGACTACAGGTGCATACCACCATTCATGGCTTTTACAGACTTCCACATTTTAACTTTTGACTCTTTTGTTATAATACAACACAAACACACTGTACAGCTGCACAAATATTATTTTCTTTATATTAATTCTGTAAGCTTTTTTCTATTAATTTTTCTTTTAAAACTTTTTTTCCTTAAAAACTAAGACAGAAACACACACATTAGCGTAGGCCTATGCAGGATCATCAATATCACTGTCTTCCCTTCTACATCTCGTCCCACTGGAAGGCTTTTAGAGGCAATAATATGTGGTAACAATGCTTTCTTCAGGAATACCTCCTGAAAGACCTGCCTGAAGCTGTTTCACAATTAACTTTATTTTTTGGTAAGTAAAAGGAGTAATTTTTAAAATAATGACAGGCAGTGGCTCATGCCTGTAATACCAACATTTTGGGAAATCGAGGCGGAAGGACTGCTTTAGCCCAGGAGTTCAAGATTTGCCTGGGCAACACAGTGGGACCCCACCTCTACCAAAAATTTAAAAAGCCAGGCATGGTAGTCCCAGCTACTCGGAGGCTAAGGTGGGAGGACTGCATGAGCCTGGGAGATCAAGCCTGCAGTGAGCTGTGATTACACCACTGCACTCCAGCATGAATGACAGAGCAAAACCCCCATCTCCTAAATAAATAAATACAATTTTTAAAAGGATAAAAAGTAAATGCATAAACCAGTAACATACTTATTATCAGTATCAAGCATTGTAGATGGTTCGTAATTGTACATGTGATATTTTTATAGAACTAGTAGTGCAGTAGGTTTACACCGACTATCTCCACAAACGCATGAGTAATACACTACCCCAGGACATTAAGATGACCCTGACTTCACTAGGCAAGAGGAATTTTTCAGTTCCATTATAATTTTATGGGACTACCATTACACATGCAGTTCATCACTGACCAAAATGTGGTTATGCAGTGCCTGACTAAACTTGTCCTTTAGCAGTTAAATGAAACTGGAGTACACAGAGTTTGAAGTTTGTTAAAATGGTCATTTTGGAAATAAGCTAATAATAATGAATACATCTTACACTACATATACCATAACTGTATTAGTCTGTTTAGTGTTGCGATAAAGAAATACCTGAGACAGGGTAATTTATAAAGAAGTTTATTTTAGTTCACAGTTTTACAAACTGTACAGGCAACACAGTGCCAGCATTTGCTTCTGATGGGGTCTCAGGAAGCTTTTACCCACTGTGAAAGGTGAAGGGGGAGCAAGCAGGAAGCAAGAGAGAGAAAAGCAAGAGAGAGATGGAGGCTCTTTTACACAACCAGATCTCACATGAACTCTTCACCATGGGAGGGCACCAAGTCACCCATGAGGGATCAGTCTCCATGACCCGAACTCATTCGAGTAGGTCCCACCTCAAAACATGGGATGAAATTTCAGCATGAGATTTGGAGGGGACAAACACCCAAACTACATCAGTAACTGAAAATACTCTGTGAAATAAGTTTTTACTAGTTCCCTACTAACTCGTCAGGTTACATTTAGTATGGTATTAAGAGAAATTCGACCCAATCAGCCAAACAGGAGTGAGGTGATTTTCACATTATTGGTAGGCATAAAAACTGAGTTTCTTTGGCCACAGTGTGATACTAACTCTCCTTCCAAATGAGGACACTCCTCGTGGCGACTTAATCACCAAAAACTAAAACTGAAAATCATAAAAAATGAGAAGCAAGTTTCCTGTGGTTAAATCACATTAGATAGTACTGCAAATAGAATGTATTCAATTACCAAACACTATGTAAGTGCTGAAGTGTTGCTATACATACAAACATGGACACAGAAAGGAGGGGGAGGAGGAGAAAGAGTTGGGAGAGAGAAGGGAGAGGGAGTAAAATGGAGAGGACTACGAGAGAAAGAGAAAAGGGAGTGGGTAGAGGAGTGGTCACTGATAATGAAAGACAAAAATTCTTCTGACTTCAACTTGCCACAACACACACTTCTTAGAAAGCAAACTTTCATTTGCCTACCATGTCAGTCAGTTTTCAGCAGGTACTAGTTTCTTTGGCTCACTTTGCTAATCAGTTCAAGCTGCTTCATGTAAGAGGTTCTTTAAAACGTTACAAAAACATGAAATCCCCCCCGCAAAAGGATACAAGTGCAGGGCAGCTTGAGCCACTATGTAGCCCCAGCATCAGTGGCAGAAGCTCAGCTGACTCCTTAAAGCAACCACCTGGCTGAAGGAAAAAAAGCAGGTCAGTAAGGCAGAAGGGGGAGAATTAATAAATAAGGTAGGGAGAAAATGACATGACACTCCCTTCTCTAAAATAATCTGGGAGTGACAGTCCACCTCTCCAAGCATGCCTCTCAGGTTTGGGAAGAGTATTCCTCTGCAAGAGGACAGTGTTAAGGAGAGAACAAATCCTGTGTGAACTTCACTACTTAACTGCTATAAAGGTGCATTACATATCCTCATGAGTCATGAAGAAACTCAGTGCTTTTCAAGACCTCTGAGAGATCATCATTAGTTCACAGCCCACAGAAATTAGTTCACAGCCTTATTTCCTTTCTGGAAATAAGATTAATGACAATTGTAATTGAAGCAGTTTTTATGTGTGGTTTATGGAAGTCATTACTCTATTAGTCATACCCCATATCGTTATAGGATTTAATTTTTTGAATTATACTTGGTACAGTATTCATTGAAAAAGTCTTTATCATCTGTAAGCTCAAAGTCCATAGTGAAACATTAGGTACAAGGACAGTGATCAGGGAGAGATAAAACAAATATGATACCACATTGCCTGTCTACTGACCTCTCTGTCTATGGTATCATAGAAAGCAATCTCAAATGTCAGTATGTTCTACAGTTGCTCTAAAACTGTTTCTCTCTCATTTCCCAGGAAATAGGCTATACTTTAATCACTGCCAACAAGTTAATTGTGAAGGACAAAGGACTTCTGAAACCAAAAACTCTTAGGATATAAAATGTCCAAAAAGTGTCTGATGCCAAACTGACATTTTAAAAATAGAAGTTAACGTGTTATAGCAATAGCATCCATCTCCCCTTTTCCAGCACAAGCCATCAAGTTTTGTTTGGGGCTCCACACTTTCAAACTCAGCTGGAGAAATCTTACAGTATGAAAACATAGGAGAGAGAGGCCAGAGCCTAGCCCAAGAGACCAACCAGAGCCAGAAAGGATCCTGGGAAGACCTGCAGCATAGAGTAAAATATACAAGGGAGGGCCACATAACTTTTATCATTACTTATTTTAATTTACTAATTTTTAAGTATTAACCTATTTTATTTTTATTAAATTGTTTGAGGGTACAAAGAATTCAAATTGCAGCAAAAAATCATTCAGGGCTAACACTGGAAAAATCCCTTACTTCTAAGGTACATGACACATTGGACTCAAAAACAGTTGTTGAGTCCCTTTCACTGGAGAAATTTAAAGAAAGGGTATAGAAAAGTTTTGACTAATTCCACCCAACCCTGCATCGCCAATTCCAATCTCAAGGACCAGTTTCTATCTGATCTCTCTCCACCTACACATGGCAGTCCTGAATCTCAAAATCAACAAACTAAAAACTGAATTCATCATCCTCTCACAACTCCCTCATTTCTGTTACCTGCCTTATAACTTTCCCAGGAATCCAGCCCAAAAGTAGGGTGGACTCCTCCCTCTGCACTGGGCACTGGGCACCAGGATTCAGGTCCTGTTTCTGGCTCAAAAATGCCCACAATGCCCTATTCACTCAAATTAGCACATTCAACAGTGACATAAAGGAAAGAGTTTAGATAAGAGAAACGATTTCTGGTGCTGTTCCACAGCTAGCTGTGTGACTCTGGGCAAGCCATTTAAATTCTCATTCTTAATTTCATCACCTGTAACATGAAAAGGCCAAATTATTTCTAAATTCCCAAGCTCTATGAGATTTACAGGATTTGCATCCACTTCTCTTGATCCCCAAAGCCACTATGTAGTTGAGACCACCATCATCTCCCAACCAGTTTAGTACACTCTCTCCTAGAGGATCTTTCTTGCCTCCAGTCTTGTGTTGCCCCTCATCTGCTGAAAGTATCTGTCCAGGTTACTCACCTGCAGAAACCAGTTAAAGACTCCTGGGAAAATGACCAAAACCCTCCCTGAGCCCCAGGTTGCATGTGATCAGAACCCTATTTCCCTCTGGCTTTCCTTGGCTACTTTCTGTTCCTCACATGCTCCTCCATTCCCCAGCTACCTGCCCTCTTTTGCCTCTGAGGCTTAGCTTCAACACTCTGCCCATTTCCTCAGTTCAGAGAGTCTTGCTCAGTCTCCAGGCAACCTTTCCTGATCCCCTCCCCCCAGCACCAGTCTGATTTAGGTGTCCTTCCTGTTTACTCCCATATCACACCTTTGCAGACATCTCAGAGGCCTCGTCACTGTAAATATCTGTTTATTTTGTCAGTATCCTCCCCCTGACTCTCCCTGTTCCAAGTGAGTGGGGGCTGCTGGTCTCATCCACCACTTACCGCACAGACAGCCGGTTCTTGCCCAAATTCTATACACAGTAGCAGTACTTTTAGCTGCACATGGCCACCCAGAATCAAGATGAGATTTTCCAGCCACTTGCAGCCACAAGTTGATATTCTAGCCAATGAGACATAAGCATAGTTGCCTGGAGGCTGTTTCTGGGAACTTCCCCTAAAAAGAAAGCACCATCCATGCTTCTACTTTCTGTTTCTTCTTCTATCCTGCTGCTTGGAAGATGGAGCCTAGACTAAACCTGACAGACGTATGATAAGCAGGAATTTATGCAGGGTCATACTAGCCTGAACGATCTGCGCAGGCTTTCGTAGGAGATACATACTTCTTTGTTTCGGGATCCCATTACTGGAACCACTATTATTTTGGCATGCCCATCACTGCAGCTGAACCTAACTGCAACATACATAGCCACATCCACAGTATAACAATAAATCACCTGTTCATCCTAGTATATACCTCATCATCATTCCTATTGGGTCTTTTTACTGGTAACTGTATTGGCATGTGTCTCTGCAGGGTCCACATCCCTTAGCAGAGGCTAACACAGACAAATGATCAACAGTGAGTGGGTCTGAGTAACCAACAAATACTGACCAACTAGCTACTGAAGCAGATAAGCATCATCCAACATGTATGGTCTACTTTAGCTTGGACTCCATGTTGCTGCCAACCAAAACAAGGTTAAATCACAGTGCCAGGCCAGGAACAATGGCCCACACCTGTAATCCCAGCATTTTGGGAGGCTGAGGCAGGCAGACTGCCTGAGGCCAGGAATTCAAGACCAACCTGGGCAACATGGTGAAACCCTGTATCTACTAAAAATATAAAAAATTAGCTGGGTATGGTGGTGCATACCTGTAGTCCCAGCTATTTAGGAGGCTGAGGTAGGAAGACCACCTGAGCCTGGGAATTTGAGGCTGCAATGAGCTGAGACAGTGCTACTGCACCCCAGGCTGAGCAATGGGAGTGAGACCCTGTCTCCACAACAACAACAACAATAACAACAACAAAAAAGAGTACCGGTTTCCACTATCATTTTATTATGGAGTATCCGAGTGCCTAGACAGCAAAGTTCACTCTATACTGTCCTTGGGAACAGTGCCACCAGACTGGTCTATCATTGGCATATTCCTCCTGAAAGGCCTAACAGGTAATATTCAGGTAAGCAAGGCCTTTAAAATAATAGCACGTGTCACCTCTGCTTCTAGGGCAAGTAGGATGGCTAGCATTTTTTTTAACCTTAAAGACCTTCAACCATTTTTACTATACAAGTAAACTATGATGTTTGTGATGGGCTTACTGGTAGGATTTCTGGTAGAGAACATGGGCACCAGCGCCTTCAGATTTCTTGGATTCATAGCAACAGGGGTCAACTTCCAGCAATGTCCAGTGAGGGTGTCTTTGATCTCTTTGGAAGCCTCATCTACCTATTTTGGGTAACAAGGCACCAGGGCTTTGGAGATGTACCAAAGGAGAGCAAAAGTCTGGACCATCTGACCACTACCCATCACACGAACATGGATGTCCATTCCAGCAAACTGTTCCTTATCCAGAAGCAGACCTAATTCCAGTAGCTTGTAGTGTGAGTAGCTTGATCATCTCCAGCCCCCCGCCCCAACCCGCCCTGTTCACCTTGATGAGGCCACTGTCACATCTGCAGAGCACCACAGCTGTGGCCATTTCCTTGTATCTGAAGATCTACACAGACTGTAGTCAGCGAGCCCTTAGATGGCATGTCTCCAGGAATGGGTAAGTAAGAGCTCCTCATTGCACCATGCCACAACCAGAGAAGGTGTCTAGCAATTTGTATGGTCTGAGAACTGTTGGTATTCTATTCCTTCAGGCTGGAAGCAAGGCAACTGGCCTTCTAAAGTCTCCTGCCCAGGTAGGGTCTTCATTTGTGAAGCATTATATATTCTCAGGCTATCAAAGCATACTCAGCTTCACACAGCCATTGACACAGATTATAGGACTGGTAATATTTGAAGGGTACATATGTATTTAGAAAAATATTCAGGCAAATAATTGCTAGATACTGACACTACATGCCAGACACCATGCAAAGCACTATACAGGTACTGCCTCATCTAATTTTTAGGAATCAAGAAAAGGGAGCCAAGGAGCCAAGGAGAAACGAGGTCTTCCAGGAAGGATCTGATGTGTTATGGTAGGCTGGGGCAATGTGGGGAAGGGGAATAAGCTTAGAAGGACAGAGAGGAGCCTGAATGGGTGATACTTGGTGACTGACAGTTGAGCAAAGTTGGTAAAGAGCATGGTTGATGAGAGAAAAGAACACAAGCATTGCTTCCAGCTGAATGGCTTGGGCAAATAGGCGGAGGATGGTGCTCCAGACTACGTTGGCCAATAGGAGAGGTATGCGGATCATCCAATGATGAAAAGTTGAGTATGGAGCTCAGAAGAAAAAGATAAGAATGGACAGTGGGTGGGTGGATGGGTACTTGAACCCATGGGGCAAGTAGGTCATGCAGTGAGATTTGGTCTTCTGACAGTACTTTGCAATTGTCCACCTACATTTTGAATTTTAGGAGGTGTTTTAAAATATGTCAGTCTGATTTCTTTAAAAAATGGCTAAGTTCAAGCGTGAACTCTGTACCAGGGGGTCAATGAAAAGTACTTACCTTATTGTCACTGTCACTTCTCTTGGGGTCACACTGAGCACATTCCAAGCCCTACTACTCCTCGCAAAGGGAACAGAAAGGAGCTGCTCTGAAATTGAAACCACTCCAGTGTTCACAGCATTCTCCTAGGAACATGAGGTCCTGGGATAATGTCTCTATGGGGCTCTCTGGAAAAGCTCCCACCTGTTTCAAAGGGCCACTTCTTTCTTGGATGAGGCATCCTTGAAGGATGCTTGAGAAGACAATCAATGGCCGAGGCAGATAACAGACACCAAGATACTATACACTCCTCCAAGGGTTCCCTTAAAGCCTGGGCTTAAGCAGTCTGGGCTCTACTTCAATCATATTCTGAACATCTAAACCGAAAGACTGCAATTGCAATAACTGGGAGACAAATATTCAAAAGGCATTTAAGCAACATTTTCTGCTACGGGAAGCTGCTGCTGATTCTTATCTGATTGCAGTCTCTTAACTGATGTGATTACTTGAAATATTCAAAATAAATTATCATTTGAGGAAATTATCACTTGAGTTCTCCAAGCTAATGTGCACAAAATATACAAAGGCAGTGATGCCCTCAGCTGAAATTAAAAGACGGTGGAGAAACATAATGAAGACTAGCTATGCAACCCCTCAAAAGAAAATGTCTTGAAAGATTTTAATTCAAGCCCGTGTAACATAAATAAGGTAAATAACACGAAAACACATTTCTTTTTTAAAACTTGATCTGCATACCCACATTTTATAACTGTTCTTTGAGTGTGAGGGTGAGTGAGGAGAGGGAGAAGCAGAGTTAAATGCGTAAAAAATAGGAGAAAAAGAAGCCTGCTACAATACAGCATTTTTTAAAGGGACACAGTCTAGTAATTGTGTATTCATCTCCTCTATAGAGTGTCTCTGAAACCAACAGTTGTTTTATCACCTGTTCAGATTCCACGTGAATATATAAGCCACCCCATGAATTTTGTGATTCTCTTATTTTAGGAATGCTGATGCTCACAGCCATTGCAATGTTGTCAAACCTAGTGCTTGACATCCAGAAAGAAAACTCAGTTCTGAAAGGGTCTAAGAATCCTAAGAGAACTGAAGGTGGTGGAAAACTTGTCTTTTTAGCCTGAACACCATGGCCCAGCACAGCGACCCTTAATGGGGCCTGTATCAGAACGTTTTCAAAATACAGTCATGCATTGCATAATGACCTTTAAATCAACAATGGATCATGTATAAAATGATAGTCCCATAAGATTATAATGGAGCTGAAAAATTCCTATTGCCTAGTGACGTCATAGCACAATAACTCACATTTGTGGTGATGCTGGTGTAAATAAACCCACCACATAGACCGACTTGTAATAGTATCACCCATAAAATTACGTACAGTACACAATACTTGATGCTGATGATAAACAGCTATGTTATCGGTTTATGTATTTACTATATGATACATTTTATCATTAGAGTGTATGCCTTCTAATTATGTATTTTAAAAAGTTAACTATGAACCAGCTTCAGATAGGTCCTTCAGGAGGTATTCCAGAAGAAGGCATTGTTGTCATAGAGATGACAGCTCCATGCATGTTACTGTCCCTACAGACCTTCCAATGGGACAAGATGTGGAGATGGAAGATGGTGACCTTGATGATCCTGTCTTGTATAGGCCTAGGCTAATGTGTATGTTTATTTTAGTTTTTAACAAAAAAGTTTAAAAACTTCGAAAGGAGAAAAACATGTTGAAGAATAAGGATACAAAGAAAGAAAATATTTTTTATGCAGCTATATAGCCTATGGTTTAAGTATCACAAAAGTCAAAAACTTTAAAAAATTTTAAGTTTATAAAATAAAATTGTTATAATAAGCTACAGTTTACATATTAAGAAATATATATTAAAATTTTATATATATATATATATATATATTTAAACTTTTATTATAAATAAGTAGAGATGGGGTCTTGAGATGTTGCCCAGGCTGGTCTTAATTGCCTGGTCCCACCTTAGCCTCACAAAGTGTTGAGATTACAGACAGGAGCCACCACACATAATCGAAAAATATTTTTTTATAAACCTAATGTTGCCTACGTATACAGTGTTTATAAAGTCTAGACTGTACAGTAAAGTTCTAGGCCTTCACATTCACTCACCACTCACTGACTTACCCAGGGCAACTTCCAGTCCTACAAGCTCCATTCATTCATGGTAAGTGCCCTATATAGTTGTACCATTTTTTATCTTTTATACTGTATTTTTACTGTATCTTTTCTTTGTTTAGATATATAGTTCCTCGCCATTGTATTACAGATGGCTACAGTATTCAGTAGAGGAACTTACTGTACAGGTTTGTAGCCTAGGAACAATATGGTATTATCATATGCCCTAGGTATGTGGTAGGCTATACCATCTAGGTTTGTTTAAGAACACTCTATGATGACCACACAACAAAACTGCCTAAGGATGCATTTCCCAAAAAGTATTCCCACTGTCAAGCTATGCATGACTTGTATGACTTATATACCTGATTTACATTTTTACCCAAGGGAAATCAGACGATCTGGAGATGGAGGTTCCTTAGGGAATATGGATGTCCTTCCCTCCCAGTCCACATTTCTCCAGATTTATATACCTTGTAAATCAAACCCTGATGGGGCTAGAACCAGGTAAAGAAACCAATGCTGGATGCCCTTGACCAGTCACACTAGACCAGTCAGGCTAGTGAACATTGATTCAACTGGGCTTTTGAACATTGATTTGTTACACTAACAAATATAAAGCTATTCTGTTTACACTTCTGAATCTCTCCAAAGAGGTTTAAGTTCAAAATATCTAAAATAAGGAGTAACAAAAGAAAGGTCACCCTTTCAAGTACTGATGATAAATACCTATTAGCTTTCTTTGTCTAAACCTTTAGTTACTGTCAACAGAAGCCATATGTTGATCATACTGTCAACCTTCCACAATGTAACAATGAATAAGAAACTCAACCTTGTTTCCTCTCATGTGTCTACAGCTGCAAATGCAAAGATCACTACTTAGGTGTGACAGGCATACAGCATAGGAGGGTGGCCAAGATTAGAGTCTTTATGCCAGTCTGCCTGGGTTTGAATCCTGGCTCTGCCACCTACTAGCTGTGGATATTTGGACAAATGACTTAACCTTTATCTTAGTTTCCTTATCTGTAAAATTGGGGTCTCTACCTCATGGGCTTTTGTGAAGCCACAATTAATTAATATATGTTGAGCACTTCAGTAAAGTGCCTAGTATGTGGTACCGAGCAGCTGTCTTGAGCACCCACAGAACGGTTTCATTCTCTTTAAAATTTCCAGAGCATTCCATTGCCCAGCTGTAGCACAATTTATTCTTCACAAGGACATTTACTCTACTAAGTCTTCCAACCTTCTGCTATTATAAACAATGCTTTGATAAACATCCTACACAACAGAGAGCTGTTTTTACTGTGCTAATCAAATCAAGTCAGTGCCCCACCTAACTTTCAAGGAGAATACTGATGGTTTTAACACCCTCCAAAGTAGACACAGGACTATCACCTTCCAAGTTCAAGACAGATCCTAGAGTCTCAAGGAGGTAGAATGACTTACCCGCTGAATCCCTCACAGCCATAAGTGGCAAAGGTGGAATCCCACATAGTGCATCGCTGCCAAGTCAATCTGCTTTCTACAGCTTTCCTTACTTAAAAGAAATATAGGAGGTACTCTTCTAAGTGCACCTCAGATCCACAACAGAGATAAATATGCAGAAGCTCAGACAGAAGCAAACTCAAATTTTCACAGAGATACTTATCAAATAACATAGGCTGATGGAGGTGTCAAGGATTTCTGTAAACACTGAAGTATTATTTCTTCTCCCAAAGACTGAAGCAGAAGTACCCTGAATATCACCCCTAGGGAGATACGCCACATTTTCAAACTCTCAGGAAAGCAAATGAATAATTACTGAATTTGGCATCATGAGAACTATTCTTTGGGGAAGGAGAAATTCATAACATTCACTTTGTTGTAGCATTTGCCACGCCAAGATCAAAAAGAAACAAGAACTCTGGGGTTCAGAAACTCTTAAAAAACACAGACCTGAGAGGCCAATTTGCCAGCATGGCTTTAATTAAGTCTGTTCAGCATGGGCTTCTAAGAGATTAATTCTGACAGGATGAAACTGCTGACATGAGGAAAAGGATGGAGTAAATGTGGAACTTAACGGAGATGGAACCTATAATCAACATGTGCTAGCAAGAGGGTGCCTACCTAATATAAAAGATTATAGTTTAAAATCACAGGTATATTTCAATAAAATCATTACTCTCCCAATTACAGAAATCATGCCAGTATCAGCACTAAAATCTTAAAATAAGAAACTTTTTCCTAAATCCCAGTCAACAAATAGACATCAAATAAATGGTATAAAGTCCAACCTAATATCAAAGAATACTAAGACATACTCTTGCCTGAATGCAATTACAACTGTACTTGACACAGAACAGGCAGAAGTGACTAGAATAGCAGAGTGGGAATTCAGTCTTTCTAAAAGGTCACCAAGTATGAATATTCTAAATCCAGGGACCACACAATTGTAAAAGTGAATGTCTTCAAGTCAACTAAAAATGTTACCATAAAGGAAACAAGGTAGTGGGAACCAAAAAGGCTGGTAATAACATTTATGGGTTGAAACTGGGGTCATGGGTGAGGGTTCCTATTGCCGAAACTCAAAATCAGGTCAGGTGTTTCCTGAACAATTCACTTTGCTAGGCCAGAACATTTCCAGCAGTTACATTTTAATCTCATAAAGAGAAAGCCAGCAGCAGGCTGCTGCTGCTGCTGTTGCAATCTCCATCACCAATTCTGACATTTACCTTCCTTTCTTTCTTATTTTGGGACAGGGTCTGGCTCTGTCACCCAGGCTGGAGTACAGTGGCACATGCAATCATAGCTCACTGTAACCTCCACCTCCTGGGCTCAAGTCATCCTCCCACCTCAGTTTCCCAAGGAGCTGGGACTACAGGCACATGCACCACACCCAGCTGATTTTTGTATATATGGGGTCTCACCATGTTGCCCAGGCTGGTCACAAGCTCCTGACCTCAAGTGATCTGCCCACCATGGCTTCCCAAAGGGCTGGGATTACAGGTGTGAGCCACTGTGCCCAGCTGACATCTATCTCTCTAAGATCGAAATGATCTCACTTTCATTCTCTATCCCTGGCCAAACAAAAACAACAACAAAAAAAGAAAAATTTGCTTTGGGCAAAAATGAAAACAAAATTTGATATTTCATTTGAAAGGAAAAGAGACCAATGCTCAGAGCTGATTTTCTTATGGTTGGTGGCAAGTTAGGACAAGAAACCAACGCAACCAGGTTCTATACAAGAATGAGACACTCTAAACAATTACGCCTTCCAATCTTCTCAAATTACTTCAGTTTTAATAAACAGACAAAAATGTATATGCTTTACTATAAACCTGTAACATGAAGCTACATGTGTTTTAAGATCTATTATGGGCCGGGTGCAGTGGCTCACACCTGTAATCCCAGCACTCTGGGAGGCCGAGGCGGGTGGATCATGAGGTCAAGTGATCAAGACCATCCTGGTCAACATGGTGAAACCCCGTCTCTACTAAAAATACAAAAAAATAGCTGGGCACAGTGGCGCGTCTGTAATCCCAGCTACTCAGGAAGCTGAGGCAGGAGAATTGCCTGAACCCAGGAGGTGGAGGTTGCGGTGAGCCGAGATCGCACCATTGCACTCCAGCCTGGGTAACAAGAGCGAAACTCTGTCTCAAAAAAAAAAAAAAAAAAAAAAAAATCTATTATGTGAGTGGAGGTAACCCAGCTGGGTAAAAGACGTCCAGAAGCCTGGCTCTGCCAGCATCTGGCTGCATGACCTTTGGTAATATTGGAGATTTCCTTTTCTTACCAGGGACAAGTGTAGGAGGCATCCCAATTCTGTAATATTAAAATGTGGAAAGTTACCTGCAGCGACCTTAAGATGCCACTGATTATAAGCTGCATCTCTACCCAGATGTGAAATGTGAAAAGCTGACAATGGATGAAATGTGGTAGAAACATGTACTTGCAGAAAGGCAACGAAAAAAATGGATCAGACAAAGGTTGGCCGTGAAGGAATTGGAAGAAATAGCTAGTCTGGATATCTATCTAGGCTGTGGGGCTATTTCTATCTGATCATAAAGCTCCGTCTTCTCTTTAGAAGAGTAAGATCCAATAAGTCTTCAGGTCCTATCCTGGACAGTCTCCCACAATTACCTCTCTCCAGTCTGTGCTCAATTTCACTGCCCTGGCTATCTCTAAAAGCCCCACACCAATCTACCCTACACTCTGACAAGACTGTCTTTCTGGAGCACAGGACTCATCAAATGTTCTCATTCTCATTCAAAAGCTTATTGGTGGTATTCTACCAAACACCTTAGGAGAGGGAGCAGGCCAGGGGGTCAAGATGATCTGAGCTGGAATGCTCTGTGACCTCAATCAAGTGTCTAAACTCTGGGCCTCTATTTCTCCACCTGTAAAATGGGAATGCTCTAGCACCCATTAATAATAGAAATAAGTTATCGGGAGGGGCTCGATGCAGGGTCTGACATACAACAGCTCAGTAAAAGCCATATTACTACATCAATAACTTACCTTTCTCACCTTTTCTTCCACACCTGCCTTCTCAACCAGCTTCTGCCAATCGTGCTATTTGCTTTTTGCTCAATGATTCCACACTTGCTTACTCTCCAAACTCCTTCTTGCCTAGAATGCATGTCCTCCTATTCCTGCCTGTCAACTAAGAGTCCTTTATGAACTGTAAGGCTAAATCCTAATTCAAGTCAATTTAGTTTAATGCAATCATCTGTTCGGTTCTTTCAGTCCTTATAACAGACACTGTAGCTGACTTCCTGTGTTCTGCAGGCCCTTCTTGAGGAAATGTAACTCCACTTCCCTGGTTCTGGGATGGGACCCCAGCTTACCAAACGTCCACTGTTCCAGTTATTGCTTCAAGTAACCAAGGCCTAAGTCAATCACCTCACGGCAAACGACTCTTTGGAGGGTGGAAGTTGGGAAGTCCCCTTGTGAGACTATGGTGGCAGTTGCTGTCAGTCATCTTGGAAAATCAGCCTGGGATATAAGAGACATCTAAGGGGACTGCAGAGAAATGGAGCAGAAGTCCTGCCCTCAGGACTTTTCAGGTCAGATGCACAGGTAAGTCGGGGTTGAGTGTTCTGTTTCTTGCACCAAAAGCATCCTGACCAATTCAGCAGTGCTAGGCCCTGATATATCTAACATGGATAGCTCTGCCATAAAGCTCTCTTAAATATAAAAACACAAGTTTCCCAGAAATCTGCTTCTGACTCTCTTTTGGTCCAAGGTGCAGATTAAGTATGTGTATACACGGCTTAAAGTATGTACCAAATCAGGAAACCCTCTGGAATCCAGAACTGCTGTCCTTCATCTTTGTAGCCAGCCCCTTGCACCCATAATCAGTAACTGAGAAGTCAATTGATTAATTTTAAAAATGAATCAAGTGTGGGATACAAGAAAGGGAACAGATTTCAGGCAGATTTAAGAGACAATAAATTGTTAGTCTTGGATGAATTAAGAGGAACATTTAAAGGTTAGATTTTAAGTTACAGAGTAACAGTGTTACATAATGGCACAGAGCTTACTGGACAAATAATCCTGGCAGCACAGGGATATATGAAGGAGCAAGGATGTTGCAGGAGACAGAGCTACTGGAAATTTGGACAAGTCACTTGTCATCTCTAGAGCTTACGCCTTATTTCCTCAAATCTTTTTTTTTTAGTTCTGGGATACATGCACTGAACGTGCAGGTTTGTCACATAGTATACATGTGCCACAGTGGTTTCCTCCACCTGTCAAGCCTTAAAACCATCACCTAGGTTTTAAGCCCCACATGTATTAGATATTTGTCCTAATGCTCTCCTTCCCCTTGCCTCCCACCACCCCAACACGCGTGTGATGTTCCCCTCCCTGTGTCCATGTGCTCTCATTGTTCAACACCCACTTATGAGTGAGAACATGCAGTCTTTGGTTTTCTGTTCCTGTGTTAGTTTGCTGAGGATGATGGTTTCCAGCTTCATCCATGTCCCTGCAAAGGACATGAAGTCATTCTTTTTTTTTTTAAGGCTGCATAGTATTCCATGGTGTATATGTGCCACATTGTCTTTATCCAGTCTATCATTGATAGGCATTTGGGTTGGTTCCAAGTCTTTGCTATTGTAAATAGTGCTGCAATAAACATACATGTGCATGTGTCTTCATAGCAGTCCTCAATTCTTAAAAAAAACCGGGGTGAAAAAACCTCACAGGAATGTTATAAGAATTACGTGTGGAAAACAACCGTTTCGGTACATGTGCATATCAGTAAGTACCTGACACAGAAAGCATTCAAAGAACGATTTATTTATGGATAACTAATGAGAGGATTATCCTTTTGACACCAGAAGAGCTGGGAGACAATGAAGAAGAATCCAAAAAATAATTACAAAATGTTTCAAAAGAGAGGAACGTGGACTGGAAAAAAAGAGCTAAAACTCTCTCTTCACACTTTCTACTAACTACCTAGGCACCAAAGTTACCCTAAAGAAAAGTAAACAGTTTTGCTTTTATTTGTATAATTCAAGCTGGAAATAAGACACCCAAGGATGGAGGCTCACCTCTAGAAGCAGAAAGACAAGCAACAATTATGCAGGGAGCAAAACAGGAGGCGGTGTAAAAAAGATTCTTGCAAACACTGAACATCCAAAAATTAAGGTCTGTAACCAAGAAGAAACTCTGATCTCAGGGACTGAGAAGGAAACATTTTCAAATCACCATTTGGCAGACCCAATACTGAGCTCTCGCTTGTATTATCTCTTGAAATTCATAATAATTCTGCCACATAAAACCCCCATATATAGACAAGGAAACTGAGTCAAGGAGGTAAGGTCAATGTCTGAAATTACAAGATATTTTTCTTGAAAAACGTATCAAATTTTATTAGACTTTCTACGGTCACTTTTCAGCAAAGTTCTGTACTACATTCTGTAACACCTATCTGTAACCATCAATAAAAATTTTCCCTTTGTCTTCAGTTAGAAACGGAAATGCAAAAAGAGAAACAGTTACAAAAAAGTTTCTGGCAATAAGAAGTTAGAATCTAGGGTAAAAATCTAAAAGGAAAAAGAGTAACATGTCCCTTTCAAGTACAGAGCTTTCCTGGAGAATCCCAGGCAGTGTCTGAGCTACTAGAAAAGTAATCCCACTTGTCCCCAACCACAGACGGAAGATTAAAACGTTTGTCCACGGCCATCTAATGCAAAACCCCCTGTCTCTGTAGATTCTGCACCAAATGCTGTTGACTGAGACATGCAAGTAAAACAAGTGCAGACCAACAGGTTATCTGCCAAGTGGTTAGGAGAACGAGTTCCAAAATCTGACAAGCAACATCAGCTCTTCCATACAATTCTATAAAGCACTTCCTGCCACGGTCCCACTATTTAAAACAAATAAGACTGCTCCCTCCCCACAAATCCCCTCCAGCACCTCTGGGTTCTTCAGTCCAGCTAATAAACCATGCACTGGTTTCTTCCGAAAGAGAACCCCCCCCCCCGCAACCCCGACTTTGCATAACTTGGCCAAATTTTGCAATCAAGGAGTCTAATTCACAACTGCGGATGGGGCAGGAGGTAGGTTTGGGGCGGGGGGTTGGGGGGACTGCCAAGTGCAAGAGTAAGACACAGTTCAGCAAGAACCACTCTTGCCCTAGGCATTACTCCCTCCACCCGAGGTAGCTGTGTGGGAGAGTGGCGTGTAAACAGTACAAAGGCACTTTTCCTTACAACTCGCAACACAACATAGACTCCAGCTCCACAGGCCCAGGGAAGGGCCGCCCGCGCGCTGCGCGCCTCCCCTGCCACCGACCGCTCCCGCCTCTCCAGCGATCAGGCTCCCTGAAAGGGCCGCCCCGGTGGCCCCTGAGTCCCCGCCCTCTCGCTTTACCACCAGCCTCATCCCTCCCTGAGTACCGAGGGCTGCCGTTGTCTGGTTTTAATAAAAACTGAAGTGGTCCCGAGCTAGCAGGCTTCCCATTGAGGGGCGGAGGGAAGGTCCGAAAGGCTAACGGAAGCGGTGAGAAGGGGAGAACAAGAAAAGGCCGGAGCGTCCCCACAGCGGCGCCCGAAGCCCGCGGACCCGCTAAGGCTCTTCGAACTCACCCGGGTTTCGCCGCCTCCAAAGAAAGCGCGCTCCCTCCAAGAGCGCTCCCCCGGATCTCCCGCGCGCTCCGGCCGGCTGGGCTGGAGGACCCCAGCGCAGAGACCCATCCCTCCCGCGTCCGGTCCGGGCAGGGGGTAGTGCCCCGCGGCGCCTGTCAGCGCGCACAGGTGCGACCGCAGCACCGAAGCCGCTCCCGATCGCCTTGCCTCTACCCCAGCGAGGGGCGACCGCCCGGGCTCGCACCCCTTTCCCCGCGCCCCAGGAGCCAGGCTGTCCCCCGGGGCCAATGGGGCTGGCGGCCGCGGGCAAAGCGCGGGCCGCCCCAGCAGCTCTTCCCCGGCACCAGTCCGAGACCTAACGGCAGTTCCCTGCCCGCGTCCCGGCCGCGCGCTCGCGCGGGTGTCATGGCCGAGCGGCGGCCCCCGACGAAGTTTCTCGGAGCGGATGGTTTTACCTCTTGGCCCGAGGGGCGGCAGCAGCTCTGAGCAGCAAGGCGGCCGCGGCGGCGGGAGCGCGGGTGGCTGCCGGAGCCGAGGAGGATGTAAGAGGAGGCACCGGCGCGAGGACCCGCCGCGATGGGAAGAGGAAGGCGCCGGCTGTCTACAATCAGAACGTGGGCTGACCGTGACGTCACAATGGCGCGGCCAGCCAATCAGGACGCGAGAGATGAATCAAGCGCTATGATGTCATGAGGCCCCGGAGCCAATCGCGGGACAATAGAACTTTCGTGATTGTAAATTCCAGAATCCGATGCGGTGGGGAGCCTACGCCGGGGCTGGCCCCCCTCGAGTTCACGTGTCTCTGGGCAATATTTTCCCCTTTCTTCCTAATAAGCCTGCGTGGATCGCAGAGCCTGCGCAATAGCCTCGGTGAAGTTCCCGATGCCCTGAACTCTGGTTCTTTTACTGCCAGGCGTGGCAGGAGTCTGTGGCCGCGTTTGGGTGACAGAAGCCCACCCTCGCTACGGTCTCCTCTGTGACTTCTACCATTCTGAAGGGGATCGGCTTCTTGGTTTAAGCTGAAAGGGTTAAATGCGTACGGAGTCCGCCGGAGTGAAGGTTTGCAGTTGAACGAGATAAAGCAACGAGAACAAAACCACTCAAAACTGTTGTAACCTTAACTCCCTTGCAAAGGATTTACCGTGTATTTTTCTTAGGGATTCTGATTTTTCTTTGGAAGTCACTATCAACTCCATTCCTCCTCTAGAAATTATTTTAAAGGATTGTTAAATGAGGAAAGATGGAATAAGTGTCTTTTGAGCTAAGCAAATTTAAGCACTGAAGATAAAAGGGATTCAAAGCATGGAC
Organism: Callithrix jacchus; assembly: GCF_049354715.1. Taxonomy (NCBI): domain Eukaryota; kingdom Metazoa; phylum Chordata; class Mammalia; order Primates; family Cebidae; genus Callithrix; species Callithrix jacchus. Next base: position 61,574,483 of record NC_133505.1, read on the forward strand.
GGAAGATCCTTGCTGTTTTTCACTGATATTTGGATAATTAAAGACCTTCCTTAGCCTTGTATCCTACTGTTCCTTCATTCAAACCCCAGAGATTTAGCCTTCATTTGTTCCCCTCTTGTTGTATTCTTACTCTTCCATGTCCATTCACCTAACAGTCGACTATTTAATGTAGGCTTTTTTTTAATTTTTTTTTTTGAGACGGAGTCTTGCTCTGTTACCCAGGCTGGAATGCCAGTGCCCAAGTAGCTGGGATTACAGGCACGCGCCCGCCACTTGGCTGATTTTTGTATTTTTAGTAAAGATGAAGTTTCACCATGTTGGCCAATCTGGTCTCAAAGTCATGCCCTTAGGTAATCCACCCACCTCGGCTTCCCAAAATGCTAGGATTACAGGCATGAGCCATGGAGCCCAGCCACCAAATTTATTCTGTTACATATTTACATTGTATGCAAGTATACAAATGATGTACAAATTAAGCAAATTAAACATATACTAATAATCGAGATTGTGGCAGTCAATTATTCAGCTCCACAAACACTGAATGACTTCAATTTGCTAGATACTATGTTAGGCATTCGAAATTTAAAACCTTCAAAGACTTCCTGGGGCAGTAAAGTGGTGCAGTCAGGACAATTCCTCACTCTTCTGCCAGTAGTCCAAGGTCAGGGCTCATCTCTGTTATCTAAGTTTTGTCTTTCCAGGTGTTAAAAGTTTCTAATTTAACTTGAGATTCAAAAAATCTTAAGTTTTACGCCACACTTGTTTGTATTATGCTTACCTGTCAATAAAATGTTTTAAGCCCATTCAACCAAAATATGTTGATTTTAAATTCAGACTTAAATAACTGTCAAGCTCTGCATTAAATATCAAGTGACTTTTTCTTGTTGTATGATTAAATATGAAGTTTTAACATTTTCTTCCCATCCCCCAAAGGCTGCCTTTTTCTACTGTTCTTTGTTGATTGTGTGTATTGTGGTTTTTATTATAGCATCACCACCCTGTGTTGTAGTTACTTTCTGATGGCATCATCTCACTCAATCCCTGGGGTATATAGATCCCACTTTAAAGACTACTACTGCTTTAGGTTGTAAACTCTGTTGAAGGGGAAAACATGTTGAGTTTTGCTCCTTATTGAGCTGTAGATCTTAGTACAATCCCTGGTGTATAGTAAGAGCTCAATAAATATATTTTAGATGAGTGAATGTGCGAACTCTTATTCCCCCTCACCATCACCACCACTTTTCAGCCTCCCAAGTAGCTGGAAGTACAAGTGCCTACCACCACACCCAGCTAATATTTTTGTATTTTTAGTAGAGATGGAGTTTTACCATGTTGGCCAGGCTGGTCTTGAACTCCTGACCTCAGGTGATCCACCCACCTTGGCCTCCCAAAGTGCTGGGATTACAGGCGTGAGCCACTGCGTCCAGCCTTCTATTTATTTTTAAACATTTTTCCTTTTGCTCTTAGTTTTCATCTTTCAGCCCAAATCTCCTCCAACCACACACTTCTAAGTGTATTAGAAGGTTGCTTCAGTATTGCTTTGAAAAGGAAAGTATTTAACATCCTGGGCAATTTGTTTTATTGTTATAGCAGCTGCGGTTGAATTAAAAAATACAGTTGGAAGTTTCATTAGAATACAATTCTGATTAGTGAAACTGTTGTTTCATTGGGAAGTATTTGCATGACATCACGAAACACATCTTTTCAGAAAAGATATAAGCCAATGTTTGCCTCTGGACATGTCAAAGTTGACTAAAATACAGGCCAAGTAGCAGTTATTTTATGCTAAAGATGACACTGCAGCCTCTGTTGGTTCCTACCTTTCTATTTTCCCCTGTAATCTTTTTTTCTTCTGTTCTGATTTGTGTTTTCTATTATCTTGCTGCCCAGAATTCCCACAGGCCTGGCTTGCCTCCATCGGAGGCAGACACGGATTAAAGGCAGTTTCTTGTTCTCAGACCTTGGAGTCAGGTCCACACTTCCATTGGTACTTTGCTACTCCTTCTCTTCACTGCTGTTCAACAATATGCACTGCAGTTCATCTCTATCCTTGTCCTTGAGTGTTCATCTTGATTAACATCAACTACTTGAAGACACTGCCTATGCCTGGTCTGCTATGTTATTTTCTTAATGGCTGGCAGAATTTCTGGCAAATCACAAATGTTCAAATTTTATTAGTGAATAAACAATTTGTACGATTTCTGGCTTCTGTAGCTTTTTCCTTTCTACTTCCTTTTATACTCTTTAGTACTCTCTCCAGGAGTGACTGGGCAAGGAAAGAAGTCTGCATTCTCAGCCTTCTCTATCCACATTTGCTTCGTAGGTCATATCATCCCCTTTCATGAGTTTGGGTTTCATCTGTAGTCTGATGACTCCCAGATGTATTTCTCCAGCCCATATGTTTTCCCTGAATTCCAGACTTACATTATTTGACTATTAGTGACTTCTCTAAATGAGATACATTCATGAATGAGATATCCAAAAGACATCTCCAACTAAGCATAACCAAAAATGAACTCTTAATTGGCCCTCAAACCTGATCTTCCCACAATAGTCCCTAGATTTGTAAATGACAGTTCTATGGACCCAGTTTCTCAGATCAGACACCTTAGAATTACCTTTAGTTCCTCTTTTTTCTAACCTACTGCATCCAGTGCATCAGCAACACTCTACTACTTGACCTTTGAAACACGTGATGAATCTGTTTGCTTTTCGCCATCCCTATCATGACCACCTGGTTTAAGTTACTATCAACAATTGCTTAATGTTGTAATGGCCTCATAACCAGACTTCTACTTCTGCCTTTGCCGCCTACAGTCTATTCCCAAACCAGGTGCCAGAGTTATCCTTTTAAAACCAAAGCCAAATCATGTCACATGTCTGCTCAGTGTTGTCTAGCAGCTTCCCATCTCCTTGAGAGTGAAAGTAAAAATCTTTACAATGGCCTATGAGATCCTTCACGATTTTGCACCTTGCCATTTCTCTGACCTTGGATAGCTGCTCTATCAGACCACCCACAATGGCCTCCTTATTTCTTGAACACACCAAGCACTAGACTGCCTCAGGGCCTTTGCATTTACCCTTTCCTTCATGCCTAGAATGATCTAATCCAGAAATTTCCAAGACTTATGCTGGTTGCTATATTCCTGTCATTTTCTCAGGAAGTTCCCCTGGATCATTCTCTTTAAATTTGCAACACCTCCCTCCCTGCCTCCGACACTCTGGAACACTTTGACTCTGCTTTATGCTTCTCCTTAGCACTTAACATTCTAGCACACTACAGAGTTACTTTTTAATATTTGTGTATTATCCCCCCAACTCCATAAGCTCATTGAGGACAGAGACTTTGTTCTGTTCACCACTGTTGCCCCAGCACTTAGAACGCTGCTTGGCACTTTGGTAGAAGCTCAATAAATATTTATTGAATTAATAAAAGAACAAATGAATTAATGTAAAATTGAAATGCAAGTCAATAATGTATGTTTTTACTAGGTATCATTTGGTCAAAAATTAAGTCAAAGAGAAAGAAAATACTAACTACAATCGTTTAAAAAATACTATATGTGAGTATAATTTTTCTGTTCCCTGTTACAGTAGAGATAATAAATTTCTCCTTTTGCCTTTCTGAAATTTGAAAATCTGAAAAATTAATATGCTCTGAAGGAATATCTAACATTTTAAAGTGCTATACAAAAAGAAGACTGTAACTATAGTTTTAATGAAAAGGAAACATTATTTAGCCTTAAATTGCTATGAATTTGGGATATCTTACCCTTTCCATGCATGCACCAGTTATCTTGAATATCAAGCATGTTCTCTTGAAATAGAAACTGTTATATTTATTTCAGTGATGAATCCAATTTGGTAACAATTCTTTCCCTTTTTATTATGCATTTCTATGGACTTTCTCAACAAACTCATTTTATGCTTTCAACATTATAATAAGACAAACAAATTGAGCCACAGAAGACTTAAGTGACATGACCAAGTATACAAAGCCAGTTAATGCAGAATTAAGATTTAAAGTCTCAGTTCTCACCTTCTTTATATGCTAAGATATGCTGAAGATAAGATTTTAAGACAGATGGTCAATGTGTTGTTACTTTGCTGGTTATTCAAAGATACATTTCATAATTGATTTATTTCATTCTGAAACATATTAAAGAGCTAAAAGATTTCCAGGTCTTTTAGCTCTTTAACAAAAGTAGACAAAAGCATAAGATAAACTTTTAGCCAAAAAACTAGCTGTGCACAACTGACAAAGAACAGCAATGTGGTTTCTATTGTTAAGGAGTATGTTCTGGTTAGGTAGGAAGTTTTGAAAATGCTTTGTGAGATTTTTTGCAGCTGGCTATGCTTTGTGCTAATTCTGTCATTTGAAAAACATGTTTTTTTAAAACTTAGCCATAAGTGAATTAGTTATTCTAAGTTATGGGATGTTTTAGTTATTAGTATAATGTGTCATAAAAGGCATTGCTTTTGTGTACTTGCAATATTAAACATGATCTTATATTTCAAAAACTGGTAGTGCAACTGATTTTCACAGTCTCAAGTTCACTTTTGCCAAGAGTGAATGTGGCATGTTAAGTTTCAAGGGAAATTCTACAAGTTTGTGTTGCAGTTTATTTTTGAAAACTATTTCTTGGCCTTTGATTGTAAAGCACTTTTTTCTTCCCAAATTCATATATCCCTTAGTTCATTCTCTGTTGGGTTAAATAGCATTCTATTGAAATTCTATTGTAATACATCTGATAGAGAAGATCTGAAATTCTATTGAAATACATCTGATAAGAGAAGACTGTTACAAGGTATAAAACGTAAAAGTTTTCAAATACCCTAGGAGCATAAAATTGGGAAAATTTTAGATGGTTTACAGTCTAGAAAATATAGAATACTATTTGTTAATACTTTTTTTGAGACATGGTGTCACTCTGTCACCCAGACTATAGTGCTGTGGCACCATCTTGGCTCACTGTAGCCTCTGCCCTCCAGTGATCCTCCTACCTGAGCCTCCTGAATAGCTGGGACCACAGGTGTACTCCACTAAGCCCAACTATTTTTTTTTTTTTTTTAGTAGAAAATGTTGGTGAGGCTGGTCTCAAACTCGTGAAGTCAAGGAATCCATCCACCTCACCCTCCTAAGTGCTAGATTACAGGCCTGAGCTATGAGGCCTGGTCAACTTTTACTGAGTCTTTTTTTTTTTGAGACCAAGTCTCATTTTGTTGCCGAGGCTGGAGTTCGATGGTGTGATCTCAGCTCACTGCAACCTGCACCTCCCAGGTTCGAGTGATTCTAGTGCCTCACCCTCCCGACTAGCTAGGACTACAGGTGTAAGCCACCACGCCTTGCTAATTTTTGTATTTTTAGTCGAGATGGGGTTTCCCCATGTTAGCCAGGCTGGTCTCGAACTCCTGATCTCAGGAAATCTGCCCATCTCTGCCTCCAAAAGTGCTGGGATTACAGGCATAAGCCACCCCGGCCCAGCCTTTACTACATCTTAATTTAAACATAATCTTTTCATTTTTTTCTTCACTTCTCTGAACACTTTTACTTCCCTGAATGTGATGTAGAACAAAATGTTCCTTCCTTCTTTCCCCATGACCAATGTGCTCTGCGCAGGCTTTTATCATTTATAATATTAATGTTATAATTGTTTGCTTATACCTCTCTTCCCCAAGTCAAGTGACGAATATGTGTCATTCATCTTTGTGCCTCTAGCATGCTGTTCGAGTTACATAGCAGGCATTCAATAAATGTTTATTGAGCTAGTCTCTCAGAAGACAATTTATTTTCCTCATGATAAAGATAGCAAGTTAGACACAGGCTGTTTCAGAATGTACAAAAAAAAAATGTTGAAGCACCCAGTTCATAACATAGTTTATCGTACTTTAATGACAAGATAGGCAGCTTCTGACATGGCTCCCAATAATCTTTGCCAGCTGATATTTATGCTGGTGGGTTGGACCTAGTAACTTGTTCCTAACAGATAGAAAGGCAAAAATGATGGAATGTCACCTAAATTGTTAGAAAAGAAGGTGTGACCTGTATCTTATTGGCGCTCCCTCTGTAACTTCTTGGCTTTGTGTACTTTCATGAAGGAACGTGCTATGGAGGTATCTCTATGTCAAGGAACTATGGCTGGTCTCTAGTCCACAGGGAGCTGGGAAGTGAGGTTCTGAAACTAACAACGCTTCAGAAACTAAATCCTGCCAATCACCACATGAGTGAATTTGGAAGTGGATCCTTCCTCTGAAAAGACTTGAGATTACTCCGTGCTCGGTGTATATCTTGACTGCAGTCTGTGAGAAACTCTGAGGTAGAGAAAGCTGCTAAGGTAAACAATGCCCCAATTCCTCATCTGCAGAAACTTTGAGGCAAAAAATGTTGTTCCAAACCACTAGATTTTGAGATAATCTGTAATGTAGGAATAGATAACACTTTTTAAAACAGAATCAGACATGGAAGAATTGAAATAAAGTTTATTTACTTTACTTATCAAAACAATCAAGTTATGCCTAGTGTTTGATAACTATGTCAATATATCAGTCATGAGAATTTACTTTTCACAAAATGATTTCCTCATATCATGAAAAACATACACACATATGGGTATAGGTTACTCAATTTTAAAAAGAAGAGGTCAAGGCAGGCCACTTTGTAAACAAATTAAGCAGCTTTTTCATTGGTTAGGGAACTTATTGGTAAGGAATCCTCATTCCTCAACCCATGTCCACCTAATATCAGTAAACGTTTTCTCAACTCAGGGATAGTCAAGTGCCTCAATTTCTCACTTCGTTTATTATTTTGAGTTAAGGCATTGCAGCTTACTATAACACAAACCAAAACACAAACTTTATATGAGGAAGATAATGCATTGAACTTTCATTCACTAATGGGTAGACCCAATTACTTTATTAGATCAGCCAAGCAAGGAGTGACTAGACTCTGAAAGTCTGAAAGCCTGGAAAGTTGTGTTGTAAAGAAAAATTCCCAAAAAGTAGGGATAAAGATAAAGGGGGGTACAGTATGGAACAGGCATTAAAGGACAGAATTACTTTTCAGAAAACATTCATTCATGAATGGATTCACTTGTTAATTTATCGTCTGCACATAGCAAGAAATCTGGAAGTCAGTACATGTAATGACTATTCTCTGGGGACTCGGTACGTGCCAGGAATTGAGGTGATAAAACTTTTTACCAATATATGGTAAAAGGTGATGTGCCTTAGGAAGTATAGAAAAAGTGCTATGGGAATCCCGATGTCAAAGAGGATGAGGAAAGGGCGGTGTAGCAGTGGGACATTTGCAAAGGCTGTATGCTCTCTCTTTAAAACTGCTCACCTCTCCCCTTCCCAGGTCTCAATTTAGAAATCATCTTTTTAGATAGGTCTTTCCCATACCTGTCTAAAATCAGTTTCTCCTCTTTCGATTTCCTCTTCCTTAGCCACGACCGTACTTTGTTCACAGCACTTAGCACAATCTCTAATTGTTTTGGTTACTTATTTTTACCTCCTACTTTCCCTATTACCCTTCAGGATGGCAGAAATAAGTTTGCCTTGTTCACTGGGGTGTGCCGGGCATAAAGTGTGCGAGCATTTTTTTTTCCTGTTTTTAGAGACAGGTCGCTGGATCGCCAAGGCTGGAGCGCAGTGGCGCGATCGCCACTCACTGCAGCCTCGAAGTCCTGGGCTCAAGCGATCCTCTTCCTTGGTCTCCCAAAGCGCTGGGATCAGGGGCGTGAGTGACTGATTCTAAAACAAGGAGTCACAAAGGGGTACTGGTGTAGGAGGAGAAAAAAACTAGGGGTCCAGACACGAATTCCAATCAAAAGAGCCGGGCCTTCTTGGCAAGTCCCGCTCCAAGAACCCGAGAGGGATCCACAGGGGCGGGGACGCCCTTTGTCGCCGGCGGGAGGGGCGGGCGTGGGTTCCCCTTGCACCCTCCCGCCCCCCCATCTGGACTGTAGGCCCTTGGGGGCTACCATCACGTCTGGGTCCCCAGAACGCGGTGGGCATACTCGCGCCAGGCCCGGATACCAGGGCCTGCCCGGGGGCCCCCTCCTCCAATCGCGCAGCGTGGGGACCGTTAACTGCCCGCGGCTCAGGGCGGTGCCGCCGCCATCCCAGCGCCACTCGGCTCCGCTCTCCCGCCCGACGCGCCCTCGGCGGCCCCGCCCCGCTCCCCCGCGGCGGTCACCCCATTCATCCCGCGGCCGCACCCACCAATCACCGCGCACCAACAGCGCCGCATCTGGCGATGGGGCGGGGCCTCGCCAGGCGCGCGCTCGCCCCCTCCCTGCCTGGAGCTCGCGCCCGGGCCGGGTCATTCCCGGGCAATGACCGGACCTTGTCCCCGCGCTGACCCAGCTTGGGGACATCGAGTGGGGGCGGAAGAGGCGCTAAGCCAGGGAAAGGAGAGTTGTGCGGCCCGGACTGCGCAGCCTTGGGATCGGAGGGTGGTCGAGGCCTTGAGGGAAGAATGGAAGGCGGCCTTGACTTCTAGTGCTCCCACGCTCTCAAGATCCACAGCCCAGAGTGTCCAGGCTGGAGCCTAGGACGTTCCAAGTCCCGAGACGCTCGAGTGGGTGGAATCGCGCGGGGCGAGAGAAGAGACGGAGATGGGCTGCAAGAAAACGGTCCCCTTGGGCAGTTCAGTCTAAGCCTGGAGCTGGGGAAGGGCCTCTGGAGAGAAGCCTTAAATCGTTACTCATCTTTCATAGTCTTTTATAATCGTGAATGAGCCCTCCGTTGTAGACTGTTAATGCGTGTCCAGGTTGCCCGAGAGTGAGGGTAAAACAAAGACTGCTGCGCTTGTGATTAAAATTATATTTGCTTTTGTATCCTCATTAGTTTCATGATATTGAAAATGTTTATTTTTAATAATTGAGCTTTAAAAAAATTCTGAGATATTTGCCAAAAAGTATCACTTACTCACCAGGGAAGGTAACAAGAGGAAACCTAGTGGCTTTTTTGTTGATGCCAAAGGTTACTCCCTCTTCCTCACCAAAAAAAAAAAAAAAAAAGGAAAAAGAAAAGAAAAAAAAAAACCTTAAAGGCACAGAAAGCAGTTTGGTTTGATCGTAAAGTCTTGCTAGATATTTTTGCTTCTCATAATCCTTTTAACAAGTCTGTAGGAATAGATGGGTATTACCACCAGTTGTAGATGTTGAAACAGGCTGACATTCATCTGGCCATAGTTTGTAAGTAACAAAGTATGGGCCTGTCACCGGTAGAGGGTCATGACTGCAAGTTGTCCAGGTTCTTGACGTTTTGAACAAAGAATTGGACAAGACGCCCAACAAAGCAAAGAAGGAAGCAACAAAAGAACGAAAGCAGGGATTTATTGAAAACGAAAGTGCAATCCACAGTGTGGGAGCTACCTGGGAAGCGGCTCAAGGGCCTGGATACAGAATCTTCCTGGGTTCAAGTACTCCCTAGAGTTTTCCCATTAGCCACTTCATGCTCACCTCATGTAAATGAAGGGGTAGCCGGCAATCAGTCTGATTGGTTGTGACAACAACCCTTCCAGAGGCTGGAATGAAGTTACAAAGTTGCAAAGGAAGTCTAGACCAGAAATCTGTCTGATTTGTTGCCCCAATCTTCCATCTGCCCTAAGATGAAAGAAAGTGAGTGGTCTCTTCCTTTTGTCACTTAAGAGTGGAAAGTTAAGGTTTTCCTTTCAATTTAGTTCTAGGAATTCCGTGTGAAACAGCTTTAGGTTCTCTGTCTCCTGCCTCAGGCCCTTTCCATACTTCTTTCCCTTAGATCATGAAATTTTAACCCACAATAAAGGCAAGGTGAAAAGGAATCTAATGATTCTGGTGTCCTTAGCTAAGGACTCTGCAGCTAGCCAAGTACAAGCACCTCTTGGAGATAAGTTGTGCATTTTGGGAATTCTGCTAAAGTACATAGTTTTTGTGCCGATATTATGAAAGGTAGAAGGAGAGTCCTTGAGATTCTGAAGTGCCAGGTCACACAAGTTGATGACTTTTGTAACACTAGGCTGACCTGAAACAAAATAAGACCTCTTTTGGTTGCTAGGTATTGGCTGCCAGGATGCTGGAGGGCTGCCCAGGTCTTGTTCAGGACTTCAGTCTTTGTGGCAAGTAGAGTATAGAGCAGTTGGATCAAAGACAGAGTTAATTAGGTCACAGAAGGCTTTTTTATGGGGGTAAAGCAGCAAACTATGATGGGACTTTTAGCTCAATCTGGTTGAACAGATTGGCCAACTGTATCTGCTCCATGCACCGTGCTGTGGGCACACAATGATGACTGAGAAATCTTTTCTGCCCAAAGGAAAAGGTTACAGTTGGGGTAGGGTGCACCGTGAGTCAAGTCTATGAATAACTAGGAAAGGAAAGCAGCACATAAAGTAACAATAGGGAAGTATAAAGCAAGAATTATAGTGGGTGCAATGAGTTTTGACAGAGCAACTGAGGTCAAAATCCAGAGCAAAGAAAGGAGACCCCTTTAGGCTGCAAGTTGAGGAGTTAGAGCTTTTCTGCATCAAGCTGCCAGAGTGGCCTTTAAAAAGAAATGCCAATGCAACATCCTGAAACAACCTTTAATAGCTTTCCCATTGCAGTTGGTACAAAATCCCAAATCATTACTGTGGCCTAAAGACCTGCCTGAGCTGGGTCCTTGCTTACCTGCCCAGCCTCCCTGGCACCACTCTCTACACGTGTGCCATACTATTCCTCTCCCTGTGAGTTTAATCTGGGTCTTTTACACATGCTGTTCCCTCTGCCCAGTCACCTTACCACCCTGTCCCACTTTTGTACCCCTTTATCCAGGTCATCTTTCTATCTTGGCTTCAAACTACTTCCTCTGAGAAGCTTCCCTTCAAAATAAAGTCCACTGTCATCGTATCCTTTACTTTTTTCCCCATGCACTCATCGAAATTTGTAAGATATTGTTATTTGTGTGATTATTGATTACCTCTTTAAATCTGCCTGTTCCTTAATGACACTCTTTCCCCATAGATCATATAACAATTTATAATATATATTTATTTGTGCAGTTATCGTGCTTCTGTCTGCTGGCCTAACCTGTTTTTAGGCTCTATGTGGATGTTGTTTCATTTCTCATGATATCCAGTGTTTAGCACAATGCTTGGCATATGGTCAATGCTTGATAAATATTTGTCAAATTAATATTCCAGATCATTTGGTCTAGGACACATGTTATGGAATGGTGGGCAACAGGCTGGGTAAAATAGGATGAAGGCAGATTGCAAGGGGCCAAGCAGAAGCTTTTCTTTTTCTTTTTGTTTTTTTTATAGGTATGGGGTCTCACCATGTTGCATAGGCTAATCTCAAATGGTTGGGCTCAAAATGTCCTCCTGCCTCCGCCTGTCAAAGGGCTGGGATTACAGGCGTAAGCCGCCACACCTGGCTCAGACAGGATTTTCTACCCAATTGGTTAGACCTGTGCTGTTCACACAGAAGCCACTAGCCCCACATGCAGCTACTGAGCACAGAAAATGTAGCTAAGGACTGAGGAATGGAATTTTACATTTTATTTAATTTTAATTAATTTACGTGTTCTAATGGGTATGTGAATCTACTTTTTCAAGTATAATTTTATGAAATCTATATACAGATCAAGGGTTTCTGGTGAAAATTTAGTGTCTGAATTGAGAAGTACTATAAATGCATTGGAATTTGAGACCTTAGACAAAAAAAATGTAAAAAATCCTCGAATTGTTTCTATTAATTATATGTTGACATGGTAATAGTTTGGCTACATTGGGTTAAGTACAATATGTTTTTAGATTAATTTTACTTATTCTAGGTATTTACCCAAAAGAATTAAAAGCAGGGACTCAAACAAATACCGGTACAGGAATATTCATAGTAGCATTTTTCATAATAGCCCGAAGGTGGTAATACTCAAATGACCATTAACAGCTGAATGGATATATTAGTTCATTTTCACACTGCTATAAAGCACTGTCTGAGACTGAGTAACTTGTAAAGGAAATAGGTTTAATTGACTCACAGTTCTGCATGTCTGGGGAGCCCTCAGGATACTTAAAATCATGGCAGAAGGCAAAGGAGAAGCAAGGCATGTCTCACACGGCAGCAGGAGAGAGAGAGAGAGCAAAAGAGGGGAAGTGCCACACTTTTAAACCATCAGATCTCATGAAAACTCAATATCATGAGAACCGCATGGGAGAAACTGTCCCCATGATATAATCACTTTCTATCTGGTCCCTCCCTTGACATGTGGGGATTACAATCTGAGATGAGATTTGAATGGAGACACAGAGCCAAACCATATTATTCCACCCCTGGTCCCTCCCAAATCTCATGTACTTTTACATTTCAAAACCAGTTATACCTTCCTAACAGCCCCCCAAAGTCTTAACTAATTCCAGCATTAACTCAAAAGTCTAAGTCCAAAGTCTCACCTGAGACAAGACAAGTCACTTCTGCTTATAAGCCTGTAAAATTAAAAGCAAGTTAGTTACTTCCAATATACAATGGGTGTACAGGCATTGGGTAAATGTTCCCATTCCAAATTGGAAAAATTGGCAAAAACAAAGGGGCCATGGGCCCCATACAAGTCTGAAACCCAGCAGAGCATCCATTAAATCTTAAAGCTCCAAAATAATCTCTTTTGACTCCATGTCTTACATCCAGGGCATGCTGATGCAAGGCGTGGGCTCCCAAGGCCTTGGGCAGCTCCACTTCTGTGGCTCTGCAGGGTACAGCCCCTCTTTTGGCTGCTCTCACCAGCTGGCATTGAGTGCCTGTGGCTTTTCCAAGCACATGGTGCAGGTTGCTGATGGATCTACCGTTCTGGTGTCTGGAGGTGGTGGCCCTCTTCTCACAGCTCCACTAGGCAGTGCACCAGTAAGAACTCTGCGTGGGGTCTCAAACCCCACATTTCCTTTCTGCATTACCCTAGTAGAGGTTCTCCATGAAGGCTCTGTCCCTGCAACAGACTTCTGCCTAGACTTCCTGGCATTTTCATACATCCTCTGAAATCTAGGTGGAGGTCCCTAAAGCTCAATTCTTATCTTCTGCACACCAGCAGACCCAACTTCATATGAGAGCTGCCAAGTCTTGGGGTTTGCAACCTCTGAAACAATGGCCCAAGCTGTACACAGCCCTCTTTTAGCCACTGCTAGAGCTAGAGTGGCTGGGATGCAGGGCACCAAGTCCTGAGGCTGTACAGAGCAACAGGGCCCTGGACTTGGCCCATGTAACCATTTTCCCCTCCTAGGCCTCTGGGCCTGTGATTGGAGAGCCTGCTGCAAAGATTTCTGACATACCTTGGAAACATTTTCCCCATTGTCTTGGCTATTCACATTCAGCTCCTTGTTACTTATGTAAATTTCTGCAGCTTATTTGAATTTCTCCCCAGAAAATGGGTTTTTCTTTTCTACCTCACTGTCAGGCTGCAAATTTTCAAAATTTTATGCTCTGCTTCCCTTTGTTTTTTTTTGAGACAGAGTTTCACTCTATCGCCAGGCACCAGGCTGGAGTGCAGTGGCGCAATCTCAGCTCACTGCAACCTCTGCCTCCCAGGTTCAAGCAATTCTCCTGCCTCAGCCTCCCAAGTAGCTGGGACTACAGGCACATGCCACCATGCCCAGCTAATTTTTGTATTTTTAGTAAAGACAGGGTTTCACCATGTTGGCCAGATGGTCTAGATCTCTTGACCTCATAATCCACCTGCCTCAGCCTCCCAAAGTGCTGGGATTACAGGCATGAGCCACCCAGGATTACATGCATGTGCCCGGCTGCTCTGCTTCCCTTTTAAATATACATTTCAGTTTCAACAGTCTTTTTGTAAATGTGTATGACAGGATGCTTTCAGAATCAGCTAGGTCACCTATTGAATGCTTTGCTGCTTAAAAATTTCTTCTACCAGATACCCTAAATCATCTCTCTTGAATTCAACGTTTCACAGATCTCTAGGGAAGGGGTAAAATGCCTCCAGTCTCTTTGCTAAAGCCTAGCAAGAGTGATCTTTACTCCAGTTCCCAATAAGTTCCTCATCTCCATCTGAGACTACCTCAGCCTGGACTTCATTGTCCATATCACTATCAGCATTTTGGTCAAAAGCCATTGAACAAGTCTCTAGACAGTTTCAAACTTTACTTCATCTTCCTGTCTTCTTCTAAACCCTCCAAACTTTCCCAACCTCTGACCATTACCCAGCTCCAAAGTCACTCCCATTTCGAGATATCTTTATAGTAGTCCCTAACTCCGCATACAATTTTTCTGTCTTAGTCCATTCTCATACTGCCATAAAGAACTGCCTAAGACTGGGTAATTCACAAGCAAAGAGGCTTAATTGACTCATAGTTCCACAGGCAGGGGAGGCCTCAGCAAACTTAAAGTCATGGCAAAAGATGAATAGGAAGCAAGGCACATCTTACATGGCATCGGGAGCAAGAGAAAGAGAGAGAGTAAAGGGGGAAGTGCCACACTTTTGACGTATCAGCTCTCATGAGAACTCACTCAGTAACACAAGAACAGCATGGAGGGAACAACCCTCATGATCCAGTCACCTCCCACCAAGTCCCTACCTTGACACGTGGGGATTCAAGATGAGATTTGGGTGGAAACACAGAGCCAAACCATATCGGTGGATAAATACACAATGGAATATTATTCAGCCTTAAAAGGAAATGAAATTCTGCCACATGCTACAATATGGATGAACCTTGAGAACATCGCTAAGTTAAATAAGCCAGATACAAAAGATCAAGTATTGTGATTCCACTTACATGAAGTACCTAGACAAGCACATTTGTAGAGCCAGAAAGTACAGTGGTCACCAGGGGCTGGAGGGAGGAGGGAATGGGTAGTTATTGTTTAATGAGTATAGAATTTCTGTTTGGATGATGATAAAGTTCTGGAAATGAATTGTAGTGATAATTTCATAACATTGTGAATGTACTTAGTCCACTGAATTATACATTTTAAAATTGTTAAAATGGTAAATTTTATGTTATATACATTTTACAGCAATGAACACATTTTTTAATCAGTTTATTTCTTTTTATTTTTAAAAACTACAGCCACTGTCAAGGTACAACTTGGGCCATTGCTTCCAAGGGTGCAAAATTTAAATTACATATGTGACTTTCCACCGTGGGCCTGATACATAGCAAGAAGAAGAAGGACTATTCTCCCATCAATGAGGTGGTGACCCAAGAATACATCATCAACATTCACAAGGGCACCTTCAAAAACCATGCACCTCCAGCAAATCAGATAAATCTCAAAATTTGCTGTGAAGGAGGTGAGAACTCCAGATGTGCATACCAGGCTCCACAAAGCTGTCTGGGCCAGAAGGTTACGGAATGTCCCATACCACATCCATGTGCAGTTGTCTGCAAAAAGGTAATGAGGATGAAGAATCACCAAATAAGCTCTGTATGTTGGTAGGTATGTACCTGTCACCATCTTTATAAAATCTGTAGACAGTCAATATGGATGAGAACTAACTGCTGATTGTCAAATACAGTACCACTGCAAAAATGAATAAATAAATACATGATATGGCTGTCTCATTGTATTTTCTCACTTTTTGTCTCCCTTCCTTCCTTCTTCCTTTTACCCTCCCTCCCACTCCCCTCCCTCCCTTCCTCTCTTCTTTCTTTCCTTCCCTCTCTCCCTCTCTGCCTCCCTCCCTCCTTCCCTCCTTCCCTCCCTCCCTCTCTCTCTCTTTCTTTTCTCTCTTTCTTGGTGGAGTCTCACTCTGTCACCCAGGCTAGAGTGCAATGGCATGATCTTGGCTCACTGCAATCTCTACCTCCCAGGTTCAAGCAATATCCTTGCCTCAGTCTCCCAAGTAGTTGGAACTATAGGGGTACACCAGCATGCCTGGCTAATTTTTGTATTTTTTGTAGAGACAGGGTTTTGCCATGTTGTCCAGGGTGGTCTCAAACTCCTGAGCTCAAGTGATTGGCCTACCTCAGTCTCCCAAAGTGCTGGAATTACAGGTGTGAGCCACCGTGCCTGGCCTTCTCATTGTATATCTATTGGCATTACTGGGTTAGACAATGGGGAACTCTGGGAGAGGATGAGTAAATTTCTGTGATGAAGTTTCTCGCTAATGTCTGTGGCACCAGGAAGGCTGCTTGTAGGAGAGCAAGAAGGCAGAAGATACTGATATACCCAAGCATTGAGGATTTGGTAAAATATGTCATGTATAAAAAGGCACATGTGGAAAAACCTGGTGGGAAGGAATTTAATCTGGGCAAGGGCTTTCCTTGTGGCTGCAATAAAAACCTTCTAGAGATAATGTTTTCTCTGCTGTAATGGGATAACTTGGCAATAAGCCCAGTGCGATGTACCTTATTTGTTGTGGGATCAAATGTGTTAACGTGGGAAAGGGCCCTTTAATCTGAGCTGAGAGGTACAGATAAGGTGTCAGTTACGGTTAATCACAAGTACAAGATTTCTTCAGTGTTTTCATGGTGATGTGTCCTGTCTGTTCTAGATCTTGCAGAGAAACCCTAGCTTTTGGGAGATTTTCTGCCAGTGACATATTTTCTATTTCATATAAAACTGTTTGAAGGATTATCCTTTATGACTGCCTGTTACCTCAACTCCTCCAAAACTGCACGATTAACTATTTTAAGAATGTTGCCCTTGGAGAATGATTAGCTGTGTGTTCAACATTGTCCTGCTATTTGTGAGATTTTCAATCACTCAGAAGCAAGGCAAGTACTGACCCAAACTCAGAAATGTCCTCTGTGTCCAGGGACCAAAAGGCTGTGGGAGAAGGTAAATGGACAATGATTGGAGAAAAATTTGATTGTTCAACTTAGTCTGATGCTCAGGGAAGCCAATGTGATACATGACCAAGAACTATTACAGGGTTCATCTTATGGGTTCTCCGAGGTTTGAGCCACATTGGACCCTTGACCCTGGCTTCTAAACATCCTTACAATCCTCCACACAGTTTAGGAAACAGTCCAGCTCCTCAGGCCTGCCCAGATTAAGAATGGCTTATGGTCAGAATGACTTATGCCTCTTCAGAATTAAAATTTCACTTGAGTGGGCTGAAACTGGCTCTTACTCTGGGAATATCAGGGGGAAAAATGTTCACTGGAGAAAAATGAAAATATGAGTTTAATACTCTACAATATAATGCTGGGGTGTTCTCTGCCCAAATGAAATCTGGAGCATAGGAAGTGCTGAAAAGTTTGCATCAAATAAGTTTTATTTATCTTGATTGATCTATCATTTATCTATTTAGATATTTACATTTATTACATGTTTTGATTAATTTAGGGTAGCTTAGTTCTTTTTAAATATCCCTGTAAGGCCCAAGATTGTGTCTTGGCCTCACCACTCTAGTAATTATCAAAGGTCCATTGCTGCACTCCCACTTCTATAGCATTGCTGCTGATCTGAGATGAGGTATGTATACTTTTAAAACCATCTAAATTCCTACACCCTACCCTGGATAAATAGTGTCTTTGATGAGACGTTCTCTGTAGCCTCTACTGTGATGGCTGATCATGGCCAGGATTTTGCACTGTGTTCCTAGATATCAAAGGTAATGGAGTTACTAAAGTATTCCTTTTTATTAGACTGAGAAGAAAGCTATTTCTATTTCTGTGCTCCACTATATCTAAGGCATTCTATGGCTATGTTTGTTCTAGACAAAGTAGGAATTAGAGATAGTTATCTACAAAAAAGCCTAAGGTTCATTTTGACCTGAATCTTTTAAGTAACAATTGTTTTAACTTAACCTGGTGATGAGTCTAGCATCTGCCATCCACTTTAATGAGAAATATAAGCATTACACAGTTTCTCAGGGAAAAGAATGAGGCATGGGGAAGAGGTGCTCACCCTTAAATGCTTTAATTGCCTGAAAATAACTATTACTATGTGGCTTTTGCTGGCCACAGTGGCATTCATCTGTAATTCCAGCTACTTGAGAGGCCGAGGCTGTCGCATCCCTTGAACCCAGGAATTTGAGGCCAGTCTGGGCAATGTAGTGAGATTCTGTCTAAGAAAAAAAAAAAATTTGCCTGCCAGCAGACTATTACTAGTCACTATTTTATAGGTTAACAAGCTTCTTGACTCATTTTTTTCCCATGTGATGCCAGAGAATGCATTTCAGCTAAAGGTATTAAAGACATTAACAGATACCTAAACCTTTAATCTAGAAGTACCTATTTTCAATGGATGTCAACGCTCTTTAATCTTTTGGATGGTTCTGAGGGAGCCACAGTGGTATTTTATGTATTTGGCTATAATGTCTGCACCCTAAATTGCCATGGTGTGAACATTTCTGGGTTCTAAATTTGTGGTAGCAGTTGCTATAGCTGTGGGTTTGTTTTTTTCTGACAGAGGTAAATTATGATTCTGAATTGTGTCCCACCTCCGTGTCTATTGAACAATATAAGGTATTTCTGTAAAGCCAAGTATTAATATTTACTAACGTTAAAAAAATTATGGGGGGGCAGAAACTACAACCATTGGCTGTTCCTTTTTTTCTAAAGTATGCATAAAATCCCAAATCCACCTATTGATTGGTCTGAATGAATACAGATTTCAAAATCATCTAAGCAACATTGTAACATTTAGTCCAAAAAATAAAGGAAGGCAATTGACTCCCAGTATTCTAGATTAATAACTCAAACTGTTTTAAAAAAATACATCCCATACATTTCTTTACTTGAATATACATCTTTTCCATGGTTTTGCAATTTTGTTTCTGTTTTTTTAACTTAATAATTACAATATTTTTCCATGTTGCTACATTATCTTTTTAAAATGTCCATTAAATGATTATACCACAGCCATTGCTTTAGCCATTAGTGTTCAATGCAAATTTCTAGGCCTTGAATCTACTCTCAATATTTTTGAATCAATAGGTTTGGTTCAAGAACCTTCATTAAATAAATTCTTCTGTTTTACCAAAGGTAAAGCCTGAGATTCAAGGATAGGAGTGGCTTTAGGAGTGCCTCTACTGCTGAATAGGAAAGGCATCATTTCCACCATTGTAAATAATATTGCAATGAATATTGTTGTGAACATAGCTTCTTCCTTCTTTGAATAATGTACTTTTTTTTGCTATGTCATATTTCTTCCTAAATAGGAAGAACCAAAAGTCTGTAGCATTTTAATCTACATTCCTGACTTTCATATATTCTTTTCCCTGATTAATTTATCAACAAGTATCTTCAACAATGGTAAACCTGACTTTAGCTACATTTTAAATTGTAAATATGAGACAGCCAATAGTTTCAAGTTGATGAAGTTAACAGAAAAGATCAAATTCTTCCATACTCTACCTAGTGGACTAAACAGAATGGGGAAGAAGGCCGTGAAGGTGCGGGTGGATCTGCAGCCATTGGTGAGGAACTGATAGGTGGTCATACGACAGCATTAACTCATGTTCGTGAATGTTCTTTATACTTAGAGAGCCATTTCACATCCATTAACTGATGAGGTTCTCTCCACTCTGTGAGTAGGTATGATTATTCCCATTGCATTTTTGAGGAAACCAAGGCTCAAGATTGCTAAACAATTTGTCCTGAGCAGCTGGTAATTGTTTGAATATGGAAGATTTTCTGCCTTGCATCATACTCAAGTAGTTATTTACTGGGGATGCCCTTTTCGTAATATACTATCCAAAGAGCTTTTCTTCTTTATCTCTAATTTTACTGCTGTTTTAAAAATTAGGCAATTACAGTTCCATCAGCTCAATTCAAAACCCAGGTAATAAGCAACATTTAGTTTCAAGGTACTCTAGGGAATACAAAAATGAGAGGGCACAGCCCTGGGCTTTTGGGAACTTTCATCCGGTAAATGTAAACAGCACATTTAAAACAAGACAGAACCAGGGACTGTAGAGTATTTTCTAATGCCTTCCTTTACAGTTGAGGAAACAGGTCTGGCTTCAAGGATTCCCCGTTTGAGTTACTGCAAATAATCCTTTGGTGCTAGTCTCCTGCTGTGGACTGCAAGCTCCTCTAGGGCAGGGCATGGCTTCCTTATACCCATTGCTGCGCCCAGTGTTTGTGCACGGGCAGGTATGGAGTGGGCATACATCTGATGCATCTTGGCCTCAATTTTTTCCAAATGGAATATGCCTCATGATATTTTTCTTTATACAACAGGTATTTACTTAGTTTCCGTTATGTGGCATGTACGTTTTAGGCAGTTCTTCCAAAGTCAAAAGGTATAATCAATCTTTTGCCTTGCAGGAGTTTGATATCTATATGGTATATTATATCATAGGAATAATGATCAGAGTGTCTCTGCTTCTGGCTTTAGTTCTATACTCTTAGTGCTAAAGAGGCACATGACTTCTAACAGCTGAAAAAGTTTCAGGAATACTCCCTTTACCTCTTTCTCTTAATCCCAACTCTACATAACTCTGAACTGCATGTAGAATTTTTGAAATTGTAGGGAGCTGTCAAGGCAAAGACATAGAGTGGTAAAAATGTACAAAATGTTGGGAGCTGGTAAATGAGCCACATGGCCATAGTTTAGGGCTCATGGAGACTTTAACTGGAGATGAGGTCAAAGGGTCAGCTTGACACCACAGCAGAGGGCCTTGGGAGAAGCCATTTAGATTTTCGGCAATTGAGAATGTTTTGAGGTTTTTGATAAAGAAAATGAATACCAACGTGCTTGTGTTTAGGAAGGTTATTGTGGCAAGGGTGAGAAGGATGCACCAGGTGGAACAAGACAAATGAGGAGGGTTTTACGCAAGCATGTTATAAGATAATGAAGTTATAGCAAGACAGTAGGAAGGAGAGGAGGGATGAGAGACTGCAGAAGTGGAAACAACTCATGATGGCTGATGGGAAAGAGGAGAGAATTCTTGAAGGTGATGGGTTGTTGATGATAGAGAGGCTGTTGGTGACATCACTCAAAATGTAAGGCAATGAGGAGACTTTTGATTGATGGATGCGAATGATACTATAAATGCAATTTGGACATTTTCTACCAACTAGCTGGGACAGCATAATTTATATCATTTATATCAAGTAATTATATTCAATTCAACTCAACACGTACTTCTGGTGTCCTTACCGCTTGCTAAGTGGTAGAAACGATATAAGCATGAGAAGAGAAAGGCTGCTGTAAATGGCCTTCAATATAATAAAGAAATAAATACAAGCATGAATAATAACAAAAGGTAAAACATTGTATGATATATTATGACAGATATAAGAGCCATTAAGACCTGAAGAAGGAAAAGAATATAGTTATTTAGGGCAAGTTGTAAAGTTTAGAACAGGATAGGATAGAAAATACATTTAAAAAAAATTGAAATGCTATATTTTCAATAAAAATATAATAGATATTTTTCAAAAATATATCTTAAAATAATCAAATTCAGAGAAATTGAATAAAGTTGACTTAGTGTGCAACCAAATGTAATGGATATACTGTGACAATCCTAGTGAATTCCTTCTAAGGGGATGGTAAAAGATGTGCAGGTGAAAATCTATGCCTATAAACAACTAAGAAAAGGAGATTAGCAAAGACGATTTGTGATACTTCAACTTACTGTAGAGTATCATTATAGACTTGAGCTCTACACACTTTGGCAGTCTGTTGATTCTATGCCTGAACATTTTGAAATACCACAGCCTAGGATTTTGGTGGGCTGATCAGTTCCCAGGCAACTTGGCTAATGAGAGCAGCTTCTAAGGTACTGCAGTGGATCTTGTAAGCACGAACAGCTTACAAGTAATTCTCAAAGTGTACAAAGTTAAATAGGTATATATCCTCGTTTGTACAGTGGTGAGTATCCCCACCTGTCACACGGGAGACTGGGGTTCCTTTCTCCGAAGGGGAGAAATAAATAAATAAATAAATAAAAATAATGAACAAATAGGTATTTAACTACACACATATATTAATAAGAATGTACATATGTATGTACAAGGGGTCATTTTTGTAGCATTGATTTTTTATTGCTCGAACAATGGTGACTAGCATTTATTATGGTTTGCTTGTTTGTTTTGAGACAGGGTTTTATTTCCATCACCCAGGTTGGAGTGCAATGGCATGATCTCAGCTCATTGCAAACTGTGCCTCCTAGGCTCAATGATTCTACTGCCTCAGCCTTCGGAGTAGCTGGGACCACAGGAGTGCACTACCAAACTTGGCTAATTGTTGTGTTTTTAGTAGAGACATGGTTTCACTATGTCGCACAGGCTGGTCTTGAACTCCTGAGCTCAAGTTATCCACCTGCCTCAGGCTCCCAAAGTGTTGGGATTACAGGCATGAGCCACCATGCCCAGCCTCATTTATTATATTTAAGAAGAAATTTTATTAAATTTACATTTAATAAAAATTTGTCACAAATACACACACATACCCATACACAAGACCTTCTCTATTTCTGAGCATTCTTCCCAAGAAACAACTTCCAGGGCAGTTTTTTGTTTCTAGAAACAGGCTGGAGTGCACTGGGTATTCACAGGCTCACGTGGTCCTCCTTCCTTAGCCTCCCAAGTAGTTGGGACTGCAGGTGCACACCATTGCACCTGGTGTTTTTCCTGTTAAAGCATGTCTCAACCCAGGTTCTCTAAAAAGCAGAGCCTGAGGCAAGAACAAAGTGCTGACACTTTCTTTGGAATGTCCAGATCTAAGGATTTAAGGGTTAGCAATAAAAAGAAATAAGGCAAGAAAAATTGTGAAGCAAAATGCAGTGATTCCTCATTGGCTACTGCTTTACAGCAAAATGCAGAGACTCAGCAAGTGGCTGGGCAGGCACCTTGACCCAGCATGCAAGATTTCTCTGAAGGAGTTAGAAGGAAGGGACTACATTTTCAAGCAGGCCACAGAAGAGAGAAAAATCAGATTTTTTTCTCTCAAATTTCCAAGAATTTTCACAATCTGAGAGAATTTTCTTCCTGGCTGTCCTTGGTCTCTCATTTCTCATTTCTCATCAGTCAAGGTTTACTCTGCCAGGACTCCCTCACACTTCTGGGTTGTGTCATCTGGCTTTTTAGTGGCTTCTAGAGAAGGCAAATCCCATGCCCCAGAGTGTGACACTTCAAGTCTGAAAGGAGGCCAACCTGGTGGTTGGTTTCAACCTAGAGGAAGAAAGAAGGAGGCTGTTAAGAGGCCCTACAATGCAGACTAGAATACCCCTGCCTTGGGCATGCACATATTGCTCCTGACAATAGCGAACCCTCTGGCCTATCTCAGGAATGGCTCTGTAGCTGAAAAGCTCTGAGAAATAATCTTTCTCTCTCTATCTTTTTTTTTTTTTTGAGACAGAGTCTTGCTCTGTCACCCAGACTGGAGTGTGATGGTGTGATCTTGGCTCACCGCAATCTCTGCTTCCTGGGTTCAAGCGATTCTTCTGCCTCAGCCTCCCGAGTAGCTGGGATTACAGGTCTTTACCACCAGGCCCGGCTAATTTTTGTATCTTTTTAGTAGAAATGGGGTTTCACCGTGTTGGTCATGCTGATGTCAAACTCCTGACCTCAGGTGATCCACCCACCTTGGCCTCCCAAAGTGCTGGGATTACAGGTGTGAGCCACTGCGCCTGGCCTGAGAAATAATCTCTTAACCTACAAATCAGTGGAGCAGCCAAGCTATAAAGACACTTTCAGTTAGGAATATTTGGCCTCAGTGAATGCAGGGCAGCACGCAGCTATTTAACTGGTTTCCTTTCCAATGCCTGGCACATCCGCTAACTCTGCTGGCTGTAGAGAGGCTTGTCGAGCTGCTGTTTGCAGCCCTGTTTGCAATAGCAAAAAGTTGGAAACAATCTGTTTAAATAAATTATAGAATATCCAAACAAGGACATTCTACCCAGTGGTTTAAAAAGAATGAGGTATTTATCTGACACAGTAATGTAGTTGTCTTTTTAAAAATAGATTTTAAAAAATTAGATTACATAATGTATATATGTTACGATTCTAATTGTGGAGGGAAAAGAAAATATTATATATGCTTGTACATGCATTAAAAATTTCTCTAAGGGTACAGAAAAACACGTTGAAAAATGTTATTAGCATGAAAGATCTGAGGAAACCAGGGCAAGGGTAGAGAAGAGCTTCACTTTTTACTTTATGGACATCTGCATAATTCAAGTTATTTTTAACAAACACATATTATTTAAAAAATGAAAATAAGCAAAATGAACAACTATAACTGAAACATACTTAAAATAGAAACTCTTAAAATATTTTTAAAAGTCCAAGGCAGAAAAGAAAATCCACCGGAGATTCTACTAACTAGAGGTAACTATTAATGTTTCGTGATGGTCTCCATTGAAGATACACAAATGGATAACAGGTATATGAAAAGATGTTCAACATCAGCCATCATTAGGAAAATGCAAATCAAAACCACACTGAGCTATCACCTCACACTTGTTAGGGTGACTACAATCAAAAAAACAAAAGATAGCAAGTGTCGGTGAGGCTACAGAGAAACAGAAACTATATGCACTATTGGTGGGGGGTGTAAAATGGTGCAGCTAACGCGGAAAACAGTATGGAGGTTTATTTGTGGAAAAACGAACTCAAACTGTGTGTTTCTCTGTTCTTACACCACAACGATCAACACAGAAGACTTCTGTGACCATTCAAGTGGGGATTTTTCCCGTGCACCAAGCAAGCAATCAGTTCTGCAGCAGACACCAGCTCGGTGTCCTCCAATTCAATTCTGACACTATCTACCTGGAGATAGCCTCAGATCCTGCAGGTGGAGGGCTCAGTCTCCAAGGTTCCCTCCCATTCAGACACCAGTCGCAAGTCTGTGCCTCCAGAACTTCTGACTGACTGGCTTCAAGTTGGGGTGCCCATGACCTCCTCTGAGTTTTATTAATGTGCTAGAGCTGCTTGCAGAACTCAGGGAAACACTTAGATTTGCTGGTTTATTATAAAGGATATTACAAAGATACAGATAAAGAGATGTGTAGGGAGAGATATGAGGAAAGGACGTGGAGCTTCTATGCCCTCCCCAGGTGCACCACTCTCTATAAACCTCCTCTTGTTCAGCTACTCAGAATTTCTCCAAACTCTATCCTCTTGACCCTTTAATGGAGACTTAATTGGATAAGCATAACTGAAGCATGGACAGTGCTGGCAAAATGTGATTGGACAAGAAGGATGTGATCTGATGCTAACAGTCTGAGTGAGGAAACCCAGCAATGGCTGTGTGTTTAGATTCTTCTCAGCTTCTCTGCAGCTTTCTTTTCTCCAGGATAGGGAGCAGGATCCCTTCTGGAATGAGGTTATAATGATCCACAATCAGCAAGGCAGTGAACATTAGAGTCTTGCTTTGGGCAGGTAAAAGGAGGTTCTGGAGAAAGTCAGAGAAAGAAAGAAGGAGATTGATTCTGTTTTCTGTGGCCTAAAGCACTCTGACATTATAATAACGGCTGTGGGAGTTGTGAGCTGGGAACTACAGATGAAAACCTCTCTCTCTCTTGCTCTCTCACTCTCATAAAATCACAGCATTCCTCAAAATTTAAAAGCTGAATTTCCTTTTGGTCCAGCAATCCCACTTCTGGATAGATATCCAAAAAAACTGAAATCGAGATTTCAAAGCAACATTTGCCCTCCCATATTCATTGCAGCATTATTCACAATAGCCAACATATGGAAACACACGAATTTGTCCATCAACAAATGGATAAAGAAAATATGACATATACATACAATGGAAGGCCTTCATTACTCTAGCTTTTTACCCAGCATTGTAATATTCTTGCTGCTGTTGTTAACAGTAGTGGTGGTAATGTCTTCTACACTGGTTTAGCTGATCATGCTGTCTCTGTCTTCATTTATCATCTGTCTTCCCATCTGGGTTGTAAGCTCCATGACAGCAGGGCTGTGGTGTGATTTTGTTCCCTACTGTATATACCCTGTGCCTAGATCAGTGTCAAGTTCACAGTAGATTATCCATAAATATGACCATAAAGGAAGGAGGAGCTTCATTGCTCCTATTCCTCTTTTCTATTAAGGGAATTGCTGCTCAATTCCCAAGTCTAAATACTGT
The DNA here is from genome assembly GCF_049354715.1 of Callithrix jacchus. NCBI lineage: Eukaryota > Metazoa > Chordata > Mammalia > Primates > Cebidae > Callithrix > Callithrix jacchus. The sequence continues at coordinate 61,600,450 of NC_133505.1, forward strand.
CTAAGCAGCCCTTGTGAAACCAGTATGAAGTATTTCTTGGGTCTCTGCTGTTTGCTGTTAGAATTACCAAATGTTAGACCTAGATATGGGAGCCAGTAGGTGATCTAATCCATCCTTTTATAGATGCTAGGACAATTTAGGCTCAGCACAATAGCGATGGTTGCAGAAACCAGGGTAGGAAAGAACAGAAGTATTTAACTTCTCAAGAAATTGACAACCTAGATAGAAAGAGAAGATTAAGACACATGAGAAAATGATAAATAATTTGAGGCCACATAACTCTATGTGTCAAATTGTGTGTGTAACCTTCAAACATTTTATAATCTTATAAAAGACTATTTAAACAAAGGATATATTTACAATGTTAAATAAGACAGAAGCAATAAGAATTGCTCTAAAGGGAGAACTGCAAAGCCAAGGGATTTGGGAACAGACCAGAGGAATCTCATTTTGTCTGGAGGACTTGAGTTGGTTTCATGGAGGAACGGACATTTAAGCTGGTGTTGAGGAGGCTGTAGAGTGCTGGTTAGAGGTTGAGGTGTAAGGATGAAGGCATTAAAGGCAGAGGGAACTATGTAGGTAAAGGCATGGCCAAATGAAAATACTTGGCATGTTTGAAAAATCATAACTGTCCTGCACCTAGAAGACAGGGGGCGAGGGATACAGGGGTGCAAAAGGATGAAGAGGGCTGGCCAGAGAGAGAAGGAGGTATTGGGCCAGATTATAACTGTGCTGTTGGTTTGGACTGTATCAGTTGGACTGTAACAGGGAGACCCTGAAGGTTTTTTATTAGGGATGTGACAAGATCAGATCTGCATCTTAGATAATTCTGACAGCAGGATGAATGGCATATTGGGATGGGGTGGGAGGAGAACTAGAAAGAGTGAAATGCTTAGGAAACCTCTGCAATTGATGGATGGTTACAGAGTGAGCTAGTGCAGACCTAAATTAGAGAGCTCCCTGGAAATGAAGAGAAGGTTGTAGAGATAATTCAGAATTAAATCAGAAGTAAACTGTTTGGAAGTACTTGGGGACTAACGAAAGTGCTAGGAATGTTTACAAGTAAGATAAGTACTAACTATGCCATCAGGTCACAAGAATCCCCAACACATTCCTAGGACCCCAACACAAAAACTGTACTTTGAAATGCCCAGATCCTCTAATTCATTGTTTCTGAACTCCTCCCTTGTCCTCATCCCCTGGCTCCCTTCTCAGAAGTTACTCTGAAAAGTCTCAGCCTGAATCCAAAAAACCTTTCCCAGTCTTCACATAATCCTCCTGTGGACGGGGCAGACTTTTCACAGTCATGTTGGGAAAGAGACCATTGCAGTTCAGTATGGCAACCCTTAAGGGATGCTCTGGCATTCCCTGGGTTACAGACTTTCTCACAGACTTGGATTCACTCCCAATACTCCCTCTTTCCTTTCTTTGTAGCCCTTATCCTTTCACTCTCACTAAACTTGTCTGCTGCTTAAACCATACCTATGCACACCATTGGTTTCCATTGCTGATAAGGTTGAGACTGGTTGGATGTGACCTTTTGCTCTTTTTTAAATTGTATATGCCCTCTTGTTGTTTTCTCAAAATTTCACATTTTCAAAAGACTTTCTTGATCAAACTCTATCATTCTGCTACAATATCTCTTGCCTACCTCTTGCTGGTATGCTGTAGCAGGTGTGTGCCCTGCCTCCACGATTTGATTGTCAGCCTCTTGCAGGCTCCGCTCTGCTCAATCCCTTTTTGGTGACTCCTAAATGTGTCAAAGATAAACAAAGCTGAATACTAGTTAAAGTGGTAAAGACAGATTTTAATCAGTAATGTACTATTGCAACAGAAATAGCAGTACAGTGTGAATTGAACTCAACTTTGATTTGTCCAGAGGTGACTGGGTATTTTAAATGGAGAATAAGGGAATAGGGAGGAAGAGAGGCTCAGCAAATGTGGGAAGTGAATAAACTTACAAAAAGCAGGAAAAGGGGGTTGTCCATGTGAAGCAGGAAAGGGGGGGTTGTCTACTGTCCAAACAGTAGATTGTTTGCAAGTCTTTGTTCTCATATTGGACTCATTTGCCACTTCAAACGGCTGTGCAATTAATAACACTTCTCATATTTGGTCAGTTCTTACATTAAAAGAGTGGCTAAGTTGCTGTGAGAGACACTCAACAATTCTATGGCTTAATTATTATAGGTATTTTTTATTATTTATGTCTCATATATTAGACTCAAGGTGTGGGGTTCAGATCAACAAGATGCCTCTGTTCCACATAGTCATTCAGGGATCCAGGTTCTTCCAATCTTGTCCTGCCATTCTCAAGACATTGTTCTCATTTGTATGGTTGAAGTTGGTCATAGACAAATCTGTGTTCCAGCTTATGAGAAAAAGGGGAAGCGTAGATGAATGCATGCTGATTACCAGTTTCAGACGTGGCACATATCCCTTCTAAGCCACACTAGCTGCAAGTGAGACTGGTCAATATAGTCTAGCTGGACATCTATGTGCCAATTACAGTTTATTGCAATGGACAAGGAGGTCAAAGGAGAGAGTAAATAATTATTAGACTGTCATATTTTCTTCTTCTTCTTTTTGAGATGGAGTCTCACTCTGTTGCCCAGGCTGGAGTGCAGTGGCGTGATCTTGGCTCACTGCAACCTCTGCCTCCTGGGTTCAATTGATTCTCTTGCCTCAGCCTACTGAGTAGTTGGGATTACTGGCATGTGCCACCAAACCCAGCTAATTTTTGTATTTTTAGTAGAGACAGAGTTTCACCATGTTGGCCATGATGGTCTTTTTTTTTGTACTTCAGGTTCTGGGGTACATGTGCAGATTATGCAGGGTTGTTGCATAGGTATATACATGGCAAGGTGGTTTGCTACTTCCATCCCCCCATCATCTATATCTAGCATTTCCTCCCACATTATCCTTCCCACCCTCCCCATCACCTGCTGTCCCTCCCCTAGCCCCCCAACCTAATCCCAGTGTGTGATGCTCCCTTCCCTGTATCCATGTGTTCTCATCGTTCAACACCTGCCTATGAGTGAGAACATGCAGTGTTTGATTTTCTGTTCTTGTGTCAGTTTGCTGAGAGTAATGGTTTCCAGATTCATCCATGTCCCTACAAAGGACACAGACTCTTCATTTTTCATGGCTGCATAGTATTCCATGGTGTATATGTGCCACATTTTCTTTGTCCAGTCTATCATCAATGGGTGTTTGGGTTGGTTCCAGGTCTTCGCTATTGTAAACAGTGCCACAATGAACATACATGTGCATGTGTGTTTATAAGAGAATGATTTATAATCCTTTGGGCATATACCCAGTAATGGAATTGCTAGGTTAAATGGAATTGCTAGGTTAAACCGGCAACCTGAGACTTGAGAGGGCTGGACTTGAGACTGAACGAGACTTGGACAGTAGGCCAGCCCAGGGGATTGCAGGGATTGGGATACCCAGTGGAATGAACAAAACCGCGATTTCAAACTATCCTGAGCAGACGGTCCGAGACGCTCTGTGGGGGAGGGGCGTCCACCACTACTGAGGCAACCCGCCCCAACTGAGATACACGCCCACTGCAGATGCAGCCAGCCGTTGACGAGGCAACCCGCCCCAACTGAGATACACGCCCATTGCTGACGCAGCCAGCCGTTGCCGAGGCAACCCGTCCCTACTGAGATACACGCCCACGGCTGACGCAGCCTGCTGTTGCTGAGGCAACATGCTACAATGAAGAGACTCCGCCGCAGGGCGTGGCGGAGACCACAGCAGAGCCGGCAGGAACAGCGCGAATCACACAACAGCAGGGCGGAGCCTCGGCAGCCAAACAGTGGCTAGTCTGCCTTCTAGCTGGGCAGGACACCTGATCGGACATCCAAAAATAAAGCCCAAACCCCTCAACACAGAGCATTTGAGAAAAAAAAGGGTTTTTTAATGAGTTCTGTTGCAGCAGAATCAAACATAGCAGCCTAACAGCCCTGAATGAACAACAGAGTGCACAGCTCAGCAATTAAACCCCTATAAAGTACAAACTGTCTCCTCAAGCAGCTCCCTGACCCCTCTATATCCAAAAGACTGACATTAGGCAGGCATCATCCTGGGACAAAGATAGCAGAAAAAGAAACTGGTAGCATCCCTCGCTGTGCCACAGCTACTAGAGGTGCACCCCAGACAAGCAGGGTCTGGAGCGGACCTCAGCAGTCATACAGTGAAGGGCCTAGACTGGTAGAAGGAAAACCAAGCAACAGAAATACTTCATCATCAACATTCTGGGTGTCCACTCAGAGACCCAAACGAAAAGTCAGCAACTATGCAGACGACCAGCGGACAAATCCACAAAGATGGGAAGAAACCAGCGCAAAAAGGAGGAAAACACCCGAAACCAGAACACCTCGCCTCCTAGAAAGGACCAAAACTCCTCACCAGCAAGGGAGCAAAGCTGGACAGAGAATGACTGTGATGAAATGACGGAATTAGACTTCAGAAGATGGATAATGAGAAACTTTTGTGAGCTAAAAGATCATGTATTAAATCAATGCAAAGAAACTAAGAACCTTGAAAAAAGATTTGAAAAAAGATTCGAGGAAATGATAACAAGAATGGATACCTTAGAGAGGAATATGAATGAATTAAAGGAGCTGAAAAACACAATACGAGAACTTCGCGAAGCAAACACAAGTTTCAATAGCCGAATTGACCAAGCAGAAGAAAGAATATCTGAAGTCGAAGACCAACTCAATGAAATAAAATGAGAAACCAAGATCAGAGAAAAAAGCGCAAAAAGGAATGAACAAAGTCTCCAAGAAATGTGGGACTATGTGAAAAGACCTAACCTACGTTTGATAGGTGTACCAGAAGGGGACGAAGAGAATGAATCCAAGCTAGAAAATACTCTTCAGGACATCATCCAGGAAAATTTCCCCCACCTAGCAAGACAAGCCAACACTCAATTTCAGGAAATACAGAGAACACCACAAAGATATTCCGCAAGAAGAGCAACCCCAAGGCACATAATCGTCAGATTCAACAGGGTTGAAATAAAGGAGAGAATACTAAGGGCAGCCAGAGAGAAAGGTCGGGTCACCCACAAAGGGAAGCCCATCAGACTCACAGCAGATCTCTCGGCAGAAACACTACAAGCCAGAAGAGAGTGGGGCCAATATTCAACATTCTTAAAGAAAAGAACTTTCAACCCAGAATTTCATATCCAGCCAAACTGAGCTTCAGAAGTGAAGGAAGAATAAAATCCTTTGTGAACAAGCAAGTACTCAGAGATTTTGTCACCACCAGGCCTGCTTTACAAGAGCTCCTAAAAGAGGCACTACACATAGAAAGGATCAATCAGTACCAGCCATTCCAAAATCACACTGAATGCTAAAGAGCTTCAACATAATGAAGAATCTACAACAACTAACAGGCAAAACAGCCACTTAGCATCAAAATGGCAGTATCAAATTCACACATAACAATATTAACCCTAAATGTAAATGGACTAAATGCACCAATCAAAAGACACAGACTGGAAAATTGGATAAAAATCCAAAACCCATCAGTGTGCTGTATCCAGGAAACCCATCTCACATGCAAGGATACACAAAGGCTCAAAATAAAGGGATGGAGGAAGATTTACCAAGCAAATGGAAAGCAAAAAAAAGCAGGAGTTGCAATTCTCATCTCTGATAAAATAGACTTTAAAGCAACAAAGATCAAAAGAGACAAAGAAGGCCATTACATAATGGTAAAAGGATCGATACAACAAGAAGAGCTAACGATCCTAAACATATATGGACCCAACACAGGAGCACCCAGATACATAAGGCAAGTTCTTAATGACTTCCAAAAGGACTTAGACTCCCACACAATAATAGTGGGAGACTTTAACACTCCACTGTCAATACTAGACAGAGCAACCAGACAGAAAATCAACAAGGATACCCAGGGCTTGAACTCAGACCTGGAGCAAGCAAAGCTGGTGGACATTTACAGAACTCTCCACCCCAAATCCACAGAATACACATTCTTCTCAGCACCACATCACACCTACTCTAAAATTGACCACATAATTGGAAGTAAAGCACTGCTCAACAAATGCAAAACAACTGAAATCATAACAAACAGCCTCTCAGACCATAGTGCAATCAAGTTAGAACTCAGAATTCAGAAACCGACCCAGAACCGCACAGCTTCATGGAAACTGAACAACTGGCTCTTCAATGTTGACTGGGTAAACAACGAAATGAAGGCAGAAATAAAGAAGTTCTTCGAAACCAATGAGAACGAAGACACAACGTGCCAGAACCTCTGGGACACATTTAAAGCAGTCTCTAGAGGAAAGTATATAGCAATAAGTGCCCATATGAGGAGAATGGAGAGATCCAAAATTGACACCCTATCGTCAAAATTGAAAGAGCTAGAGGAGCAAGATCAAAAAAACTCAAAACCCAGCAGAAGACAAGAAATTACTAAGATCAGAGCTGAGCTGAAGGAGATTGAGACACGAAAAACCCTTCAAAAAATCAATAAATCCAAGAGCTGGTTTTTTGAAAAGATCAACAAAATACACAGACCACCAGCCAGATTGATTAAAAATAAAAGAGAGAACAACCAAATAGATGCAATAAAAAATGATAAAGGGGAAATCACCACAGATTCCACAGAAATTCAAACCATCATCAGAGAATATTACAAACAACTATATGCGCATAAACTAGTAAACCTGGAAGAAATGGATAAATTCCTGGACTCCTGTGTCCTCCCAAGCCTAAACCAGGAGGAAGCTGAAACTATGAATAGACCAATAACAAGGTCTGAAGTTGAGGCAGCAATTAAGAGCCTACCACACAAAAAAAGCCCAGGTCCAGACGGGTTCACAGCCGATTTCTACCAGACACACAAGGAGGAGCTGGTACCATTCCTTCTAAAACTATTTCAAACAATCCAAAAAGAGGGAATCCTTCCCAAATCATTTTATGAGACCAACATCATCCTGATACCAAAACCCGGCAGAGACCCAACAAGAAAAGAAAACTTCAGGCCAATATCCATGATGAATATTGATGCAAAAATCTTCAATAAAATATTGGCAAGCCGATTGCAACAGCAAATCAAAAAACTTATTCATCATGATCAAGTAGGATTCATCCCGGGGATGCAAGGCTGGTTCAACATACGCAAGTCTATCAACGTAATTCACCACATAAACAGAACCAAAAACAAAAACCACATGATTATCTCAATTGACGCAGAGAAGGCATTTGACAAAATTCAACAGCCCTTTATGCTAAAAACCCTCAATAAACTCGGTATTGATGGAACGTATCTCAAAGTAATAAAAGCTATTTATGACAAACCAACAGCCAATATCATACTGAATGGGCAAAAACTGGAAGCATTCCCTTTGAAATCTGTCACTAGACAAGGATGCCCTCTCTCACCACTCCTATTCAATATAGTACTGGAAGTTCTAGCCAGAGCAATCAGGCAAGAAAAAGAAATAAAGGGTATTCAAATAGGAAAGGTGGAAGCCAAATTGTCTCTATTTGCAGACGACATGATAGTATACCTAGAAGACCCCATCGCCTCAGCCCAAAAACTCCTGAAACTGATAAGCAACTTCAGCAAAGTCTCAGGATATAAAATCAATGTGCAAAAATCACAAGCATTCGTCTACACCAATAACAGACTTAAAGAAAGCCAAATCAAGAGCGAACTGCCATTCGCAATTGCTAAAAAAAGAATAAAATACCTTGGAATACAACTCACAAGGAACGTAAGGGACCTCTTCAAGGAGAACTACAAACCACTGCTCAACGAAATCAGAGAGGACACAAACAGATGGAGAAACATTCCATGTTCATGGTTAGGAAGAATTAATATCGTGAAAATGGCTATACTGCCCAAAGTAATTTACAGAATCAACGCTATCCCCATCAAGATACCATTGACTTTCTTCACAGAACTGGAAAAAACCACCATGAACTTCATATGGAACCAAAAGAGAGCCCGCATAGCCAAGTCAATTCTAAGCAAAAAGAACACAGCGGGGGGCATCACACTACCGGATTTCAAACTATACTACAAGGCTACAGTAATCAAAACAGCATGGTACTGGTACCAAAACAGAGATATAGACCAATGGAACAAAACAGAGGCACCGGAGGCAACACAACATACATACAACTATACAATCTTTGATAAACCTGACAAAAACAAGCAATGGGGCAAGGATTCCATGTTTAACAAATGGTGTTGGGAAAACTGGCTAGCCATGTGCAGAAAGCAGAAACTGGACCCCTTCCTGACACCTTACACTAAAATTAACTCCAGATGGATTAAAGACTTAAACATAAGACCTGGCACCATAAAAACCCTAGAAGGAAATCTAGGCAAAACTATCCAGGACATAGGAGTAGGCAAGGACTTCATGAACAAAACACCAAAAGCATTGGCAACAAAAGCCAAAATAGACAAATGGGACCTAATGAAACTCCACATCTTCTGCACGGCAAAAGAAACAGTCACTAGAGTGGATCGGCAACCAACAGAATGGGAAAAAATTTTTGCAGTTTACCCATCTGACAAAGGGCTGATATCCAGAATTTACAAAGAACTCAAACAGATTTACAGGAAAAAAACAAACAAGCCCATTCAAAAGTGGGCAAAGGATATGAACAGATACTTTATGAAAGAAGACATATATGAGGCCAACAATCATATGAAAAAATGCTCATCGTCACTGGTCATCAGAGAGATGCAAATCAAAACCACATTGAGATACCATCTCACGCCAGTTAGAATGGCGATCATTAAAAAATCTGGAGACAACAGATGCTGGAGAGGATGTGGAGAAAAAGGAACACTTTTACACTGTTGGTGGGAGTGTAAATTAGTTCAACCATTGTGGAAGACAGTGTGGCGATTCCTCAAGGCCTTAGAAATAGAAATTCCATTTGACCCAGCAATCCCATTACTGGGTATATATCCAAAAGAGTATAAATCGTTCTACTATAAGGACACATGTACACGAATGTTCATTGCAGCACTGTTTACAATAGCAAAGACCTGGAATCAACCAAAATGCCCATTGATGATAGACTGGATTGGAAAAATGTGGCACATATACACCATGGAATATTATGTAGCAATCAGAAATGATGAGTTCGTGTCGTTTGTAGGGACATGGATGAATCTGGAGAACATCATCCTCAGCAAACTGACACAAGAACAGAAAATGAAACACCGCATATTCTCACTCATAGGTGGGTGATGAAAAATGAGAACACATGGACACAGAAAGGGGAGTACTAAACACTGGGGTCTATTGGGGGGAAAAGGGGAGGACCAGTGGGAGGGGGAGGTGGGGAGGGATAGCCTGGGGAGAAATGCCAAATGTGGGTGAAGAGGAGAAGAAAAGCAAAGCACACTGCCATGTGTGTACCTACGCAACTGTCTTGCATGCTCTGCTCATGTACCCCAAAACCTATAATCCAATAAAAAATTAAAAAAAAAAAATAAGTCCTTTGTCAGATGGGTAGATTGCAAAAATGTTTTCCCATTCTGTTGGTTGCTGGTTTACTCTAATGATTGTTTCTTTTGCTGTGCAGAAGCTCTGGAGTTTAATTAGATCCCATTTGTCTATTTTGGCTTTTGTTGCCATTGCTTTTGGTGTTTTAGTCATGAAGTCCTGGCCTATGCCTATGTCTTGAATGGTTTTGCCTATGTTTTCTTCTAAGGTTTTTATGGTGTTGGGTCTTATGTTTAAATCTTTAATCTATCTGGAGTAAATTTTAGTGTAAGGTGTCCGGAAGGGGTCCAGTTTCTGCTTTCTGCACATGGCTAGCCAGTTTTCCCAACATCATTTATTAAACAGGGAATCCTTTCCCCATTGCTTGTTTTTGTCAGGTTTGTCAAGGATCAGATGGCTGTAGATGTGTGATATTGCTTCTGAGGCCTCTGTTCTGTTCCACTGGTCTATGTCCCTGTTTTGGTACCAGTACCAAGGATAGTCTTGATCTTTTGACCTCGTGATCTGCCTGTCTTGGCCTCCCAAAATGCTGGGATTACAGGCATGAGCCACCATGCCCAGCTCCAGACTTCGTCATATTTTCTAACTTCTTTGGAAGTTCAGCAGAGATTACAATGGGCAATTTAGAATCTGTATGAACTTTCCATTTACAATAATCTTGAACATGAATAATGCAATTATCATATGCAGTATGAGTCTTTCCCATGTAGCTCATAAAATAGTAGGTATTTGTGTTCTAAACAAAGAATTAAAAAAAATTTTTAATATGAACTTTAGAACAAGAATAATCTTTGTTTTTCAATATAGATTGAGAAAGAACAACAAAAGAGAGGAAAGGAAAAAAAAAAAAAGAAAAAAAGACTTCCAGGGAGTTCATAATCTTCAATAATATAGGTATCCCATACAATCAATTAAGCCCTCCACAAACCCACAACAGGGAACATGTCAGAGTCCAAACTTAATGTTTGAAACTGTATGTTTTCATACTGTTAAATGTGACTGTGCCTTTCCTGTTTCTATTTATATCTTATACAATTTCTTACTCACCCACTCTATCCTTCTCTTTCACTTCTATCATCATTGATAATGTTCTTTCAACCATCTATCTTTTTTCCTCTTAGTACTCTATTTGTTTTTAAATTTTACTTTAGGTTCTGGGGCACATGTGTAGATCATGCAGGATTGTTGCATAGGTACACACATGGCTTAGTGCTCCATTTTAATCCCCCCATGTTTCTTTAAACGGAATCACACTTTATCACCAAGGCTGGAGTGCAATGGTACAATCTCGGTTCACTGCAACCTCCGCCTCCCAGGTTCAAGCGATTCTCCTGCCTCAGCCTCCTGAGTAGCTGGGACTTAATCTCCTAATTTTTATCCTACAAACCATAATGTTTTCTCCTCTAGTAGACTGCAAGTTCTTTCAGAAGAACAATCATGACCATGTGACCAACAAATACTGACAAATAATTGATACATAGGAAATCCTAGGTGAGTAAAGCAATGAAAGAAAAACAAAATCTAAAATATACATCTCCATTCTTACCTTATCTCTTAACGTTCAAGTCACATTTCATTAGTTTTAATTTTACCTGGGGTAGATCTGGGCCAGAGATTATTTTTCATGAACCTAAGTATTTAGTGTCTAGCATATCCCTACATAAAAGTGGGCACACTTTTAAAAAATATTATAATACTGATTTAGAAATGGTAAATAACTCAAGGTTATATATATGAATAGTTTGAGGACATACTTTTACAGAGAGATGAATGATTATTTCTTAATTTTAGGACTCTTTAATAGCAGCCATCCAATATAATGCCTGCGAAGGACTCCCTGTCTTCCTTTGCAAACACAAAGTTCTGCTGTCTCATCTCATTCCTGATACATTTTGTCTCAAGAGATGTCCCTTTGTTAAACTATCCCTGGTGAATACAGATAGGCAAATCACACTGAATTCTTCTTCCCTCTAGGACACATCAGTTTTGGTAAAATGAAATCAGATTAAAATGAATGTCAAGGAGAACATTAAAAGCGGGGAGAAGAGGAGGCTTAAAATGAGGATCAAAGACAACTGATGGTCTTTTATCTTCAGTCTTTATACTTTTTCTGGGCAAACTAATTCATGCTTATGGCTTCAGTATCATTCAATGTTGACAACTCTCATCTCTCAGACCAGCTGTCTCTCAGATTAAACATGTTCAAAACAGAGCTCACTGTTTTGTCCCACTCCCCCAAAATACATCTATTTCTGTATTTCCATCTCCCCAGTTAGCAATGAAAGACACCATTTGATCTCTTCCTCTGCTACAGAGTCTATTGAGTTCATTCCTAAATTCACAGTCTTTTCTCTTTGTCCTCTTTCCCGTTTCTCCTGCCTTAATCCAGGGTTTCATCATTCAGTTGCAATACTTTACTCACTGGCATACATGCTTTGCCCTAATCCTGTGCACCTTCACTCATTCAAAACAAAAATATATGGCACTTGTTGGACGCCAAGAAGTGAGCCAGGTCCTGAAGGTATCAGGAGCATTAAGACACAGCTCCGGCTCTGAAAGTGCTCCTCGTCTGATGCAAAGTGTAGATACACAAACAGATGGCTGGAGAATCAATTGAATTATCATAATTGCAGTGATAGAAATATGCCCGGTGTATTATGGAAACATCTGGAAGGGCACAGGACCCAGCTTGGGTGATATATATGTATATGGATGTGTGTGTGTTCCGATGAGCAAAGACTCTGTAAGGTGGCTTGGCTGGGATTTAGGGGAGGAAGTGAAGATTGAGGAGAGGAAGAGAGATTAGAGGGGAAGGGCAGGGCATTATGGCCTGAGGAACTATTCTAGCAAAACCACAAGAGCAAGGAACAACATGATGTGTATGAGGATCTGCAAATATTTTATATTCTGGCACATAAAGTGCCCAGTAGAAGTGGTGAGAGATGAGACTGTATAAGTGGCAAAGACTAGATCACAAAGGCCCCACACTAAGAAGTTTATACTTAATGTAGAGAATACAGCAGTTCCATTGAAAAATCTATGCGAGGAAGTAACATGGACACATTATTGTTTTAGGTAGATTATTCTGGTAACGATGTAGAGGACAGATTTGCAGCAACATCTGCTATAGTAGAAAACCTGAACTAAAATAGAAGTGGGTATGGAGTTGGGAAATATACAGGCAATCAAACTGATTCAACGTCTTGTTTTGAGGAAGGGGGAGGAGTGAGGGTGATGGTTTTCTAGGTTGGGTGATGGTTTTCTGAGATGCCATCTTAGAGCTAGAGAATGTGAGAAGATGAGCAGATTTGGTGGAGAAAATGATGAAGTCACTTTTGGATGAGCCTGAAGTGGTGTGCGATGTCCAGCAGGCAGCTGGAAAAAAAGTCTGAAAAGGAAAGAACCTGGCTTCAGAGCTCCCTGCCAGCAGTCATCAGTCACCTGCATCTGGTTATCCCTGCAAGGTGCCAATGGTGGCAGGTGCAGCCCTAGGGGGACAGGTGCAAAGTGAAAGAAATGTCCGTCCTCTGGAAGTCCTTCTGTGGGTTTAACATAATTCTTGCTTGTCAGTCTACTCCTGCAAAAACGACAGATCTGTTGGCTAGTTAAAAGTAAATTTTTGTTAATGACTCTAGTACCTTGGACCTAGAAAGACAATGAATTAAAAATATAAAAGATGTCTTAAGACTTCTTTTCATATAACAGACTTATTTCTGATGGTTTTTGCCCCTGAGACATACTTATTATAATGTATCCAGCCTGTCTGGAGGAGGAATAAAGTGGACCTAAAATAAAGACAATTTCTTCCTTGATTGAAGGGGGAGTTTGGGCAACATAGAGGGAAGAGAAGCTGGTGCAGAGGACCTTCAAGCAGTCAGATTCTCTATTTGTTTAATCTGGTCTTCATTGGAGGCGGTAGTGTTTCCTCAGTCTTTTTCTCATTGTCCTGGAGTTAGATAAAAATAAAGAGTTCTGTCCTTATAATGTCATTAAACATTCAACTTCATTGGGATCTTACTATGTGCACAGTTCTGTTGTATGTGCTTGGGATATTATAATTACCAAGACACAGCTCATATATTTAAGAAATTCAGCTTAGAATAGCAGTTCTCAATGCCAGCTGCACTCTACACCTGGAACTTTAAAAACATCCAAGTGCCTGGGCCTCATGCTAGATCTGTTAAATCCAAATCCCTGGGGTAGAGTTTCAACAGAAGTGTTTAAAAAACCCTTTTACTAAAATTCAAGTATATATAAAGACACAGAGAATAGTATAATGATGGCTTCTCCCCCATGTATATGTCACTCATATTGAACAACTATCAACTTATGGCCAATCTTATTTCTTTTATAACTTCCCTCCCTCACTCCCACTATGAAATTATTTTATGGAATAAAATAATTTAAAAAGTAAAAAAGTCTATAATCTCATTTTTATTTATTTGATATGAAGCTTTAGAAATTGTTTTTAAAATGCAGTATCTTGATTATACCTAAAACAATAAATGAAATTGCTCATGTCATCAATAACCTGCCAGTTGTCAAATTTCAATTGTCTTTTTTTTTTTTTTTTTTTTTTTAGATGGATTCTTGCTCTGTGGCCCAGGCTGGAGTGCCGTGGTGCAATCTTGGCTCACTGCAAACTCTGACTCCAGGGTTCAAGATATTTTCATGCCTCAGCCTCCCGAGTAGCTGGGATTACAGGTGTGTGGCACCATGCCCGGCTAATTTTTGTATTTTTAGTGGAGAGAGAGTTTCACCATGTTGGCCAGGCTAGTCTCCAAGTCCCGACCTCAAGTGATCCACCCACCTCGACCTCCCAAAGTGTTGGGACACGGGCTTGAGCCACCACATCTGGCCCTCAATTGTCTTAGAAACAACTATTTGCAGTTGTTTTGCTTGAATTAGGTCCAAGTAGTACCCATACGTTGCACTTCATTAACATGCCTCTCACATTTCTTTTAACGTACAGGTTTCTCCTCACTCATTGTTCCCTTCTTCACAAGTTTTTGTTTTGTTTTGCTTTTTTTGTAGAAAACCTGGTCATCCAGGCTTTCTTTAATGATGACAAGAAATGGGAAGCTTTTGCCTGTTCATATCCTTGAATGCTATAGGATTTTCTAAGTTGAAGATTAGAAAATTCTTTAATTTGAACTCTGAAACATTTTCAGCCAAAAGCAACATTTCATGGTCATTGTATGCCTTGAATCTTGGCACTGTCTTGGATGTGCAATGAATGTATGTATGCTCCTGCATACACTTTCAGAAAAAGTTTGTTTCATTGGCATTAAACGTTTGTTCTGGCAAATATTTCTCATCCACAATTATCTGATGCATCTATTTTTTAAAAAGCTTTAGGACCTTCAATATGGCACTTGCTGCCTCACTGCTGATCTTCACATTCTGAAAATTATGAACCATTTGAAGCATTGGAACCACTTATGACTTGCTATAAATATTTGCATATAGGTGAGATCATCAGCAAGTTTGTTGCTGTATGAAAGAGAGTTCTTGCCGTAGCCTGGATTGTCGGTAGTTTAAGTGGTACATAAACTGTACCTGGTACTTCTGTATGGTCTTCCATCCATGTGACGAGTATTTTTTCATATTATCTGCTGGCCCGGCTCTTTTTTTCCTAACAACAGTGAATTTAACCAATATGGACAATTTCACAGAATCACTCATTCACTTCATATCCTTTGAGATGGTTGAGATTGTGGATGTGAAAGTCCTAATTCACATGCAAATGTTATTACTGGCTTGCCACCTTCATGCTGGGCAATTACTCTTGAGTTTTATCTTGAGAAACCTAGAAGTAATTTACCTTCCTCTTCTCATCAGAAGCAAGAGAACGCAGATGGACATTTTGTAGACATGATAAGATTTGGAAACACAAGACTCAATGTTCAAAAATGCTGGCAACACAGTAGCACAGCAGAGTGCCGGCTGTTTACCCCGTGACTGTGTGGTTGGCTGCGAGCTGTGGCTCGCTGCTGCCACCCAGCATTGCAGGTGAGAATTGTATTACATACTGTTAGTGGGGAAAAGATCAAAATTCAGACAGTTCCTACTGAATGTATATAGCATTTGCACTATTGTAAAGTTGAGAATCAAGTCAGGGACTGCTTACATTTTCTTCTCTATAAAATTCATATTTCTTAATTGTTCACAGAAAAGGCTTATACAAAATAATCAATTCAGGAGCAATGACACTTTTAAGCCCAGGCTGTAGTCTCTAATCATCATTTCTCACCAAAAAATCCCCAAACATTTTGGAGAAATGGACAGTCCAGGTCTGGAGCAGGAAAGGGGATAAGCCTAGAATTTCTCTGTCTTCCCTGTATGAACTGTACCTCAAGATACACAAGGAGTGGAAGAAGAAAAGTTCTTTTTAGAAAAATTCCAACTAATTTTGAAAATTGAATAATTTAAAAAATGAATAAAAGAATTTGATTATGGCCATTTTCCAACTTTTAATGAGATAATGAATCTAAGTGAAATATGTTTAGTTTCATCTTACTTTACTATTTTATTCTAAAAGTAGTAATAATTTTGGGATCCTTTCTATCTCTGTCTTTAGGATGGTCTGTGCCTGCCCCTAATATTCCTCTGTCTTGAGAACTAAGTGGTCAGGCTGAAGTGAAAATTCTTTAGTTATCACAAGGTGGTTGTGTTGTTATCATGGGTGCTGGTTCAGCCTTCTCATCAATGGAGCCACCCCCTCCTTGGAAACTCCTGCCACGTCATTAATAACAAAGGAATTCTATTCCAGGAGGCCTTACTACCTGGTTCTCCTGTTGCTGAAGACTTTATGGGATTTCCATGAGCAATTAGTGATTAGCTATCCCAACAGCTGGCCATGTTGCTCCATGAGGATCTGTCCTATTACCTAGTTGGACTTTGATCCCTGATCTGTTGATTTCTGCTTTAATACATTTTGTGCTGCTCTAATAGGATACCTGAGACTGGGTAATGTATAAAGAAAGAAATTTCTTTCTTTCTTATAGCTCTGGAGGCTAGAAAGTCCAAGATACAGAAGACTGCAATTGGCCAGGGTCTTGTGTCATCGTATGGTGGAAGGCAGAAAGGTGAGAGGGAGAGAGGGAAGAGGGGGAGGGGAGCTGAACCTATCCTTTTATTAAGAACCCTCTCCCACAAGTCCATTTATGAGGATAGAGCCCTCATGACCTAATAACCTCTTAATACTCCCACCTCTCAACACTTGCACTGAGGATTAAGTTTCCAACACACAAATTTTGGGAGAAAGCATTCAAACTGTAGCAATTTCCTTCCAGAAAGGTATAGTGGCTGTTTGGCCAGATGCCCAACTCACTGCACTAGTTAGTGCAAAAATGGATAAATGGACACATAGAGTGTATGTCAGGTTTAGTAGCATAGGATCCACAAGAAAACATTCCCGGACACAGAGTTGGTGTCTAATTGTCCATCCTAGATAGAGCTACACACCAGATATCCTTTCCTTGTACTGTGAGGCATTTAAGATGAAGTATTGGTCCATCCCCCATGATCAGGCCTGGGTGCCACAGCAAGTGGGGTGGTATCACCTGGTCTCTGGTCTTACCCTGTCAGATCAGTTTCCAGGTTGGGAGAATCACCAGCCCCTTGTCATAGTGCAATCAGTTGGCTGGGGTCCAAGCCTAGCAATTTTTCCCTTTTATATACATACAATTGGTAAGATTTTCCAGGTGAATTTTCAGGACTGAAGGACTTCCAGCCCCAGCTCTGGAGTCATGTGGGTGAGGGAGATTCTGGAATCTAAGTCAGCCAGAATTGACTGCCTGAAGCACAGGGTCACAGTGGTTTCCAGGGAGCTTCACAGGAGGTCCATTCATTTCTGGGAGACCAGCCTGTTGGGGGTTAGTCTTGGGCAAATTAATTCTTTCCTCTCTGGATACTTGGGTTGTTTCTAGGAATTTACTGTTGGAAATAGTGCAGCAATGAATAGCCTTGTGCTCACTTCCTTTGGGAAATGTACTGTCATATCTTTGATACTGAGTTCTGGAAGTGAGATGATTAGGTCAAAAGTCTTGTGCAAATTTTGTAGATATTGCCCATTTCCTTGTTTAGGGGTTGTGCTATTTCATCTGAATTTTTAAAAGTTCTCTACGTGATTCCAACACGCAGCCAGTATTGGGAAACACAGTTCTAGAGTAGATTTTCAAACGTTTCTTGTATCACTTGAAAATTACTTGGGCTCTTTTGTTTCTTGGTAAATCTCTGATTAGGTCTTCAGTTAAAAAAATTCCCTCTAAGGCATGAGTACTGACGTTACAGGCCCTTAAATCTGTCTTAATTTAATAGTAACACCCTCCATTCATATAGCAGTTTCGCCAGTGCCATCTCATTTCATTCTCACAGCATTTCAATGACATAAAGAAAACTGATCTTATTATCTCCATGGTATGGTTTTAATACACAGAGGGGATCCAACGAACTATACTGCAGAGCTTCTTATTCTGGTATGTTGGACAGGGTTTCAACGGGGACCTCTGAGCCCCCTGGAATTATGTGCAGTATGCATGTGAGTATATTGTGGTGGTCGTGGTAACGGGTGGAGGATTGATTCATAGTTTTCATCAGGTTCTCACAGGGTGGCTATTGTCCCAAACAGGCTAAGTGGAAAGAACATGGGATTTGCAATCAGAGGAAAAATTATCTAAGTATTTTCTGGCTATGTGATTTGTTGTGAGGGAGACTTGGCAGAGACACTTGCTGCCTGGGCTGCTGAGCCAAGTTGATGAAGCTGACTTGGCTTTTCCTAGTCTAGGACTTTGACTCCTTGCAAGAGTTGGGGACAGGGTAACCTAAGACCAGGCTGCCAAACTCCTGGACAAGTTTATAAACAGCACAGGCCCTCACTTAGTTGTCTTTTGCAGCGTTTACACATTTTGAATTTGAATAATTTTAGTGGGATACATTCTCTGGTTCTCTACAGGTTCCACCATTCCCTATTGTTTCACAAACCCATGCTTCACAATTATTATTAGGCCAGTTTCTCCTGTGATTCCTTCTTCCTGGAGAATGCTTCTCTAAGATCTTCTTACAGTTAAGATCCTTCTCATCACTCAAGTCTCAACTCAAATGTCACCTCTTCTGAGAAGCTATCCTTGCTCACCCTAGATCAGTGCCATCCAAAAGGCACGTCATATGAATCACAAATGTGAGCCACTATGAAGGTTTAAATTTTCTAGTAAACATATTTAAAAAAAGGTAAAAGGAAACACGTAAAATTGATTTTATTTATTTATTTTCTTTAATCCAATATGTCTAAAATGTTGTTTAAACATGTAATCAATTAAAAAATTATAATTGGGATATCTCACATTCTTGTTTTTGTATACTAAGTCTTCAAAATTCAAAGTGTTTTTTGTTGTTGTTGCTGTTGTTTTTGCTTTTTGAGACGGAGTCTCACTCTGTCACCCAGGCTAGGGTTCAGTGGCACAATCTCAGCTCACTGCAACCTCTGCCTTCTGGATTCAAGCAATTCTCCTGAGTATCTCGGACTACAGGCACATGCCACCATACCCAGATAATTTTTATATTTTTAGTAGAGATGGGGTTTCACTATATTGCTCAGGCTGGTCTCAAACTTCTGACCTTAGAAGGTCAGACCTTGATCTGCCTGCCTTGGCCTCCCAGAGTGCTGGGATTACAGGCGTGAGCCACCAAGCCCGCCTCCAATGTGTATTTTATACTTAACAATACATCTCCCCTTGGACTGGCCACATTTTAAATGCTCCATAGACAGATGTGGTTGAATGGCTACCATATTGGACAATCCTAGAGCAAGGAAGCCCCTTCTCTACTCAAAAGGCCTGTTTTGAGTAGTAGTGTTTTTCAGAGCACTTATCACAATCTAAAGTTATCTTATCTATTTCTTCTTTGCACACTTACTGTTTGTCTTCCTTCCTGGAATGTAAACTCCAACAGAGAGATTTTATTCCATTCACTGTTTCATCCCCACCCATCAATAAATACTTTTTAGGTGGACGAAGGAATGAATGCTTAATTGTTGAATAGATGAATGAGTGAATCAATGATTGAAAATGGATGAAGTGGACTGATCTCTATAGGTATTTGAACATGTGATCCCTGCCTTAGGTGAATCACTGGACTTTTCAGAGCCTTTACAAAATGGGGGCAATTCCATCAACTTCATAGGGTCATAAAATTTAAACAATAATGTGTATGAAATTGTTTCATAAACTGTAAAGTCCTCTGTAAATGGCAGTTATTATTACTAAATGACTTGCCCAAAATATGTAGTCTGTAAGTAGTGTAAGAGAGGGATTTTGGAATCACGTGGGGCTGGCTCTGCCATTAGCCAGTTGCATGACTTGGAGACATTGTTTACTCTCTGTGACCTACTAGTGCAGAATCTCCTTGGAAGTGGCCTGGCAAGCTGGATTTTTAACAAACATCCCAAGCAATTCTTATTATCAAGCAGGTTTGGGAAACGTGGGATATGAAATTACTGTTCTACCAGGGCTGTCTGTGATTGAAGTTGAGAGATGGGCAGTATCAATTCCGGTGATCAATGGAATGACAGATGCTGCTGCCAAATCACACTCCTTCTCTCACCTGAAGGTTGATGTCAGCTCTAGCATCAATTACCTGGGTCACTGTGTGTTTTTCAGGTCAGAAATGAAAATCAAGACAAAGGACCTTAAGAAGAGAGGAGCAGAATATCTCAGTCATCTAAAAGAGGAATCCTACCCCAGTGGCTACTGAGAGGGCATTTCCTGGCTACCTACTGACAGGCCCCCAGACAGAAAGGACCTCAGCGAGGGTCTTGTAAGTTGTTCCAGCCCTTTTGAACTCCTGGCCTCAAGCAATTCTCCCACCTCAGCCTCCCAAGTAGTTGGGATTACAGGTATAAGCCATCATGCCCAGTGGAATTACATACTCTTACACTTGGTGATATGAGTATAAACGAGTCCAAATCCTTCAATGAGATGGGAAGGTGTGCAATATGGTGATAGACATAAAAATAACAGATATATGTATCCTTGAATCCAGTAATTCCATTTCTATTATACAACATGTTAACATATAGGAAAATACCCTGAATGTATACATACACAGGAATATTACTCAACTTTAAAAAAGGAATGAAATTTTGATACATAGTACAACATGGATAAATTTTGGCTGAGTGAAATGAGCTATAAGTGGTATATAAATAAGTAATTAAGTATAATAAGCCAACACACACACAAATATTGTATTCTCTCACTTATATGAAGTACCTAGAAAAGTTAAACTCATAGAGACAGAAAGTAGCATAGTGGCTGCTAGGGGCTGGAGGGAGTGAAAATGGGGAGCTATTGTTCAATGGGCGTACATTTTCAACTTGGGATGATAAAATCGAGATGGATGGTGGTGGTTGCATGACAATGTGAATGTGCTTAGCCACTGCCGGTACACTTAAACATGATTAAGATGTACATTTTAATTTATATTTATTTTACCACAATTAGAGCAATTGTATGTGCAAGTTTGCTCATTACGGTGCTATTCATAAGAAGAAGATTGGAAACAACCTCAATATCCATCAGCAGAGAACTGGTTACGTGTCAATCATAGTTTATTCATACAACAAAATTCTATGCAGCAGGTAGAAAAGGGAATTTCTTCTTTTTTCTTTTGTTCGAGACAGAGTTTCCTTCTTGTTGCTCAGGTTGGAGTGCAATGGTGAGAGCTCAGCTCACTGCAAACTCCACCTCCTGGGTTCAAGTGATTCCTCTCCCTCAGCCTCCTGAGTAGCTGGGATTACAAGCATGCACCACCAAGTGTGGCTAATTTTGTGTTTTTAGTAGAGACTGGGTTTCTTCATGTTGGTCAGGTTGGTATCAAACTCCCAATCTCCGTTTATTCACCCACCTTGGCCTCCCAAAGTGTTGGGATTACAGGTGTGAGCCACTGTGCCTGGCCAGGAAATTCTTTATACATCAGACATGTATGTTGGATAGTGTTTGTTTTCCCCCTCCAAATTCACTATTTGCCATCTCTGCCTTATTTTGTTTGCTAAAAGGCTGCCCTCTATGGAATGAATCAACTGGGCTCCATTTTCCTCTGCCTTCCATTTGTAAGACATGGAGTTTCCTGGTGCCCTCTCACCTCAGCCTCAGACTGGTGGTGTCTTTGTTCTTTTCCCAAAGGTCACAGCTCCTATTGGGCAGAGTTCTAGCAATATCTGCACTCCTACCTTACCTCTTTGAGTCTGGCATCAATGGTGACATGCAATCACTGAGGTTGATATTTTGGAATGTCCTTGGAATACTGTACAGGTAGCATATCAAAGGCTTAGGAAGAAAGAAATGCTTAAATAGACTGAGTACAAGCTGCTAAGCCACCTGCTACCAATACGTCAGGGAGGTCTGGAGGTCTTTTTTCCTAAGACATTAGGAAATACATTAGTGAAAGGAAAGGAGCACCAGAATCCTTGAAAAGTTCCGTGGCTGTTTTCTGTGGGCTGGAATGAGGGTAGGAGACTCTGCAGTGGAGTTAGGTGCTTGATTTCAATGGCAATAATAGAATCCTGGAGTGGGGGAGGCCAGGCAGCAGCAAGACAAGGAGAGTGCATTACTCTAATAAGCCACAAGGATTCCTGCATAGAAATAAGAGGTTTGACCTGTAGGGATCTGTGAAGGTGGCTCATTGGTCATGGGATCCTTAGGAATAAGAAATAGGCAGAAATCACAAGCCTTCCTCTACACCAATAACAGACTTAAAGAGAGCCAAATCAAGAACTAACTGCCATTCACAATTGCTACAAAAAGAATAAAATACCTTGGAATACAACTCACAAGGAACGTAAGGGACCTCTTCAAGGAAAACTACAAACCACTGCTCAACGAAATCAGAGAGGACACAAACAGATGGAGAAACATTCCATGTTCATGGTTAGGAAGAATTAATATTGTAAAAATGGCTATACTGCCCAAAGTAATTTACAGAATCACTGCTATACCCATCAAGCTACCATTGACTTTCTTCACAGAACTGGAAAAAACCACCATGAACTTCATATGGAACCAAAAGAGAGCCCGCATAGCCAAGTCAATTCTAAGCAAAAAGAACACAGCGGGGGGCATCACACTACCGGATTTCAAACTGTACTACAAGGCTACAGTAATCAAAACAGCATGGTACTGGTACCAAAACAGAGATATAGACCAATGGAACAGAACAGAGGCATCAGAGGCAACACAGCATATCAACAACCATACAATCTTTGATAAACCCAACAAAAACAAGCAATGGGGAAAGGATTCCCTGTTCAACAAATGGTGCTGGGAAAACTGGCTAGCCATGTGCAGAAAGCAGAAACTGGACCCCTTCCTGACACCTTACACTAAAATTAACTCCAGATGGATTAAAGACTTAAACATAAGACCTGGCACCATAAAAACCCTAGAAGGAAATCTAGGCAAAACCATCCAGGACATAGGAGTAGGCAAGGACTTCATGAACAAAACACCAAAAGCATTGGCAACAAAAGCCAAAATAGACAAATGGGACCTAATGAAACTCCACATCTTCTGCACGGCAAAAGAAACAGTCTCTAGTGTGAATCGGCAACCAACAGAATGGGAAAAAATTTTTGCAGTTTACCCATCTGACAAAGGGCTGATATCCAGAATTTACAAAGAACTCAAACAGATTTACAGGAAAAAAACAAACAAGCCCATTCAAAATTGGGCAAAGGATATGAACAGACACTTTATGAAAGAAGACATATATGAGGCCAACAATTATATGAAAAAATGCTCATCGTCACTGGTCATCAGAGAGATGCAAATCAAAACCACATTGAGATACCATCTCACGCCAGTTAGAATGGCGATCATTAAAAAATCTGGAGACAACAGATGCTGGAGAGGATGTGGAGAAATAGAAACACTTTTACACTGTTGGTGGGAGTGTAAATTAGTCCAACCATTGTGGAAGACAGTGTGGCGATTCCTCAAGGCCTTAGAAATAGAAATTCCATTTGACCCAGCAATCCCATTACTGGGTATATATCCAAAAGACTATAAATCGTTCTACTATAAGGACACATGCACACGAATGTTCATTGCAGCACTGTTTACAATAGCAAAGACCTGGAATCAACCAAAATGCCCATTGATGATAGACTGGATTGGGAAAATGTGGCACATATACACCATGGAATATTATGCAGCAATCAGAAATGATGAGTTCGTGTCGTTTGTCGGGACATGGATGAATCTGGAGAACATCATTCTCAGCAAACTGACACAAGAACAGAAAATGAAACACCACATATTCTCACTCATAGGCGGGTGATGAAAAATGAGAACACATGGACACAGAGAGGGGAGTACTAAACACTGGGGTCTATTGGGAGGAAAAGGGGAGGGCCAGCGGGAGGGGGAGGTGGGGAGGGATAGCCTGGGGAGAAATGCCAAATGTGGGTGAAGGGGAGAAAGCAAACAAAACACACTGCCATGTGTGTACCTATGCAACTGTATTGCATGCTCTGCACATATACCCCAAAACCTAAAATGCAATAAAAAATAAAAATAAAAAAATAAAAAATAAAAAATAAATAAAAAACAAAAAAGAAAGAAAGAAATAGGCAGATTTCTAAGGTACTGCTTGATCTGAGAAGCAGAAAAAGCTCTAGGAAAGATGCGCAAAAATCTGACCTGGTCTCTTGTGCATTTCCCAGAACGGAGATAGTACGTCGGCTTTGGAGTTCCTAGGTTGAGGAGGAGGTGGAGGAGGAAGGGCCTATTAAGGAAGGACTCTGCAATGAGACCACAAACCTTCCTTAGGGGAACTTAAAATCCTTTACCACGGTGAGTATACAATGGAAAAGTTTATGCCCAAACTCTTCTGGAATTACTAGATATTGGCTCTAAAGTTATGTTAGCTGGGTGCAGTGGATCATGCATGTAATCCCAGCACTTTGGTAGGCCGAGGCTAAAGGACTGCCTGAGCCCAGGAGTTTGAGTTTACAGTTAGCTATGCTCATGCCATTGCACTCCAGCTGGGACAACAGAGTGAAATCCTCTCTCAAAATATATTTTTTTAAATGTTAAAAAACATGATGTTAAGGTCCAAGGACGCAAATGCTGCTATGGTCCAACAGGAAAGCAGGTATGGAAGTTGGGTGATAGGTGGAGTCTTGTTTTAAGTCTATCATAGTGTGGGTCCAGTAAGGTCCTTGTGCTAATTTCTCTTGTCTCAGACTGTAGAGTGGTAACAGGTATACTCAGCAAATCAGTGAACCCCTATCATAGCTCCCTGACCCATGGAATGGATGCTATTATGTAGGATGGGTTAAATAGAAGCTCCTGGAACTGCCCCCACCCTGACCTCCAAGCTAAGATAGGGAACCAAAATCAATACCATATTCTTGGGGGAATTACAGAGATTAATGACTCAATCAAAGACAAAAAAAAAAAACCACACATAATGGGTGATTTCTGCCATATGCTCCTTTAACTCATCTGTTTGGATAGTGCAACAGCCACAAGACTTGGAGAATGACCGTAGATTATTGCAAACCTATTCAGGAGGTAATGCCATAGCAGCTGACGGTCTGGATGTAGCAACTTCACTGGTGCAAGTTAGCATTGCCTCTCATCACCCATGACCAGTATTCTACTGTTTGTTTATCATAGACTTTTGTTTATTACTATCAGCAAAGATAGTCTGAAGTAGTTTGCCCTCATGAAGAAAGAAGAGTAATAAATTTACTATTTTATCTCAGGGCTCTGTCAGCTCTATTTCTGTTACAATATAGTCCGGAGGAAGGAAACTTTATCCTCTTGACATCTCACAGAGTATCATGTTGGTCTGCTGTATCAAGAAGGCTGTATTAACTGGACCTGGTGAATGGAAAGTAGCTAGTGCTCTAGATACTGTAATAAAATATATGATGCTGGAGCATGGAAAATACACCTGCCGAGGGACTTGCCACAGCAGGTATGTTTCTATGGACCTCCATGGATTGGGACATATTCACATGGCTCCCCTACAATGGGAAGTAAGTTGCTTCACTTTGTATCTTGCACTGTGAAGAAAGGGGCACAATGCTCTTTCAGTTTTAGTGGCAACATGTACCACATTTAAGTGTGCTGCTCTGACCCATGTACTGGGTCCATTTTGGTGGAGTTCAGTGAGAAGACTCTCCAGCAAGTTAAGGCTGTGGTTCAAAATGCCCTGCCTGGCCAGGTGCAATGGGTCACTCCTGCAGATCCAGCACTTTGGGAGGCCAAGGTAGGCACATACGCTTGAGCTCAGGAGTTTGGGACCAGCCTAGGTGACATAGCGAAACTGTATCTCTACTAAAAAGTTTAAAAAACTAGCTGGGTGTGGTGGCATGTGCCTGTAGTTCCAGCTATGCAGGGGGCTGAGGTGGGAGGATGGCTCAAGCCTGGGAGGTGGAGGTTGCAGTGAGCTGAGATTGCACCACTGCACTCCAGCCTGGGTGACAGAGAGAGACCCTGTTTCAAAACTGAAATAAAATAAAATGTAAAAAAACCCAAAATGTCCTGACAGTTGGGCCTTATGACTTAGAAGATCTGACATCTGTGGCACATAGAGATGTTGCGTGAAGCCTCTGATAAAACCCAATAGAGCAATCACAGCCCAGTCCCTCACATTTCAGAGTAAGGCCATGCTCTCTTCTGACAACTGTGCTCTGTTTGAAAAACAGCTTCTGGCTTACTTCTGGGTCTTGGTAAAGACTGAATGAATGTCTTATTATGGGATACTAATTAGCCCTGTGCCCCAAATTACCCATCATGAACTGGAAGTTGTCTGATGCACAGAATCATAAAATTGGACACGTGCAGCAGCATTCCAATCTTAAGTGGAAATGAGATACTCAACGCCAGGCAGAGGAAGTCTGGAAGACAGAGATAACTGGGTGATAACTCAAACTCCATAGTACGTGAGCCTCTCATTCAACTTATACTGAAGGCCACTTGGGTATTCTTTTTTTTTTTTTTTTTGAGGTAAAATGGTTGTTTTATTCCTTGTACTTAAACCAGTGAAACTAGAAAGATGTCGTCATGATGCAGCAAATACAAGACCTCTTTCTATCTTTCTATAAATATTAGCATAATCAGGAAATTAGGGACTAGAGAAAAAGGCAGAGCCAAAAGGGGCTGAGGAAATCAATAAAGTATGTTACAACTTAAACCTTCACCTCAATAATTGAGGTTTTTAAAAAAATAAGCAAAGCCTCCCAATCCCAGAAAATGGGAATATACCTTCATCACACCAATTTGTACTTTTATTTTCTATTCTTGAGGTTAGACTCCGAACCCTAAAGATATTCCAACTAGTATCTCTATTTCTCTATAGCCAGAGACAGCTTCTATCCTTTGCCCTTATCAGTAAAAGTTATTAAAACATCTTTTCTACAGGAAGATCCAATAAGAAAAAAAGAAAGCCCTCTGATTAGGCTACAACCGTACCCTACCCTTGACCAGATCGACTAAATAGGCATAATGGAAACCAGATCACGTGGTTTCCAAACGAGAAAAATCCTATGGGCAAGGGGAGGAGGAGAGAGGAAGGATTCAGCCAGTGGCCTGACTGACATTGAGTAATACCAATTTCACTTGTCTTCACCCATCTTCAGGTTGCATGTTTGTGGAGTAGTTTAGGAATAAATCCGTGGTTTCTGTAGCACTAAAATACCGGGTGGTCTGCTGTATTACATTATGGTTTTCCCCAGCAGTTTCCAAGGCAGCCACCAAGTCACTGGCAGGAGAGAATTTTGCTGGAACTGCTTGCAGGACTGCAGAGATTCCCCTCCAGTTATCGAAGGGATTGCTCCAGGCCTCATTGTCCCAGGACTGGGTATACGAGGTCTCAGTGTTCCAGGAGTGGTTGTTTTAGGACTGGAGGTTCCAGGTCTGGCTGCTCCATGTTGAATTGCTGCAGTTCTGGTTGTTCCACATTGGAAGGTTCGCAGTCATATTCACCAGGCATCAGTAGGAAGAGTAGAGGTAGGTAGGTGCTGAGGCCTTCTGAGTCACACCATTGCTACCCTTCGGCTGATTGCTTTCCTGAAACCTCTTAGATTTTATTCTCTGGTTCTGGAACCAAGTCTTAACCTGTTTGTAGCTAAGGTTCAGGATACTGGAAAGTTCTTGCATCTACTGGAGGCTGAGCTATTTCTGTCTCTGAAATCTGTCGCTGAGTACACACAGCTGGGTGGAAGAGAACACCGTTCTGTTCTTCTGTTTCTTGACCGAGACCTTGTCTTCCTTTTTTATGGCGCTCTTCACTACAGCAGTGTGTTGTTTGCCTTTGGGTCTGGTGGAAGAATCAGGGCTGTCCAGTCTTGTGTGAAGCATTTCAGCAGAAGACATTTGCAAGGATGGGTAGTCTTCTTCAGGCCCACAAGTCACAGGTGTTGGTGAAGAGTCTTTACAGTTGGCTGCTTCAGAGCAAGGCAGGCTTTGGGGACAAGCTGGATCCACACTCATGTTATTATTGGGAAAGAGGGGGGAAAATTTAAGAGCTGGACTGTTAAAAAAAAAAAAAGGCCAAGGCTTTAAGACTTTATTTCCTGGAAGATCTGAGAGAAATATGACCTCCAGAAGTGAAAGTATCAAGAAGCTGAGATGAAGTGAGTCGCCTCCAAAATAACAGGAGGCGATCAGCTCAGTCCAGCTGGGTATTCTTTATGAACAGTTAACAGAGGAGGAAAAGCTGCATGCCAGGTTATGTATGGGCCTTTATGACGTGCAGGCACCAGCAGATGCCGGTGGTCATTGGATTCCGGCCTCACTTACAGATGGTCAAGAAAGTGTAGTGAAGGGAAATTTTCCCAAAGGACAAAACTTCAGGTGGTGCATTGAGTTATCCACTTTGCATGGAAAAAGAAATGGCCTGAGGTATGGATCAGTGCTAATTTTGGCGTAGTGGCCCACTTTTCAGAGAAAGAATGAGACTAGAAGGCTAGGGCAAAGAAATCTGGGGGAGAGGTATGTAGATAGAATGGGCACAGAGTGAGCTTTTTGATCCCTGTGAATGCTCACCAAAGGTCAAGCGCTGCAGAGGAGTTTTGCAGTCATGAGATGGACAAGATGATTCCTTTCATGCATGTCAGTTAGCTTCTCTCTCCAGTCATTCTGATGCTTCCCCAGTCGGATAAGGTACCATATGACCATGGCAACAGGAATGGAGGCCATGGACTTCCCTTCCCTCAAATGATCTGGTCACCACAGCTTGAGTGCTTAACCTACTAACAGCAGAGGTGATCTTATCATGTTGCATTATTCCCTCAAGGGATCACCCAGGCACCTGTGTCAGGTTGATTCCATCTGAACACTTTTATCACGGAGGGGGCATCAATTTGTTCTTAATGAATAAATACATATTCAGGGTATGGATTTACTTTCCCTTCTCAGGGCACATCAATTTGTTCTTAATGAATAAATATGTATTCAGGCTACGGATTTACATGATACTTCTTACAGCATATGTTGACTTAAAGGTTTGTTTATCTTTTATCATGGTGTCCCATTCATCATTTGCCCTTACCAGAGGCACATTTCATGGCAAAGATGTGCAACAATACGCTCTCAGAACATGTTGGTCTAACCACATGTCTCATCCCTCAGAAGTAGCTAGCTTGAAAGAGTGATGGAAAGACCCACAAACTTTGAGGTGCTGTTCTAGAGAATGCAGTACATGCATGCCTTAATCCAGGGACCACTCTACAGTGGTGACTGCCTTATAGTCAGGATCCAAGGGTTCGAGAACCAAAAAGTAAGGTATTTCATTATTATTCCTTACAAATCCTAGAACTTTTCCCTTTAATCCCCATAACCATGGATTTGGTGGGTTTGCGGGGTCCAGGAGCCCAAGGGAGGAATGGTTTTCCATGCTATACAGTCAGGCAATCCTGTTAAATGGAAAATTGAGCCCTCCTCTCTGGCCATTTTTGGCTCCTGTGCTACTTAACTTAGAGGGAGCTAAAGGGGTGACTCTTTTGGATGGATGATAGACACCAATTAATAATGAGGAAATGAGTTGCTACCTTATAAGATGTTTGAAACCCAGGGAATTCACTGTAGCAATCAATGAGCACCCCCAAAGACTAAGGTATGACAGGAAGGAGTTTTGGGTCACCCTATCAGGTAAAGAACCCCACCCAGCTAAGACTTTAGCAGAGGATAAAGAGAATGTGGAATGAATAGCGGAAGAAAAACGTCTTGATTCTCAAATTAAAGTTTGTAACTGGTTAGAAAATTGAGCAATGCAGCAGCTGTTTTGTACTCATTGTCTCCCCTATCTCCCTCTCTGTTAGTTTTTTGCAATCTTTTAATAAAACACAATTCATATAACATCAAATTCACCATTTTAAAGCACAAAATTTAATATGTTTTTTTCTATATTCATAGCACCACCATCTAATTGCTGCACATTTCCATCATCTCAAGAAGAAACCTCTGTCAGCAGTTATTCTCTATCATCTCTTCCCCCATCCACTGGCAACCACGAATCTACTTTTTGTCTCTATGGATTTGCCTATTCTGGACATTTCATATAAATGGAACCATACAATATGTGGATCTTTGTGTCTGCTGTATTTTAGAATAATGTTTTCAAGGTTTATCCATATTGTAGCCTGTGTTAGTACTTCATGCCTTCTTATGGCTAATATTCCCTTGTATGAATATACCATATTTTGTTTATCAGTTCATCAACTGATAAACATTAGTGTTGTTTCTACTTTTTCCTATTATAAATTATGCTGCTGTAAACATTCATGTACAAATTTTTGTTGACGTATGTTTTCTTTTTTTGTTGTTTATATACCTAGTAGTAAAATTTCTGGGTCATATACTAAGAAGTAACATCTTTAACGTTTTGAGCAACTTCCAAACAGTTTCCACAGTTCTATGCCACTTTTAAATTCCCACCAACAACATATGAGAGTTTCATTTTCTCCACAGACTTGTCATTAAAAATTATTATTATTTTTATTATAGCCATCCAGTGGATATAAAGTGACATCTCATTGTGGTTTTGATTTGCATTTTCCTAATGACTAGTGATGCAAAATATCTTTTCATAAGTCTTTTGGCCATTTGCACGTCTTCTTCGAAGAACTCCCATCAAATCCCTTACCCACATTTTAGTTGGGTTGTCTTTTAAATATTGCATTGTAAGAGGTTTTATTTTTGTTAGGAATTTTGGATACACTAGACCTTTAGCAGAGACATGATTTACAAATATTGTCTTCTATTCTGTCAGTTGTCTTTTCACTTTCTTGATGGTGTCTTTTGATACTTGGAAGTTTTACATTTTGATAAAGTCCAGGCAGTGTGTCTATTTCTTCCTTGGGTGCTTGTACTTTTAGTGTCATATCTAAGAAACCATTGTCTAATCACAAAGATTTACACTTAAGTTTCCTTTTAAGAGTTTTATAGCTTTTGTTGTTGATTTATGTCTTTCATCCATTTTGAGTTAATCCTTGCATATACTGTGAGACAAGGGTACAAATTCATTCTTTTAATGTGGATATCCAGTTGTCCCAGCACTATATGTTGAAAAGATCATTCTTCTTTCCCCATTCAATGGTCTTGGTACTCTTGCTGAAAGTCAGTTAAATATAAATGTATGAATTCATTTGTGGACTCTCAATTCAATTCCATTGACCTTTATATCTATCCTTATGCCAGTACCATAATGTCTTGATTACTGCTGCTTTGTAGCAAGTTTTACATTTGGGATGTGAGTCCTCCAACTTTGTTTTACTTTCTAAGAATTATTATCATTCTTTTGTTCTTTGGGGTCCTTTTCATTCTATATGAATTTTAGGATTAGCTTGTCCAGTTTTGAAAAAAGGACACTTGGAATTTTGATAGAAATTGCATTGAATTTGTATATGTTCCTGCTATTTTAAACAAAGAGCAATGTAGTGGCTAAAACTTCATGTTTTTGGAATATGACTGAATGACATTACCCTATTGTGGGGTATAGCTGATGGGATTTTGTATCTTCCCTGTTTTGGGGATACAAATTTCTCATCTAAAGAAATGATACAAGCAGATGCTAAGAAGTAACTGGGTAGACAGTGCTGGATATTTTCTACTTTTCTAGATGCATGCTGCACATTTCCATTCTGCTTTGGGCCCCAGGAGGCTGACCTTTGTGGACTGCATCAACCAAGCCCCCCTGCCCTCCAGGTTTTGGTTGCAATCAGCCAATAGGAGGCACCAGGAGGAGACTGGAAAGTAGAAAGAAAGAGAGGTTAGGATATTAGGATATTAGGATATTCCGACAGCTCCGTCTCTGCTGAGGTGAAAGTTGGTAGTGATTGTGTTTTTCTTTTAGCGGTACCATTCCTTTTGGGTCACCCTCTCCTGTAGCAAAAGATCTCTCTGGGTTCTGGTCAACAGTCCATCTACTTAAAATTTCAGGTGTAAGGTTGCTAGTGGCTTCTCATGGTTGCTAGCCCTGGGGTGCATCATCTTCATCCTTTATTGGTTTCTCCTAACCTTGCCAAAATCTTCATAAATAGTCCTGTTATTAAACTCCCTTTAATTAGCTGTTTCTAGTGTTACATCTGCTTTCTGTCTTCCCTGATAGTACAAAATGGAAAGATCTGCAAGATATAAGTCCAAGAAGCAAGGTGCAGAGCAGCGCAATATGAAATCTGTAATATTCTATTATTTGTAAGATAAAGAATAAGGAAAATATATCTTGATCTCTTAAATACTGTATTAGTTAGGAATTAGGTTTAGCATTAAATAATAATATCCAAAAAGAACCATGGCTTTAAAAAGATTGAAGTTTTTTTTCTTCTTCTTCTTTCTTTCTCATTTTTCATTTTTGTTTTTGGACTCTCAATTCAATTCATTGACCTATATTATTTAGCCTTATGCCAGTACCACAGTGTCTCACTTATAGCAAAGCTGCAGTAATCAAGACACTGTGGTACAGAGTCATGCTCTGTTGCCCAGGCTGGAGTGCAGTGGTATCATCTCGGCCCACTGCAACCTCTGCCTCCCAGGCTCAAGTGATCCTCTCACGTCATCCTCCTCAGTAGCTGGGACTATAGGCAAGTGCCACCATACCTGGCTAATTTTTGTGTTTTTTGTAGCAATGGGGTCTCGCCATATTCTCCAGGCTGGTCTTGAACTCCTGAGCTGAAGTGATCTGCCTACTTTGGCCTCCCAAAATGCTGGGATTACAGGCTCTTTCTCTCTGTAAATGTGTGGGGCAGGCTGTCCAAGGCTGAGGGCAAGCGCTGTGCTCCATAACACACTCAGGGAGTCAGTTTCTTTCTAGTTCACCAGCCCTTCATCCTTAGGGCATGGTCTTGTCCTCCAGTCTAATGTTACATTCACTTTCCAGGCAGCAGGATAGAGGACTGGGAGAAGAAGGGGCAAAGGGCATCTCCCAAGGAAGGTTCCTGGAAATTGCCTCATAGCCTGTTTGTCTGTATCCCATCTGGTCACATCTAACTGTAAGGGAGCCTGGGGAACATCGTTTTAATTCCTGACAGCCAGGTGTCCAACTAAAAATTCTAACAGTATTTAAGAAGAGAAGAATGAAAATTGGAAGTAATTAACAGTCTTTGTCACATATGTGCATTTAAAAGTAACCTGAGAAGAATATTAGGAAACTGATAGCAGTGGTTATCTGGGGAGTGGGGAGGAGGTGGCAGGTGAGAACACAGATGAGGAATAATAGGTGCAGTCTTCACTGTGTCTCTTGCTACATATTTTGACTATGAACCATGTGTAGGTATTACCTATTTCTAAACTTAGATTAATTTAAAATTCTTTCCCAAAGATAAGTAAATAAGAGAAAATAAAGAAAAAAATATTCCAACCTGTCTCCATTCTGGTAAGAACAAAAGAGCCGCGGAATTGAGTGAGCTAATGGCCCCAACTATAGAACCATTAATGACCTAATCAGAAAAGGTAGGTATTACCAGGGTGTATTAGCTTTCTATTGCTGTGTAGCAAAAACTACAAACTTAGCAGCTCAAAATAACACAAATTTATTATCTCACAGTTTTTGTGTTGTGAGTCTGGTTTTAACTAGGTCCTCTGCTCAGGGTCTCATAAAGCTTAAATTAAGATGTTGTATAGCTATGTCATCCTCAGGAGGTTTAATTAGGGAAAGAGCCGCTTCTAAGCTCACTTAGATTGCTGAGAGAATACATTTTCTTGCTGTTGTTGGCTGTAGTCTGGGGACACTCCCAACTGCTAGAGGCTGCTCTCAGGTCCTAGACATGTGGTCCCACCATTTCAGCAACACGCCTTTATCAAATTTTGCTCATACTTTAAATCTCTGTTTTTTCTTCCATGACAAGTTGAAGAAAACAAACTGCTCTTAAGTGGCTAATATGATTAAGATAGGTACACATAGTCATCCTTTTCTTTTTCTTTTAAATATGGAACACTTCATGAGTTTGTGTGTCATCCTTGTGCAGGGGCCATGCTAATCTCTGTATAGTTCCAATTTTAGTATATGTGCTGCCAAAGTGAGCACAAGACACTTTTTGTTTTTTGAGATGATGTCTCGCTCTCTTGGTCAGACTGGAGTGCAGTGGTGCAATCACAGCTCACTGCAACCTCTGCCTCCTGGGTTCAAGTGATTCTCCGGTCTCAGCCTCCTGAGTAGCTGGGATTACAGGCTCCTGTCACCATGCCCACCTAATTTTTGCATTTTTAGTAGAGATGGGGTTTCACCGTTTTGGCCAGGCTGATCTTGAACTCCTGACCTTGTGATCCTCCTGCCTCAGCCTCCCAAAGTGCTGGGATTACAGGTGTGAGTCACCATGCCTGACAATAGTCTTCCTTTCTTAAAGTTAACTGTATCCATAAAGATCAGTGGAAGAGAATAGACAGCTCAGAAACAAACCCTCACATATTCAGCCAAATGATCTTCAACAGGGGTGCCAAGACACTCAGTGGGAGAAAGGACAGAATCTTTAACAAATGGTGCTGGGAAAACTGGATGTCCACATGCAGAAGGATAAATCTGGATGCTTATTTTGCAGCATACACAAAAATTACCTCAAAACAGATTAAAATCTAAATTTAAGGGCCAAAACTATAGAACTCCTAGAATAAAGCATAGAGGAAAACTTTCATTGGATTTGGCAATGATTTCTTCGATATGACATTAAAAGCACAGAAAAAACCAAACATAGATAAATGGGAATACATCAAGCTTAAAAACTTCCTTCTTTGCATCATCAGACACAACAGAATGAAAAGACAATATATAGAATGGGAGAGATATTTGCTAATCATATATTTGTAAATGATTAATATCCAGAACATATAAAGAACTTTTAATACTCAACAACATAAAAAACAACCCAAATAAAAAGTGGGTAAAGAACTTGAATAGATATTTCCCTAAAGATGATATACAGTTGGTCATTTCAGTGTCATCTTAGAATTCTGTCTACCACCCAGAGGTACTAAAAGCCCCTTTTTGCGGGGACAATTCCTATCCAGATTTTTACTTCCTAGCTGTAAGTTCTGGAGGTTCTGAATTCTATTTCAAGAGGGACAGGATTTTCTTTTCTTAAATTATATTCAGTGATGCCTGTGTGAATACCATTCCTGTTGGTGAGTGGAATAACCTCTCATTCATGGTGTGTTCTTTATGTTAGATTGACCAGCTTGTGGAAACTCTGGTTTCATTTGGTTGAGATGATCACCAAAGCCTATGTGGGAAGACCTTATTTTTAGTCAAAAAATATTTCTTAAGAGTTAATCATTT
This sequence comes from Callithrix jacchus, assembly GCF_049354715.1. Lineage (NCBI taxonomy): Eukaryota > Metazoa > Chordata > Mammalia > Primates > Cebidae > Callithrix > Callithrix jacchus. Next base: position 61,635,740 of record NC_133505.1, read on the forward strand.
CAACACACATGGAAATAGGGAGCGGTAAAGACTTGAAATCATTGTTGGTAGCATTTTTAACTTTGTCCCAGAACTCAGTAAACAATGTCCATGGGAAATTTGAATGTAAATAATATGGTGCCTAAGCAATATTCGTTTTTAAAAGTAACTTTTTTTTTTTTGAGACGGAGTTTTGCTCTTGTTACCCAGGCTGGAGTGCAATGGCGCGATCTCGGCTCACTGCAACCTCCGCCTCCTGGGTCCAGGCAATTCTCCTGCCTCAGCCTCCTGAGTAGCTGGGATTACGGGCACACACCACCATGCCCAGCTAATTTTTTGTATTTTTAGTAGAGACGGGGTTTCACCATGTTGACCAGGCTGGTCTCGATCTGTTGACCTCATGATCCACCCGCCTGGGCCTCCCAAAGTGCTGGGATTACAGGCTTGAGCCACCGCGCCTGGCCAATTTTTTATTTTATAACAATTTTAGATTTACAAAAAAGTTGTAAAGGATTCCCATATACCGTCTCAGCCACTGTTTATATCTTATACCAGCATTTGTAATTTACCAGGACTGAGAAATATTGATATATTTCTATGAACTAAGCTTCAGACTTCATTTTTATTTCTGCAGTTTTTCCATTAATGTCCTCTTTCTGTTTCAAGATCCAAGCTGTGTATCTCGTATTGCATTATGTCTTTGAGAGTTCCTCGGTCTTTTTTGCTTTTCATGACCTTGACAGTTTTGAGTTGTTCTGGCTGGGTATCCTATAGAATGTTCCTCTATCTGAGTTTGTCTGATGCTTTTCCCTTCAAACGAAGGAGAAAGTTAACCTCTAGATATTTGGAATCCTTCTGTAAGAAATATTTGTCTCTTCTCCATTTATTTACTCATTCAATCATTTACTTAAATCAGTATGGTCTCGTGGATACTTATTTTGAACTTATATAATTTATTTTGTTATTAAATTGTTCTAGCTTTGGCTATTGGGAGCTCCTTCAGGTTGATTTCTTGTCCTTTTTAGGCAATATATTTAAACAGTGACAAGCTTAAGAGGATTGTGAATACAGTTTTTATTGAGCAAAGATACACAAATGAATCCATTAACAGATGGCTTGCAGAAAGAATTTAATCATAGTATGTAAAGCATACTTTATCTGCAAGAGAAGTAGATAATAAACCTAGCAATTAAAACTTAATTTCTAGCATCTAGTATTCTAAAATCAAAGGAACAACTTTGTATATATCACATACATATGTGTGCGTATATACATGTTATATATATAACTTCTGTCTAGAGAGAGAAAATCCCTCTATACCTTCTTCATCTTAGTCAGAATATGAACTTTAGTTTAAGGAGCATGCAAGCTGCCCAGTTTTGCCCATCTCAACTTTTCATTCCTAGCTTCCCCATTTTTAGAAGTCAAATGACTGACATTATTCTTATGGGAAGGAAGATTAGCATCGCCCATTTAATAATTTGAACCATTAACCTGTTAGGTGACCTCAAATTTCATTCAGCTTAATATTCCCAAAATATCACAAGAAGTCTGAAGGGTCATTTTTCTTAGCTAATGAAAGTCCAAACAGACTATATCTTGGCTGTTTGCCTGGCCAGCTAGTGAATGCCAGAGGAGAGTACCTGAGCTAGAAAAAAGAGCTAATGCCTTTTTCCCAGGCAAGATGCTTTCAATTTTTCAGGAACACTCAGTGATTTGTTGCTGAGAGCATAACCCAGTTTCCAAGCTATTCTTGCCCAGGCACCACTTTAGTGTTTTCAAGCAGTCCATTGCTTGGTACCTGGGGTTGTCAACTACTGCCTGCCTCATATCCGACCAGACTTTCCATACTGAGAAATGGAAATACATGAATGAAGTGCCTTAATGCATCACAGTCATGGGGCTGTTAATAGGAGCTTTACCTGGCAGAATGGTCTGCCTGTATAATAAAGAGTGAGACTGTGTAATCTGTGGACATGGATATCACAGGATAAATTGTCTTCCACTCCAAAGTCATTTATTCTTTGGCTTAACCAGAGGACTCTCAGAGCAACCACCAAACTCCGGAGACATTGTCTAAATTGATCAACACCTTAAATGACTTCTTCTTGGCTTGTGCCCAGCGTATATGTATATGACAAGAAAGCAATGGTTTATTCAGATCAGCCTCAGGAATTTTTCTGAAATCATTTCTTTTCAAACACTTTGAATGTGCTGTCTGCTTTCTGTCCTACCGATTTTGCATTTAGATGCTCCCCCTCTCTCTGCCAAGTCTTTTCTGGCTGTCAGTTGATAGTCCAGCAGGTATCGGGATTCAACTTCTCCCTAAAAGCTCAGACTGGCACCCAAAGTGTTCAGGTGTGGGCTGGTCTGGGAGGGAGGCCTGAACATTTTGATTTTTGTTTCTGATAAATTGCTTTCTGGAAGCACTTGCATTCTTTTTGTTCCTAGTCCTGTCTGGGGTGGAAGGCAATTCTCCATGGAATTCCTACATGTTTTGGACTATCTGTTAAAAGATGTTTGCAGAGCAAAAAGCCTTGGACGCTAGAGATAATAAAGTATAGAAATGTTTCCCTTCTTAGAGGCATTCCAGGATACTGAATCCTCCTCCTCTCCTGGGAGAGAATTGCTTAGATTCCAGAGTAAATATGTCTTCCCTCTCTCTCTGGAGGGAAGGAGGGGCAGGTCACCAGCAGCCCTCCATAAATCAGTTTTTCCTCATTTTGCGAGTTCTCTCCTGTGCTATACTCCAGTACCTGCCCCAGGTAACATCTGGTCCTCATTGTGACACTGTGTGGGGATTAGGGCTTTGGGAACTGACACATGATATTGCTCTGGATGCTGGTTTTGTTATGATGAGTAAATAATCTTTGTCTCTGATGCAAAGCTCTTCCGTTCTGTCAGTATATGTATATAAAACTTCATGTGGCAGGCTCACCTGTAAACTTGCAAATAGGATAACATCCCCAACCCTTCAATCTCTGACTTAATAGCTTTTTTTCAGTATTCTGATGAGACTCCAAATTCTGGAGTAAACGAATGCAGCAATGAATGAAATCCCAAGTTCTGGAAAAGAATGAAATTCGGGCTCCATTCCAGATTCGTATAACATGGGTATTGGTATGTGGGAAGACCCACTCTCTAGATTAAAAGATGATTTATGTTTCTCATCATCTGTACTAAGAAAAAGCCTTTATGAGGACTAACATCCCAGAAATAAGTATGGTGGATGAGACCAACAAAAGGAGATTTCCATTTAAAGCATGGAGGAAAGCAGTTTATATTGTCACGGAAATGAATTAAACGCAACAGTAAAATTTGGGGAATATTGCTCAGAGGGTTATGTGAAGCTGAGTTCAGTAAGCCAATTAGGGAAAAACAAAACAAGGACATATTTTCTAATGTGCAAATATGCAGACATATTTTCTAATGCACTATCTGATTTCAAAATATTTCAGGATATTCAAAATATTCACATACTTCCTAATGTAAAACGCATTTTCCAATGTGAAAATATGTTTAATTAGTTGAGCTATAGTATAAAAACTATGGAAATACTTTTTTTTCCTTGGAATAGAAGAATAACAAAGTCTCTGGAAAGAGTGAGAAACATTTTTCTTCATAGAAATGTTTTGCACACCACCAAATGAGGTCTGGGCTCTGCAGCTTCTTAAGCATTCATACATCTTTTGTACCTGCCTTCTTTGCAAAATAAATTAGAGCTTCCATTTTCCCTTGAAGCTCTGAACTTCTTGGGCCCAAAGTAAACAGCACAATATTAAGTGGTAATTGATCACACATGCTTTTTAAAGCAAGCTAACCACTTGGATTTATGACTAGATTTAGGGAGAAAAAGGCATATTTAGTAGGCTATAGGATCTGTAGCTCGGAGCTTCAAAAAAAGATTTTTTTAAAATTTTACTTTAAGTTCTGGGGTACATGTACAGATCTTGCAGGATTGCAACATAGGTACACACATGCCATGGTGGTTTGCCGCCTCCATACCCCCATCACGTACATTAGGTATTTATCCTGATGTTATCCCTCCTTAATCTCCCCCCCCGCTATTCCTCCCCTAGTCCCCCACCCCACAACAGACCCCAGTGTGTGATGCTCCCCTCCCTGTGTCCATGTGTTCTCATTGTTCAACACCCACTTATGAGTGAGAACATGAGGTGTTTGGTTTTCTGTTCTTGTGTCAGTTTGCTGAGAACGATGGTTTCCAGATTCATATGTCCCTGCAAAGAACATGAACTCATCCTTAAAAGATGTTTTAAATCAACGTAACTGATATGGTTTGAAAGTTTGTCTCCTCCAAATATCATGTTGAAGTGTTACCCCCAGTGTTGGAGGTGGGGCATGGTGGAAGGGGTTTGGATCATGGGGATAGGTCCCTCATGAATGGCTTAGCACCATTCCCTTGGTGATGAGTGAATCCTTGCTCTGAGTTCATGAGATATTTGGTTGTTTAAAAGAACTTGGCACCTCCCTCCTCTCCCTTTCTTGCTCCCTCTCTCTCCATGTGATGTGCTGGCTCCCCCTTCACCTTCCATCATGATTGGAAGATTCCTGAGGCCCCTAGAAGTAGATGCCGGCACCATGCTTTCTGTATAGCCTGCAGAACCATGAGCCAAAATAAAATCTCTTTTCTGTATAAATTACCAAGCCTTAGGTACTTCTTTACAGCAATACAAGAATGGAATAACACATTAACTCACCACTGTGTTAGGAGATTTTTGGTGTAGTCACTAGAAGTATGCATCTTGCATGCAAAACAAATAAATATGAAAGTGACCTTAAAGACTACATAGAGGAACCAGAGTAACCATGGTTTGCAGGAGTCCCACAGCTAGCTTAATAGCATGGCCAAGAATGGAAGAGTATGTGCCTTCTATGCTGTGCAATGTTGCTGCATTTTTACCCACTCACATTAACTAGTAGATGAAGTAGTCAGGTGGATACCAGCACTTATCTATGGAGAGTTTACAAAATAGTTTTAGAATTAAGTTTTTCTTTGGTACTCATGATCCTCATGCCAGTATGTCCAAGCTGACTGTTTTCTGTACCTGACATCACATGATGTCCTGGCTAGAAGCTTGGGCTTCAGTGTCACCCAGACCTGGATTTAAACCCTGTCTCTGCCACATACTAGCTTGTGACCTTGGGTAAGATATTTTACCTCTCTGAATCCTCAGTGTTCTTGTCTGTAAAGGGCACATAATAAGAATCTTGTTTATAATGAGTAAATAAGATGATATAAACAAAGGTCTTAATATAATGCATGGCATGCAGTAGGCATGAATGAGTGATTACTTTTCTTACAATGATCAGATAGTCAACAATGGACCAGGAACATTCTTCATATTCATTCAACCTGCTTTTGGTGTACACCTCAATATGTGTTCTCTTCTCTTGATCAATCTGTTGTTTCACTCTGTCCCCATCTGTGCTTCTCCTTATCTCCAAAGACCTATTTTATGCTCAATTTTGTCTCTTTGACTTTATGCTAATTTTTCTCTCACTCTGAACAGCAAGAATAAAGCTAACTCTTTGTCCCATCTCAAATCTTTCTCCTCCATGAACTTTCCTCATATGCTGTAGTTCCCAAGGAGTCTTCCCTTTCTGAACTACTGACCTATCTCTTGCATCTATCAGCCAATTCACTGATTGCTCCAAACCTTCACACATGCTTGTACAGTCTCCCCAAATAGTGCAAAACTCTGTAAGAGTCTCTTCCTTTGTTGGACTGTCTCAGCATCTGCCATAGCAGAGTTCTGAGGCTATAAAAGAGGCTCAGTAAATAATTTATGGATGGCTTGATAGCTCATGCTCACCAGTGATATAAGCCTAGTTCAAGAGCAATTCGGGGTTATAGGGATCCATAGTTTCCAAACTAAAATTCAGGATATGTGATTTGAGCAAGTACAAGCTGACTCCGGGAAAACTGTAGGAAAAGATTTGAAATTGGGACTGTCCCAGAAAGTGCAGATGACCTCATCATGGTTCAGCTAGAGAACAGATGTCAATGTAGAAATTTATTTTCCTCAGTGATTTTTATTAGTATGCATAACATTTTAAAAACTCTAGTTCATAAATCCTTTGTGACCAATGAAAGCCTGATGACCCCCTCTTGATGGTTTAAAAAAATTTGTTTTGTGGAGAAGAACTGGGGCAATAACACTGATCAGAGACAGATATACTAGTTGACTACTGCTGTGCTATGTAAAAAAATCACTCTGAAATTTAGCAGCTTATACAACATTTATTGTCTCATGGTTTCTGTGGGTTAGAAATCTGGAGCAGCTTATCTGGGTGGCTTGATAGATCATGCTCACCAGTGATATAAGCCTAGTTCAAGAGCAATTCGGGGTTATAGGGATCCATAGTTTCCAAACTAAAATTCAGGATATGTGATTTGAGCAAGTACAAGCTGAAATTATGAGGCTGCCCTCAAGGTGTCAACAGAGTTGTAGCCATCTCCAGGCTCAATTGGAAATGTGTCCATTTCCAATTCACACTCACGGCTGTTGGCGGGAGGCTTCCCACAGTTCTTTGCCTTGTGGGCCTCTCCATAGGGCAGCTCATAGCACGGACACCTGCCTTATCAGAGCAAGCATGAGAGCAGAGCAGAGATAGGGGCTGGTGAGGGAGCAGCAGCAAAATAGAAGTCACAAGGATATATGACTTAATCTCAGAAGTGGCATCTCATCACTTTTCTTGTATTCTATTTATTAGAAGTACCTTACTAGGTTGGGCACAGTGACTCACACTTTTAACCCCAGCACTTTGGGAGCACTTGATATTCATGAATATTTCAGCTTCCCATGAGAGTCCTGAAAGTTTCACAATATCCAAAGTTATCAAAAACCTCCATTCAAGAACACCTGTTTGAGTTCTATAGCTGATTATAAAAACCACCTTCTAAGGAGGACCAAAATAAGACAAAAATTGTTTATGGATGACAAAAAGCTTTAGGGTACCCATAGTCAAAGATGCAATTGACAAGGAAATTTTGTACCTCTGTGGCACACAATAATTTAACATAATTATAATTGTTACTGATAATGTACACGAAGTCATATCAGAATTATAGGAGTTTCTCATGATTTTGGAACACACATCAATAACGTATTTATATAAACACAACCTAAAGAAAACCAAACACCATTTCATGTTTGGCAATGTTTCTTGTTTAATTTTTATACCAAATAAGCCAAATTATGTCATTTTCGGACTTTAGGAAAACTAATATCTTAAAGAATTAATTAGATCAGGAAAAGACATAATTTATAATTTGATTTTAGAAAGGTTGTCAAATATCAAAGATTTAAAACACTTGATATCACAGGTCATTTTAAAATAAGGCATTTATTTGACCAAAGTGATAATTCAAGGATTTCAAAAAAAAGATGAAAACCTTTATTCTTTGAGAGAAGAGACTTAATTTTACACACAATAAACCCTAATAAAAACAGCATGAACACAATAACATTTGTTTTTCAAAGTTTTATAAATAATTTATAAAATTTTAATCTTGACCATAAGATCTAACTTCCATAAGCCTTTTATAACCTTTATAACCTTTATTCAGGAGTTAGTTAATGCTTCAAAGAAACCTTGTTAATCTGACACCTGGGCCTATATGCTGTTCTTGCATTAGTCTGCCTTTGACATTAATGATTAATTTATAGAGAAATTGAACTAATCTTTCAAAATCAGCCCTTACAATCTCACATACCTACGTCTCCTGTGATAGTTCCTGGGCCTTGAGGAGTTGAATAGCTTTAATTTCTGATCCTGTGTTTCAGGAATGCATTTTATTTTAATATGCAACTTCTACTAGTCCTGAAGATGGGGTTTAAGTGCTGTCAGTGCTTATAATTTAGCAGAACTTGGTGTCCTTTATAGACCCAGGAGTCAAAGCCCTATAACTCAATGTCACAAGTACTTGAAAAGCACATATAAAAAGATGTATGGATGTAATAACCGGAATTAAATTTTTTTATCTTGTTTTTTTTTTTTCCCTAAGCATACCAAAACTTAATAGTAATGTCACAACTTGATCATATAAAAGTGTACAGTTTTTTTTCTTTCTTAATACAGCCTATTATTTGACTTACAATAACCATTCATGACATGTTTGGGCTTTCTGGTTTGTCCTGAACAACTCTCCTTAAACAACCAGTCGTTTTACTCTAGGACTGAATTTGCCATACAAGATTCTTTCTCATATGAAATTATTTCTCTTTAAACTTTCTTAAAAAAAGAACCCTCTTGATTATTGTAAATTTCTATCTTGTTTCACCTTTTTTAAAGGACACATTTGTTTTTAGCAAGAATGTTTTCCTATAGTATATTTTTATTGGAAAATGCCCAAATAATTAAATATCTATTATTTAACTTTAGATTCTAAATTATGACAAGTTTGTCTAAGAGTATTTATCCCATTGCATTTACCTAATTATTTTAATAGTTTACCTAGATTATTTATGAAAACTGTGATAGTCATCATTCAAAGTTATTCAAACTGCCATTGCAAAATTATAACTGAGGCAGTGAAAAAGATGTGCCCTAACTGACTCCATCTTGCTTCTAACCTCTAAGCTGTCCTTGTTCATCCCTGGGAGTAGGCCAAACTAACTTTGGAAGGAACTTAGTTTATAGTTTAGCTTTGAAACAAAAATGATAACAATCCTTTCCCAAAGGAAACCTTCTTACTGCTGGTGGACTAAATTGCCTAAAGCCACAGGATTTGAAGTTATAGTAATGTTACTAAATTTAAGATGTAGCTATTTTCATTAAACCCATATCAATGTCTTATTCATTAAAGATTACACAAGCAAAGATCATTCTGTCATGGGCTAGGTTTACAGTTTTGTAACCCCTGTGCCAAATTTTAACAACTTGCAGTATTTGGCAGGGATAAGTATGAAATTGCTTAATTAGTAAATGCAAACAAAAATGTATGCTGGGAAATTCTTCAGAGATTTCTAATATTATTTTACCAATAATTTTAAATCCAGCTTATTTAGGAAAGATTTTACACAAGTCACATGAACTTGAAAAACCATTTGACTAGTCTTAGTATCTGGTGTAAGCACTTATATTTTTTAATCCAATTACTTATTCCTCTTTTATATATTTTCAGTAGTGAAATATTGTATGCACAACAAAGTTATAGACATATTAGGCATGCTGATAGAAGTACATCTTATAGATTCATGAAGACCTTCTTTTTTAAATCTTAGACTTTCAGATTCTTGATAATCTGTTTTACAACCTTAGGCAGTTGTCAGCTAAACAGCATTATATTTCCATATTTAAGGAAACAACTCAGGTGAAAATCAGATAGTAAAATGTACATCAAAGAGTATGGAAAAGAAAAAGTCTGGTGTGCTAGAGGGAGATTAAAGATGAATGCCAAATCAAACATAAAATTGTAATAATCTATCATAGGATTGTATAAGGAGACCAATTTTATTTAGATAGGGACTACTTATCTTTTATTTTTTATTTTTATTTTATACGCACACACACACACACACACACATATATAATTGCATTTTAGGTTCTGGGGTACATGTGAAGAACATGCAGGATTGTTGCTTAGGTAAATACATGGCCATATGGTTTGCTGCCTTCATCACCATCACCTATATCTGACATTTTCCCCATGGTATCCCTCCCCAACCCCCTACCCCCCGCTGTCCCTCCCCTAGTAACCACCCCCCATAGACCTCGGGTGTGGTGCTCCCCTCCCTGTGCCCATTTGTTCTCATTGTTCAACACCCACCTATGAGTGAGAACATGCTGTGTTTGATTTTCTGTTCTTGTGTCAGTTTGCTGAGAATGATGGTTTCTAGGTTCATCCATGTTCCTACAAGGGACACAAACTCATCGTTTTTGAGGGCTGCATAGGATTCCGTGATGCATATGTGCCACATTTTCCCTGTCCAGTCTATCATTGATGGGCATTTGGGTTGGTCCCAAGTCTTTGCTATTGTAAACAGTGCTACAGCAAACATTCGTGTGCATATGTCCTTATAATAGAGTGATTTATAATCCTTTGGGTAGATACCCAGTAATGGAATTGCTGGGTCAAATGGAATTTCTATTTCTAGGTCCTTGAGGAATCGCCACACTGTCTTCCACAATGGTTGAACTAATTTACACTCCCACCAACAGTGTAAAAGTGTTCCTATTTCTCCACATCCTCTCCAGCATCTGCTGTCTCCAGATTTTTTAATGATAGCCATTCTAACTGGTGTGAGATGGTATCTCAGTGTAGTTTTGATTTGCATTTCTCTAATGACCAGTGATGATGAGCATTGTTTCATATGTTTGTTGGCCTCATATATGTCTTCTTTTGAAAAGTATCTGCTCATATCCTTTACCCACTTTTTAATGGGTTTGTCTTTTTCTTGTAAATCTGTTTTGGCTCTTTGTAAATTCTGGATATAAGTCCTTTGTCAGATGGGTAGATTGCAAAAATTTATTTCCATTCTGTTGGTTGCTGGTTTACTCTAATGATTGTTTCTTTTGCTGTGCAGAAGCTCTGAAGTTTAATTAGATCCCATTTGTCTAATTTGGATTTTGTTGCCAATGCTTTTGGTGTTTTAGTCATGAAGTTCTTGCCTATGCTGATGTCCTGAATGGTTTTGCCTAGGTTTTCTTCTAGGGTTTTTATGGTGTTAGGTCTTATGTTTAAGTCTTTAATCCAACTGGAGTTAATTTTAGTGTAAGGTGTCAGGAAGGGGTCCAGTTTCTGCTTTCTGAATATGGCTAGCCAGTTTTCCCAACACAATTTATTAAACAGGGAATCCTTTCCCCATTGCTTGTTATTGTCAGGTTTGTCAAAGATCAGATAGTTGCAGACGTGTGGCATTGCCTCCAAGACCTCTGTTCTGTTCCATTGGTCTATATCTCTGTTTTGGTAACAGCACCATGCTTTTTTGATTACTGAAACCTTATAGTATGGTTTGAAGTCAGGTAGAGTGATGCCTCCAGCTTTGTTCTTTTTGCTTAGAATTGACTTCGCTATGCCAGCTCTCTTTTGGTTCCATACGAAGTTTAAGGTGTTTTTTTGCAGTTCTGTGAAGGTCACTAGTAGCTTGATGGGGATAATGTTGAATCTACAAATTACTTTGGGCAGTATGGCCATTTTCATGATATTGATTCTTCCTAACCATGAACATGGAATGTTTCTCCATCTGTTTGTGTCCTCTCTTATTTCCTAGAGCAGTGCTTTGTAGTTCTCCTTGAAGAGGTCCTTTACATCCTTTGTTAGTTGTATTCTTAGGTATTTTATTCTCTTTGTAGCAGTTGTGAATGGCAGTTCATTCTTAATGTGACTCTCTTTAAGTCTGTTATTGGTCTATAGGAATGCTTGTGATTTGTGCACATTGGTTTTGTATCCTGAGACTTTGCTGAAGTTGCTTATCAGTTTCAGGAGATTTTGGGCTGAGACGATGGGGTCTTCTAAATATACAATCATGTTGTCTGCAAATAGAGACAATTTGACTTCCTCCTTTCCTAATTGAATACCCTTTATTTCTTTTTCTTGCTTGATTGCTCTGGCTAGAACTTCCAATACTATATTGAATAGGAGTGGTGAGAGAGGGCATCCTTGTTTAGTGTCAGATTTCAAAGGGAATGCTTCTACTTTTTGCCCATTAAATATGATATGGCTGAGGGTTTGTCATAAATAGCTTTTATTGTTTTGAGATATGTTCCATCAATACCTAGTTTATTGAGGGTTTTTAGCATAAAGTGCTGTTGAATTTTGTCAAAGGCCTTCTCTGTATCTATTGAGATAATCATGTGGTTTTGGTGTTTGGTTCACTTTATGTGGTGAATTATGTTTATAGACTTGTGTATGTTGAACCAGCCTTACATCCCCAGGATGAAGCCTACTTGACCATGATGGATAAGCTTTTTGATGTGCTGTTGCAATTGGTTTGCCAGTATTTTATTGAAGATTTTTGCATCTGTCTTCATCATGGATATTGTCCTGAAGTTTTCTTTTCCTGTTGAGTCTTTGCTGGGTTTTGGTATCAGGATGATATTAGTTTTATAAAATGATTTGGGAAGGATTCCCTCTTTTGATTGTTTGGAATAAAGTCAGAAAAAATGGCACCAGCTCCTCCTTGTATGTCTGGTAGAATTTGGCTGTGAACCGTCTGGACCTGGACTTTTTTTGGTTGGTAGGCTATTAATTGCTGCCTCAACTTTAACCCTTGTTATTGGTCTATGCAGGGTTTCAACTTCTTCCTGGTTTAGGCTTGGGAAGGTGCAAGTGTTCAGGAATTTATCCATTTCTTCCAGGATTACTGGTTTATGTGCATAGAGTTGTTTGTAGTAATCTCTGATGGCGGTTTGTATTTCTGTGGAGTCAGTGGTGATATCCCCTTTACCATTTTTTATTGCATCTATTTGATTCTTCTTCCTTTTCTTTTTTATTAATCTGGCTAGTGGCCATTTTGTTGATCTTTTCAAAAAACCAGCTCCTGGATTTATTGATGTTTGAAGGGTTTTTTATGTCTCTATCTCCTTCAGTTCCGCTCTGATCTTAGTTATTTCTTGTCTTCTGCTAGCTTTTGAAGTTTTTTTGATCTTGCTCTTCTAGTGCTTTCAATTTTGATGACAGGGTGCCAATTTTAGATCTTTCCTTGCTTCTTATGTGGGCATTTATTGCTATAAATTTTCCTCTAGACATGGCTTTAAATGTGTTCCAGAGATTCTGGTATGTTGTGTCTTCATTCTCATTGGTTTCGAATAACATCTTTATTTCTGCCTTTATTTCATTGTTTATCCAGTCAACATTCAAGAGCCAGTTGTTCATTTTCCATGAAGTTGTGTGGTTCTGAGTTAGTTTCTGAATTCTGAGTTCTAGTTTGATTGCACTGTGGTCTGAGAGACTGTTTGTTATGATTTCCCTTCTTTTGCATTTGCTGAGGAGTGATTTACTTCCAATTATGTGGTCAATTTTAGAGTAGCTGTGATGTGGTGCTCAGAAGAATGTATATTCTGTGGATTTGGGGTGGAGAGATCTTTAAATGTGTATTAGGTTTCTTGGTCCAGGTCTGAGTTCAAGTCCTGGATATCCTTGTTAATTTTCTGTCTCATTGATCTGCCTAATATTGACAGTGGAGTGTTAAAGTCTCCCACTGTTATTTGTGGGAGTCTAAGTCTCTTTGTAGGTCATTAAGAACTTGCTTAATGTATCTGGGTGCTCCTGTATTGGGTGCGTATATGTTCAGGATCATTAGCTCTTCTTGTTGCATTGATCCTTTTACCGTTAAGTAATGCCCTTCTTTGTCTCTTTTGATCTTTGTTGGTTTAAAGTCTATTTTATCAGAGACGAGAATTGCAACTCCTGCTTTATTTTTCTCTCCATTTGCTTGGTAGATCTTCCTCCAACCCTTTATTTTGAGCCTATGTGTATCCTTGCATGTGAGATGGGTTTCCTGGGTACTGCACACCTATGGGTTTTGACTTTTTATACAATTTGCCAGTCTGTGTATTTTGATTGGGGCTTTCAGTCCATTTACATTTAAGGTTAATAGTGTTATGTGTGAATTTGATCCTGCCATTTTGATGCTAGCTGGCTATTTTGCCTGTTAGGTGACACAATTTCTTCATTTTGTCGATGCTCTTTACCATTTGGTACGTTTTTGGAGTGGCTGGTGCTGGTTATTCCTTTCTATGTTTAGTGCTTCTTTCAGGAGCTCTTGTAAAGCAGGCCTGGTGGTGATGAAATCTCTGAGCAATTGCTTGTTCATAAAGGATTTTATTTCTCCTTCACTTATGAAGCTTGGTTTGGCTGGATATGAAATTCTGGGTTGAAAGTTCTTTTCTTTAAGGAGGTTGAATATTGGCCCTCACTCTCTTCTGGCGTGTAGGGTTTCTGCTGGGAGATCTGCTGTGAGTCTGATGAGCTTCCCTTTGTGGGTAACCTGACCTTTCTCTCTGGCTGCCCTTAGCATTTTTTCCTTCATTTCACCCCTGGTGAATCTGATGATTATGTGCTTTGTGGTTGCTCTTCTTGAGGAATATCTCTGTGGTGTTCTTTGTATTTCCTGGACTTGATTGGTGGCCTGCCTTGCTAGGTTGGGGAAGTTCTCCTGCATAATATGGATACTATCCTGAAAAGTGTTTTCCAGCTTGGATTAATTCTCTCTGTCACATTTAGGTACACCTATCAAATATAGATTAGGTCTTTTCACATAGTCCCATATTTCTTGGTGGCTTTGTTTCTTTTTATTCTTTTTTCTCTGATCTTGCCTTCTCATTTTATTTCATTGAGTTGATCTTCAATCTCTGATATCCTTACTTCTGCTTGGTCAGTTTGGTTATTGAAACTTGTGTATGCTTCATGAAGTTCTCGTGTTGTGTTTTTCAGCTCCATCAATTCATTTATATTCCTCTCTAAGCTGTTTATTCTTGTTAGCATTTTGTCAAACCTTTTTTCAATGTCTTAATTTCCTTACATTGGGTTAGAACATGTTCTTTTAGCTCAGGGAAGTTTGTTATTACCTACCTCCTATTTCTGTCAATTCATCAGACTCCTTCTCTATCCAGCTGGTGAGGAGTTGTGACTACTCCTCCTCTTTTGCTGGTGAGGAGTTGTGATTCCTTGGAGGAGGAGAGGCATTCTGATTTTGGGTGTTTTCATCCTTTTTGCACTTGTTTCTTCCCATCTTAGTGGATTTATCTACCAGTGGTCTTTTTAGTTGGTGACTTTCAGTTGGCGTCCTGTTTGTTGATGAAGAAGTTACTTCTTTCTGTTTCTGAGTTTTTTTCGTACAGTCGGGTACCTCTGCTGTAGGACTGCTAGAGGTCCACTCCAGACCCTGCTTGCCTGGGGAATCACCTGCAGCAGCTGCAGAACAGTAAGGGTTGCTGCCAGTTTCTTCTTCTGCTATCTTTGTCCCAGAAGGACATCCACCAGATGTCAGCCTGAACTCTCCTTTATGAGGCGTCTCCTTGGATATATGGGGGTTGGGGAGCTATTTGAGGAGACAGTCTGTCCCTTATAGGAGCTCAGGTGCTGAGCTGTGAGCTCTGTTATTTCATTCAGAGCTGCTGGGCAGCTATATTAAGTCTGCTGCAATGGAACTCATAACCTCCTTTTTTTCCCAGGTGCTCTGTCCTGAGAAAGTGGGTTTTTTTTTATTTATTTATTTATTTATTTATTTATTTATTTATTTATTTTTATTTTTTAGGAAGGGAGGAAAGGAGGAAGGGAGGGAGGAAGGAAGGGAGGGAGGGAGGGAGGGAGAGAAGGGAAGGAAGGAAATCAAGAAATGAGAGAGACATTGCCAAACTGAATCTAGAGGTCTACAAGTTGATTTCTTTTTTTGAGAGAAGGAAAGAAAAAAGGAGTGAAGGAGAGGAAGAAAGAGGAAGAAAAAGAGGGAGAGAGAACAGAAGTGTTGCTTTATTCTAAAAAAAAAGGGTATTAATAATGGCCAATCAATGTTTCATTTAAACCTATGAGTAGGTGTGATGTTGTATTCACAAGAATGTATATTTTGTGTATTTAAAGTGGAGAGCTCTATAAATATTTATTGAGTTTACTTGTTCCAGATCTGAGTTCGAGTCCTGGATATCCTTTTTAATTTTCTGTCTCATTGAGTCTAAGTCTCTATGTATCTGGGTGTTAGGATCGTTAGCTCTTGCTGTTGCATTGATCCTTTTACCACTATATCTTTGTTGCTTTAAAATCTATTTTATCCGATACGAGAATTGCAACTCCTGCTTTTTATTTATTTATTTATTTTTGCTCTCCATTTGGTTGGTAAATCTTTCTCCATCCCTTTGTTTTGAGTCTTTGTGTATCCTTGCATGTGAAATGGGTCTGGATGTAACATGCCATTGGGTTTTGGCTGTATCTTTTGATTGGGGAATTTAGTCAATTTAAATTTAGGATTACTGCCATTTGATGTTAACTGGCTGTTTTATCCATTTGTTGATGTAAATTCTTCTTTATGTTGATGCTCTTTACTTTTGGGTATATTTTTAGAAAGGCTAATACTGGTTGTTTCTTTCTATGTGTAATGCTTCTTTCAGAAGCTCTTGTAAAGCAGGCCTGATGGTAATAAAATCTCTGAGTACTTGCTTGTTCATAAAAGATTTTATTTTTCCTTCAGTTGTGAAGCTTAGTTTGGCTGGATATGAAATTCTGGGCTGAAAGTTCTGTTCTTTAAGAATGTTGAATATTGGCCCCCACTCTCTTCTGGCTTGTAGAGTTTCTGCTGAGAGATCTGCTGTAAGTCTCATAGGCTTCCCTTTGTAATTAACCTGACCTTTCTCTCTGGCTGCCCTTAGTATTTTCTCCTTCGTTTCAACCCTGGGGAAATCTAATGATTATGTGCCTTGGGGTTGCTCTTCTTGAGGAATATCTTTGTGGTGTTCTCTGTATTACCTGGGGTTGAATATTGTCCTGCTTTGCTAGTTTAGGAAAATTTTCCTGAATAATATTCTGAAGAATATTTTCCAGCTTGGATTCATTATCTCCGTTGCATTCAGGTACACCTATCAAACGTAAATTTGGTCTTTTCACATAGTCCCACATTTCTTGGAGACTTTGCTCATTCCTTTTTATCCTTTTTTCTCTAATCTTGTCTTCTTGTTTTATTTCATTAAGTTGGACTTCGACCTCTGATATCCCTTCTTCTGCTTGAACAATTCGAGTGTTTAAACCTGTGCATACTTCTCAGAGTTCCTGTATTGTATTCTTCAGTTCCATTAATTCACTTATATTCCTCTCTAAGTTGTCTATTCTCATTAGGATTTTGTCAAACCTTTTTTCAAAGTTCTTAGTTTCTTTACATTGGGCTACAACATGTTCTTTTAACTCACAGAAGTTTCTTATTATCCATGTTCTGAAGCCTGATTCTGTTATTGGGATGCGCCCGTTCTCCATCAAGTCTTGTTCCCTTGTTGATGAGGAATTGTGATCCTCTTTGGAGGGAGAGGTGTTCTGATTTTGAGTATTCTCAGCCTTTTTACACTGGTTTCTTCCCATAATTGTAAATTTATCCACCTGTCATCTTTGTAATTACCAACTCTCAAATTAGGTCTCTGAGTGGACATCCAAGTTGTTAATTCCCAGGGCCGAAATATGAGCAACCCACTGCGCTGGCCAAAACAGCAGTGTTAAGACTGATGGTGCTTTTCTGCCTGGGAATCTCCAGTCTGGCTTCCTTCTTGAATCTGTAATAGGCAACTCTGCCTTCCTGGAGCTCCCAACCTCGGTCAGAAGGGGAACCAGTCCCGTTTACTCTGCACCTAGAGCTGCCACACCAAGGTGCCAGCACAACTGCTGCGCCGGCCACAAGAGTCATGCTGGCGACCCGTGTGGCTCCTCCAAACCTCGTTCAGAAGGGGAACCAGTCTCGTTTACTCTGCACCGAGAGCTGCTGCACCGAGGTGCCGGCGAAACCGCTGCGCCGGCCACAAGAGTCGTGCTGGTGACCTCTGGAGCTCCTCCACTGGGAATCTTCTGCTCCGTGAGTGACCAAAATTTGTCTGAAAGTATGGTGTCCTCTCGTTCTCTGAGGTTTCACTGGGAGCTGCAATCCCGAGATGTTAGCGATCGGCCATCTTGGATCGTTCCTTAAGTGGGGTTTTATTTATAAGTTCCTGCCATGCTGCAGCCTTTTTACAGAGATGCCCTGCCCAGCAAGGAGGTAGCCTACTCACAGTCTGCCTGTAGAGGCATTGCTGAGCTGTGGTGGGCTCTGCCCAGCTGCTGTGTGAACTTCCTTGCAGTTTTGTTTATAGGGGTATAGATAGAACTGCCTAGGTAATGGCAGTCTGCCTTGGTAATGGCAGACTGTCTCTGTAATGGCAGACTGCCTCAGTAATGATGGACTGCCTCAGTAATGGTGGATGCCCTTCCTCCCACAGAGCTAGACTGTCCGGGGTCCAGCTGTGCTTGCTGTGAAACTCTCAATCCAGAGGGTTTCAGATTGCTGGTCTTTGTGGGGGTGGGACCAGCTAAACCAGATCACCTGGCTCCCTGTTTCAGTCCCCGTTTTTTCAGTTGAATGAGCAACTCTGTCTTCCAGGTGTTCCAATCACCAGTTCAAACGGCACCCAGATTTGTGTGAGTTTTTGTGTGGAGACCCGCTATGCTGGCTGAAACAGCCGCATTGGAGACTTGTGGTGCTTTTCCACCTGGAAATCTCCTGTCTGTGGGCAGTAAAAATTCATTTGGAAATGTGGTGATCACTCACCCTCTGTGTTTTCACTGGGAACTGCACTCCACAGCTGTTCCTATTTGGCCATCTTGGATCTCTTCCCTGACTACCTGTCTTTTAACTGAATCTCTGAGGTCTAGGCAGAGTCCGCACTGAATTGTGGGTCTCCAAAAAGGGAGAGTTATGAGGCTAGAGCATGTGATGTTTTATAGTATTCTTAAATAAAATTCTTTTTTAAACAAAGACATTTCTAAGTGTCTGAACTACACTCTTCTGTAAAAACACAAGAGTAGCCTCTGTTGCAATAACTATTTAACTCAATAAATCAGGGGACACAATTCAAAAGCAAGCAGTTTCAAAGCTGAGATGAATTTGTTTATTTATACTTTTGGGGTTCCATAAGAAAAAGCAGGTTTTTTCCCCAAAAGGAAGTTTGGCATCGTCTCCATATTCTTAAAGGATCCTCAGGCTGCTATAAACTATTTTAGGTCTCTCATGCAGCAGAGGGTGCAAGTGAAAGGAGAGACAGCAAAAGTTACTAAAGAAAACAGAATTCAGTCAACCGAGAAGAAAAAACTTTTGCTCACACAAAAAAAGGACAAGGTCCTAGGAGAGAAAAGACAAAAACATGAAGGCCTTTTAAATATGAACACACACATGCACACATATACACACATATCCTGAATGTGTTTAATTAAGCTGACATCTTTTTAAAAAGTTTTAAAATCTCAGTAACATATTTCAGCTCAGAAAAATTGCTGCTATTTCAGAAGTACAGTCATTGCTCTTTCAGTTTGGCCTGACTAGCAAAAAGGTGGCCTTGTTATGTAAATGATGCCCCTTTAGTAGTCAAAATCAAAAATATTTTCTCTCTCTCTCTCTTTTTTTTTTTTTTTTTTTGCTGGTCATTTTTCTCCACCACACCACTTCTTTTGGGAGGATGGGAATTTAAACATTTGAGAGACCTTGTACCCCATAATTTACAACTTTCTTTTGGATTTTATTAAGTCAGATAGAGTTGGTCGAACACAATGGCAAAAAGACCAAAAGAACAACAAAAACAGAAACAAATAACAACAATAACAAAAAACAGTTAAGCAGAACAAACATCACACAACTTGTATGGTTACTGAGCACTCTAATGGTAAGAACAATGAAGACCAGCTGGTTGTTAACTTTAGTCAAGATAAAACCCCAAGTCAGCTACTTATCTAGTGACCGGTCTTAGGCTGTAGACTGCTCTCTACCATCCTACAGGCAGGAAAAAAGGATACTCATCTTTCCTGTTGGAAGTGAGATCAAACTCCATGAAGGAGTTACCTGCCTTCCACCATTATGGAAGCAGGAAAACTTGCATTCCTTGTTGGAAGCAAGTAAAACTCCAAAAAAGGGAGTGGTACAGCAAAATAAACATTAGATCTCAACCAAATATTGGGAGATCAGGGATTCTCTGGAGGGGGTGCTCCAAGAACTCAGCAAATTGTTCTATCAGTCTGAGCCATAAAGTTAGCTCATGTTAGTACTAAGCACCCATAGGAGATTTGTCAAAGGTCAGGTGCACCTCCACGCAGAATCCTTTCATGGTTACCTAAATGTGAACCCTGAAAATTTAAGACAGGTCTCAGTTAATTTAGAAAGTTTATTTTGTCAAGGTTGAGGACACACACCTGTGGCACGGCCTCAGGAGGTTCTGACTTTATGTGCCCAAGGCGGTCAGAGCATAGTTTGGTTTTATACTTTCTAGGGAGACATGAAACATCAATCAATATATGAAGATGAGCACTGGTTCAGTTTGGAAAGGCAGGACAACTTGAAGCAAAGGCAGGAAGACTCCAAGAGGGGAAGAGGCTTTCAGGTCATAGGTAGACAAGAGACAAATGGTTTCATTCTTTTGAGTTTCTGATTAGCCTTTCCCAAAGGAGCCAATCAGATATGCATTTATCTCAGTGAGTGGAGGTGCAGCTTTGAAGAGAATAGAGGCAGATTTGCCCTCAGCAATTCCCAGCTTGACTTTTCCCTTTAGCTTAGTGATTTGGGGGCCCCAAGATTTATTTTCATTTTACAGTGTTAATCTGGATCTTTGCATCTCAAGATTGTATGACATATCTTTGTGCAAAATGGAGTTGATAACTTCCTAATTCCTGTTTCATCTATTTGTATCCCCTTAGAAAAGCCTTGTGGAGACTATCCATTTAATTATTTAGTATTAAGTCCTCATCCTTCATGTTCATTCATAAAATCATAGACTGAGCCTACCAGTGTCAAGGAAGACAAGATCAAAAAAAAGGAAGGAAGCTGGAATTAATGTTTTTTACTATAAAAATTTTAATGTGCAGAAAGGTAGAGAAAATAGTATACTGAACCACCAAGTATATATTACCCAGTAGTTCCAGCACTGATCGAGTGCCTGTGCAAATCATTGTACAAAATATTTCTGAAATACTGTTTTCACTTAATTATCTTATAAAATAAATCTCATCTTACTTAATGATAAAATAAATATTATACCTTATATATGCAAAACACCGAGACTCAAGTTGTGTAAAAATTGATCAAGGCTACACAACTCATAATTTGTAAAGCTAGGATTTAATTTTATTTATTTGTTTTCTCTCTCTTTTTTTTTATCTCATTATTCATTTTCCTCCCTAGTCCATTATGTCATTATTGCCCAATTATATCTTTATATGTTATAAACCTATCAATAGTTATATAACTATTGCTTTATGCATTGTCTTAAATCAGAAGATGAAAAGTTACAAGAAAACACACATTTATGCTGCCTTTTATAAATCACCCATGTAGTTACCCTTATTGGTGCTTTTTATTTCTTTGTGAGGATTTAAGTTACTGTTTAGTATTCTTTCATTTCACTTGTAGGCAGTTCTGCCAGCACAGAGGTAGGATTTGAACCAAGATCTTCTAACTCCAAGTTCAAGACTATTTCTACCACGTCTCAGGGGGCGTGAGAGCCCATGGGTTCTAGGACTGTCTTTCCACAAGGAGGTCAATTTCATCATTCTAGGTATTGGTCCAGCCAGAATTTCTCAACACTCTTATGAATCTTTTACACTCTTCATTGCCACTTAAGTTTTAATGAGCAAGTGAGTTGTACTGTTTTCTTGCTTTATTTTTCTAATACCATACGACTACAAGTGAATGAGATATGGTTGGCAGCCAGCCAGATGTTAAGAAGCAGTGAGGCAGGGGAGAGGTGGGAACTGAAACTCACAGCTATGATGTGAGTTCAGGTTGCCAAAGACAAATGGATAATCTAATTATAAACCTAGTTGTGAGAATAGCAGTACTTGCTAAACTCAGTAGTGAGATTAGGAACTGAATTATCAGGTCAGAGAGAAGGCAGACTAAAGTAGAGCCAAATCTAAGCAAGTAATAAGCTATGAGCATCATAACCCAAAGACATCTGTGTGTTGGATGACTAGGGCTACTTCCAGAATTGGTGCATAACGATTAGTTGCCTTTTGTTTAATGCTTGCAGCTGTAGGTGGAAGTGTCAGAGCTGCATAGTGTTTTCCTGGTAGAAAGGTCTAAACTGCGCATGATCTAGGAAGGGGAAGGAAGACTCTAGCATCCCTCTTCTGAGCCATATCCTTCCCAATGTATTAAATCAGTATTTCTTAATTTCGAATAATATATGCAGGGCTTCTCAAGAAGAATGGACATCTTGAAGTTCCAGGTATAATTTTAAGAAGAAGAAAACTCCCTATAATTTAAGTGTTTAATGCCATTAGTATATTTCATTTACAGCATGTGTGAACTCATTTGGAGAGAACATTAAAAAAATCTAAGTTTATGGTCTTTATGAGTATGAGACCCATTATTAGTGGGCCTTCTGGTAAACCTTCCTCTCCTCAGCCATAGCCTGCAATAGCTCAGAAGTCAGGGACCCATTCAAAAAGTACTGGTTTTATAAAACTCATACATGCTTATCACAAAAAAGTGCTACAGAAGAATATATAGAAGAAAGTTAAAAACAAACAAACAAACAAAAAACCCAACAAGCAAAATCCCCACTATCAACTGCCCAGAAATAATCGTCATAACATTTGGCAACCTCATCCTAGTTCCCAGTCATCGCTCTATGTATACCACGTTCATACACAGACATAATTCTACAAAAACGGGATGTACTCTAAATGCTTTTTTTTTTTTTAAACAAAAGCATTGAATTTGTCTTTACTTGAACTAAACTGGAGAAAAGCTAATGAAATTGGTAGAATTGCTCAATCCCAGATTAATAAGTTTCTTCACATCAATTTTATTTTCCTAGAAGACAAATTCTAAAATTTCAAGAGATTTTTTTTACCTAAAAAAAAAACCCAATCACCTAAATGCTTTCATTTAAGCAGTATAACTATGGATCTGCCTGCACTGAAGATAAGGAACACGACATCATCTTTCTAACCTACCCCTACAACACTATATTTCTGTTAAATATTTTTTCATTATCAAGATTCGTAACTTTGCTCTGTCCTGTAACTGTGATTCTCAGCTTTGTTTTTTTTCAAGCCATTGAATGGATTTAATGGTCAACCTTCCACTTCCTGGATTTTTTTGTTGGATGGCTTTTTCAAAAATAATTCGTGACCACTAAATTTTATGAATTATTGCTTATTTTAAAGTCCGTTTCCTGCCTTTATGTTTCAAGTACAATTAGTTGGACATAAAATTACCCTTTCCTTTCCTCAGAACTTTGTAAGCGGAACTCCATTGTCTTCTGGCATTGAATGAAGCTGCCCAAGCATTGGAGGTCAGGCTCATCTGCACCTCCCCTGCAGCCCTTGCACTGAGAAGAGCTTTTCTTTTTCTGCATGGATGTCCTTAAATCTTAGTTTATTTCAGGATATATGTAAGCATTAAATATTCTTTATCAGATTTTCCAGAGAAATTTTTTCTAGTGCTTTATATTCTCTTTTTGTTATTAAATCTTTTAGTACCTTTTCTTTTACTATTTGCTTTTTAAAACTTAAGAATACCCATTATTTTTATATTATATCACCTTTGTCTATATTACATATTAGTAGTCATCTGTCAACTAATTTTCATCTTTTTTCCATTTCATATTTTAGTGTTTACTCAAGGCTGTCTTTTATCAACTCAGTGGTTTTGTGTCATATATATTTTACTTTTGGTTGCTTTTGTGGTCTTTAGCTATGAAAAGATTGATGATCCCCTGGACTGGCCTCTCAGTGCTTTGGATATCATCACCACGGGTTCATAGTTTTTGGCTTTGCTCATTTTTTTCCTCCTTAGATCAACATCCTTGCTCCACTTCTTAAAGGAGTCAACTCATCTCTTACCTCTTCAACAGTGGCAGAAAATTTGGATATCTGACTGTAATCCATTACTGATTTCTGAGAAACTTAAAGATAAGGAATGGGAGAAGTTGGAAGACAGTAGATGAAGTGGGAAAGAGAATCTGAGAAGGAACAGCATGTGAAAGATACTTGGAGTAGAAAAAAGAAGTGGAGCTTTGGAAACAATGAGAGAAGGATTATGTGGGTCAAGAAGCATAAGCATGAGAGACAGCAGTGCTGGGTCAAGTGAGGGAGGCCAGATAATATAAAAGGCATTTTAGGCTATGAAGTTTGGATTACATGCTTAGCGTATTGGGCTGGGGTATGGTGGAGGAAGTGGTGGTTACTGAAGAACTTTAAACAAAAAAGGACTAGCATTATGTTTTTTTTTTAAAAATGGTAGCTTTAGTTGTATGTTAGGATGTAGAGGAGAAAGTAGGAGATCAGTCAAGAAACCCTTACACTTACTCAGAGATGGTGGTCAATAAGCAAAGGCGTTAAAAAAAAGGAGGAAGAAACATAGAACTTTTTCAAATGGAGGAAACTGGATGGATTAAATATATATTTGCATCTCCACACCAGTTTTATAATAGCCAAAGCATGAAAGAAATTCAAATATTTATCAATAGGTGAATTTAAATAAATTATTATATTTCTATACAATGGAATACAACTCAGTCACAAAAGGAATGAACTAATAATATACAAAAGCATAGCTGAATCTGAAAATAATTATGGCAAGTGAAAGAAGAATAAAAAGAAGAGTTTATATTGTATGATTCTACTTATATAAAATTGTAAAAAATACACTCTAAACTATCATGATGGAATCCATATCCATGACTGCCTGGGGCTGGGAGTTTGGGGAGTAGGGAAGGGTTGGCCAGAGGATTTACAAAGGAGAATTAGGAAACTTTTGGGGGTGATGGAGATGTTTATCATCTTGATTATGTATGGTGGTAGTTTTGGATGCACACTTGTGTCAAAGCTTATCAAATTATGTACTCTAATTATGTACAGTTTATTCCAGTTATACATCAATATAGCTGTTTTACTATTAAAATGTAATTTTGAGGTAGGTTAATAGCATTTAGTGAAGAGAATGAGGGATAGGGAGACAACAAAGATGATTATAAGGTTTCTGGAATGAGATATTTTCTGTGAAGATATTTAAAGCCCTGGCAACGGATGAGACCACCCAGAGTAGAAATGGAAGAAGGTCTAGGACTGAGTGAAAAGGGAAGCTAACATTTACAGGCTGTGTGGAGGAGGAGCAGAGGTCCTACTTCTTTGTGTGGGTGTGTCATTGTTGAGTTCTCTCTTATGGATAGAGATGTTTATGTCTAATATTTTTTATTAATAAACTGCAATGAATAAATTTGCGTATTTTGGAAGTGTGTGTACATGTAATCTGTAAGATAAATTTTTAGATGTAGAATTTTCTGGATCAGAGGATATGAGTAGTTGTGATTTTGGTAAATAATGCTAAATTCCTCTTTACAGAAGTTGTACCCATTACATTCCCATCAGCAATATGAAAATGCCTCTTTCCCCACAACCTCATCAACACAGAAAATTATCAAATTTATGATCTTTCCTAATTTCACAAGTGAAAATGGCAGCTCAGCATTATTTTAATTTTCATTCTTTAGCTATGAGTGAGATTAAATATGTTTTATTGGCTAAGAGCCATTGGGAGGATTGTTAAGCATTTAAAAAAATTTAGTTGTTGATTTTTTTAACACTTTATACATGCTTTCTTTATATTAGGAAAAGTAGCCCTTTGCTTTCAATATATCTTGCATATATATTTTCCTAGTTTGTTGTTTGTCTTTGGAATTCATTTATGGTAACTTGGGCTTGTAGAAATGCTTGATTTTTGTACTGTCAAAATTATAAATCTTTTTGTTTAGGGTTCTTGAGTTTTGTGTCATAGTCTTTTCCAACTCTGAAAGAATTTTCTTGAGATTTCTTAGAACTGATTTATAGTTTCATTACTTACACTGAAATCTTTGATTCAATTAGAAATGTTCCTGGTGCAAGTGAGAGGTGTTAAGACAATTTTAGTTTTATTTTTAGATGGCTACCTGGCTTCCCAAAATCATTTATAAAATAACTCTATCTTCCCACCATTGACTTGAAGATTTCACCTTTATCTTTACTAAGTAAAAGAGAAGGCTTTATAAACGAGGGTTTTAGACTGTATTTGAATGCTGACACTTAATCCCCCCAATGCAACAGTGCTGGGAGTTAGGGCCTTTGGGGGTATTAGGGTCATGAGGGCTCTGCCTTCATGAAGGGATTAATGTTGCTATGAAAGCCCTGTATGAAGGATTTTGGTCCTCTGTCCCTTCTGTCTTCTGCCATGTGAGGACACACTGTTTCTGTTCTTTGGATGACACAGTGTTCAAAATGCCATCGTGGAAGCCAAGATAAGCCCTCACCAGATGCTGGTGCATTGATCTTGGACTTCTCCACCTTCAGAACTGTAAGAAATAAATTTCTATTCTTTATCAGTTCTGTTCTTTTTAAGTTTGTGCTATTATACTAGTACAAAATGGACTAACACAGTGAACATGTATGCAGATATGTTTAAATTTCATGGTGGGAAGAAAGATGACTTCTGTTTTCCTGTTGTAGCAGAGGGTGTTGATGGATACAAGGCAGCTAAGTCCATTTGGGCTGCTATAACAAAAGCACCATAGACTGATGGCTTAAGAAACCAATATTTGTTACTCACAGTTCAGAAGGCTGGAAACACAGGATCAAGCTGTCAGCAGATTTGGTGTCTGGTGAGAGCCTGCTTCCCTGTTCATAGACAGCTGTCTTCTTCCTGTGTCTTCACCTGGCGCAAGAGGTAAGGAAACTCACTGAGGCCTCTTTTATAAGGGCATGAATCTCATTCATGATGGCTTTACCCTCACAACCTAATCATCTTCTAAAGGCCCATCTCTTAATTCTATCATCCTGTGGCTCAGTATCTCAGCATTCAAATTTAAGTTGGGGGACACAAACATTCAGATCGCAGCATAAACTAACCTTTCCAATTGTATTATTTTCTCCAGAAATAATCAGCTGCCTCTGCGTGGGCAAAGAAAAGGCCTATCTACCTTGGAGACAAAGCTTTGGAAAGCTTATGGAAGATCTAAAGAAACAGACAATTGAGACCAGGCACTGTGGTTCATGCCTACAGTCCCAGGACTTTGGGAAGCTGAGGTGGGAGGATCGCTTCAGCCCAGGAGTTCAAGACAAGCTTGGGTAACATAGTGAGACCCCATCTCTACCAAAAAAAGTTTACTTAATTACTCAGGCATGGTGGCTTGTGCCTGTGGTCACAGCTTCTCAGGAGGCTGAGGTGGGAGGACTGCCTGAGCCTGGTCAAGGATGCTGTGAACCATAATCGCACCACTGCACTCCACCCTGGGCAACAGAGCAAAGCCTCGTCTCAAAAAAAAAAAAAAAAAAAAGAAAGAAAGAAAGAGAAAAATACACAATTGGAGGGTAAAAGAGCCTCTAAAGGGAAAGCAAAAAAGAGGTTACTAGGGCATTGGTGACTAAGAACCCATTTCACAATATTCCCTGGAGCTGGCCTTGCATTTAGAATGAGTGTGAACTTGAAACTCTTCAGGGTTCAGGGTTCAGGGCAGGGGGTGGAGTATGATCTATTTGTCTACAATTTGCTTCAGCTGCCAGCAGCTGGCAGGTCATGATCCCTGTTTTCTCCCAGAATTTATTGTCTCAGCTGCCAGATGACAGTTCAATTTGGCTGCTCCAAATACGATCACTCTTTAGCCTGTGCTCGGGTAACTCTTGCTTCCAGGTGATTTTATTAACCCACACATCCCAGCTGGGTTTCTGGTAGTGCTCCCAGTGAACTGCTGATGCTGGTGATGACTATGGGTAGTGAGAGCAGCAGGCAGGTAACAGTCTCATGAAAGAAGGATGAGAGTCAGCTGGATAGACCATATTATATTAAAGAAAGAAGATGCATTGGGAAAGTAGGAGAAGCCTCATTCTTTTAATAAATACTCATCAAAAGCTGATTACAGAATATGTACTGGGTTATAAGATCGAAGTTTCTCCTAAGCCATTCCCATAAAAGTAGGAAGCATGATTTCATCTTTCAGTTAATCTTTGAAGATACTGGTTACTGGTCCTCATATGAACTGAGTGCTCATTAAATGATTGCTGAATGGATTAATAAAGAAGGGACTATTTTATTGTCTTTGCTTGTGCCATTCTCTCCCTGGAACACTTTCCCTTTTCTAATATAACTTCAGAAATTCCTCTTTTGTCTGAAGGCTCCCCCTCCACCATGAAGCCTTCTGTGACTAACTCCTGCCTAAAGTTAGCTTTCCCCTTTCTAATGTCTCCAGCACAGAGAGTTGAATCTACTAACACATCCTGTCTAACATTTTGCTTCCATATTCCTCTCTCCCACTGTGGATCTAATACCGTGTAGATACAGAAATATACATGTCTTACTCTCCAACAAGTGTGTGCATCTCTTAAATGCAGGGACAATATCTTTGTCTTCTTCCTGAATGTCCACGGTTCCTGACAGCATACTGGGCACAAAGTGTTGCCCTTGAAATACTTATTGATTTAACTTTTTGTTGTCTTTGTCTAAAGCACATGTTAGAAAAAGCTAAAGCTTATTGTTTACCCATAGAGGATAATCCCTAGCTTAATCCTCCTAATCCTTTAGCTTAAACCCTGAAAATGTTATCATCCTTTCTCTATAAGGAGTGTTATAGCATGTTACTCTATTAAGTGTGGAAAATTAAAAGGCAAATTAAAATATTTTTATCTAGCAGCACCATGAAACTGTTGAGGTCTGTAGACGTAATGCTAAATGTAATACTCATTATCAGTAGACGTTCGAGTCCAACGTTACTGAGCTGCAAATGTAGCAATTCACTCAACTTCCTTTGAACATACACTATTGACTTTTTCAAGTCTAAGTTAAAAAATCAATTTTTTTCTCTCTAGTGAATATTATGATGCTTTTGCTTTATATTATTCAGCCTAAAACTTCTGAGATTTTTAAAAAGCTAACAGCAGGTTCTGAATGTTCAAATAGGCAAAAATTCCAAAGTACACATTCATTACTGACTTAGCTCAGCTTCCTAAGATAATCAGAAGTTAAATTTCATCAGCTCTCTCTACCTGAAGACTATGGTACTACCACAAAGATAAATTCTTTGAATCAGAGGGAATGAATACCCTGGAATCAGGCATGCCTTCTCCAGGGTTTTTCTCTTTTTACAAGTCAGTTTTGAACATGCAGATGAGGGCAGGGCACTAGGAGATGGTAGAGGAACTGGGTACCTGAATGATTGCATGGAGCAGAGCTGCCTGCCAACCTGCTATGCTGACCCCAGATTATAATGTGAGAAATAAGTCACTGAATAATTAGATCTCGATAACAGCAGCCCAGCTTTACTCTTGCTAATATGTTTACCAAGTTACATAGCCTCTTTGAGTCTCACTATTCTCATCTATGAAGTAGGAATAATATTAACATATTGCTGATAAAGCTCTGGTGATAAATGGATGAGATAATCCAAGTAAACTGCTTAGCAGAGTGCCCTTCTCATGGTAATCTTCTGATAAATGCTTTCTAATACTTATTAATAATGTTTTTGTTTGAATGATGAATATTTAGCTAGCAAAGCAGAGGAGGTTGGTGAACTGATACAAAGACCCATCAAAAGAGACTTGCCATGAGTAGAATTCTAGTATTCTTATTTTTTAAAGGTCCCCAGATGACTCTGGTGATTAGCTGGATTGGGGTAATACACACTTTATATTTGTTTTATATGTCATATAGTGTTCTGTTAATGCCTTAATGCCTCAAAAATTTCTATGGATTCTAATGTCAAAAAAAGAAAAATAAAACAAAAAAAAATCCCTATATGAGAAGCTTCCGTTTTAGGCAGTATGGTCACCTATGTTTTCTGAAGATCCTCACACAAAACAGATTCTGCATAAGACTTAAGTTTTATTGCAATTCTGGGCTCCAAAAGTAAGGTGCTATGATTTGAGTGTGTCTCTCAGAAGTTCTTGTGTTGGAAGCTTGATTCCTCAGTGTGGCAATGTTGGGAGGTGGGGCCTAGTGGGAGGTGTTTGGGTCATGGGTTCCAATGTCATGAAGGAATTATTTGCAGTTCTCCCATGACTGGGTTAGTTCTTATGAGAGCAGCTTGTTATTAGGTTAGCCAACCGGCTCCATCTCCTTTCTTTTTGAACACCAGCTTCTTTTTCTGCTTCTCTGCCATGTTATCCTGTGGAAGAAGGCTAGCCAGATGTGGCCTCCTGATCTTGGACTTCCCAGCCTCCAAAACTATGAGCCAAAATAAACCTCTTCTCTTTATAAATTACCTAATCTCAGGTACTCTGTTATAGCAACAGAAAACAGACTAAGACATAAGGGAAATCTCCAAGGCCCATAAATCAAACCAAACCCAGCCAATCTGTGAGCTGAAACCTCACGAGTGAACTGTAAGCCAACACATAGAGTAAAGCTGCCTTAACTGCTAACAGTAGCACTGAAACTGGACGACCAACTCTTGAGTCTGCATCAAGTTGAGGAGATGAGACTCATGGATTAAACTGGAATCCTGGAAAGAAGTAAAATTGGTCCCAGTAAACAGAGTCCCCAGGTTGCTGGCATAATCAAATGCGAATCCTCTCAGGGAGAAAAACATGCCTCATTTAGGGGCCTAGAATTTCCGGGGATAGAGCTCAACCAAATGCAGGCTAATAAAGACCAACAAAGAGGCAGAGAAACATGCCTTCATGAGTGAAGAAAGAAACCCGAAGGACATCAATCAGATACTGAAGTTCCCATATACAAGACAAAATAACTCTGTTTAAAGTGGTTTTTGTTTGTGTGTGTGTTTGTATGTGTGTTTTGAAATGGAGTCTTGCTCTGTCACCCAGGCTGGAATGCAGCAGTGTGATCTCAGCTCACTGCAACTTCCGCCTCCTGGATTCAAGCGATTCTCCTGTCTCAGCCTCCCAAGTAGCTGGGATTATAGGTGTGTACTACCACATCTGACTAAGTTTAACATTTTTAAAAGACATGGGGTTTTGCCACGTTGGCCAGGCTGGTCTCGAACTCCTGACCTCAGGTGATCCACCCACCTTGGCCTCCCAAAGTGTGGGGATTACAGGTGTGAGCCACTGTGCCTAGCCTGTTTAAAGTTTTAAAAGTAGCTTTATTGAGATATAATTCACATACCATACAACTCATTCATTTGAAGTGTATCATTTAAGAGTTTTTAGAGCATTCACAGATATGTGCAACCAACACCAAAGTCAATTTTAGAATATTTTCATCACCTCAAAAAAATAAAAACGTCCATACCCTTGAACTATCACCCCCATAGTCCTTTCTCTGCTCCCCTTGCTCTTGGCTCATACTAATCTACTTCCCATCTCTATAGATTTCCCTATCCTGGACTTTCATATGAATGGAATCATAAGGTATACGGTCTTTTGTGACTGGCTTCGTCGGTCTAATGTTTTTAAAGTTCACCCATATTGTAGCATATATCAGCACTTCATTTTTTTTTGTGGCCAGAAATATACTATTGTATAAATACTTCGTATTTTGTTTATCCATTTATTCATTGATGGACATTTAGGTGGTTTCCACCTTTTGGCTATTATGAATAATACTGCTATAAATGTTCTTGTACAAGTTTCTGTGTGGACATAAGCCAGAAGACTATGAATAATATGATCCATATACTAAGATTCAATAACTGTCTAATAACGTACTCTTCCAAGAATGAGGACAAAATAAAAACTACCTGATGAGCAGTTTGCCACTAACAGATCTTAACTAAAGGAACTTCAGGGATAAATTTCAGAGTGAAGAAAAATAATCCCAAAAGTCTCAGGTACAAAAATGATGGGCCAAAGGCCAGGCACGGTGGCTCACACTTGTAATCCAAGCACTTTAGGAGGCTGAAGTGGGTGGATTGCCTGAGTTCAGGAGTTAGTCTTCCTAAGATTACACCCCTTCTCAGTGGCACCTCCAAGGTTTGAAACTGGGTATTCCACTTTAACTCTCCTGACTACTATGGGGTATGTCCATTCACCATTTTCCATTCTGCTCTATGCCTTGAGAAGATGACCCATGTGGGTGTCCTTGCTCTCTGGCTTCCAGTAGGTTCCAACAGTGACAAGAAATTAGAGAGGGGGAGGAGAGATTGATTTCTTTTCCCAGTTGCCTCTCTAAGAGGCCACCACAGATTGGCTGATCCTTTATCAAAGGTGGTGTCTCTTGTCAGGTGTCCTCTCCACACTGTCAACCTATATCAGTTCTAAAAACTTTTTTCCCCCTCCCTTCTCTTCTGTGCTAGGAATGGTAACAGCTCTTTGATCTTGCCAGCCTGTGATACTGCACCACCCTTTGCTGTTAGAATCCTTTCTGATTACACATTGCAAACTCGAAAGTTGCACATGATGTACTCTACCAGAAGGAAGTTGATTTTGTGGTCACAATACTATCTGTCTGCAATAGTGAGGATTCTGCTTAGTTAGGACTCCCCTAGTTTGGCCTCTTAGAAGGGAGAAAACTGAAACATCTGGCAGGTGACAGCTTCAGGACTGAGATATTTAAGAAAATCAGGAGGGTGCTGAACAGCTTTGTTTCTTAACTTCCTGGCCAGAATTTGATCATTTTCAGTACCTCCCAACCTTTCCAGATTTATCTAGCTCCTATACACTAACATTCTTTCATTACGGAATGTGTCTTGGAGTTGACACATATTCTTCCTTCTACCCAAAACCTTCTTTCTTCTTTTTGCCTAGAAAACTCTTTCAGATATCAGCATGCATGTTATTTGTTTAGGGAAGCCTTCCCTGGAACAAACCCCTCATTCCTGCCAGGATGGATGACTATCCTCATTATATGCTCGAATAGCTTTTTGAACCTTTCCTTCACAACACTTAACATAGTTTATAATTATGCATTTGGTGATTATTTGATCCATGTCTCCCCTCTCCCTAGAAAGGAAGTTCCAAAAAGTCTGAGGTTGCTTTTGGCTTTGGTCAACATTAAATTTCCAGGACTGGGCACAGTTACTGACTCCGGTGGTCACTGAAAAATGCTTTTCATGTTTCCATGGACAGATGTATGACTAAGCATCATGCAAACTGATGACCATGGTAGACTGGGAAGAATAAGAGGAGAGCGCTGTTTAGTGGCACCAGGTGCAACAAGCAAAATGGGGCTGAGTTTTTGCCTGAGGCCTTACAAAAGTATTGAAACGCCTATGTCCTGGATGGTTTGGAAACCATCATTCTCAGCAAACTGACCCAAGAACAGAAAGCCAAGCACCGTATGTTCTCACTCATAGGTGGGTGTTGAACACAAGAACACGTGGACTCAGGGAGAGGAGCATCACACACAGGGGACAGTTGGGGGGCGTAGGAGAGAGACAATGGGGGGTGGGGAGGGAGGGGGGGTGGGGAGGGATAATAAGGGGAGAAATTCCAGATATAGTATGCACTATTAAGTAAAATAAATAAATTAAATAAAAATTTTTTAAAAGTATTGAAACACTGTAGAGAAAGTTTTCTTTTTCTCAGGAGGGCAGTAGAATATCCTTAGAAGTGACTAGACTGATGTCAGTAATGACATGAGAAAGAATACATCACAAAGGTAACAGGAAGATTGACACCAGTCACTAGAAGTGAGGGCTTTCCATGAAGAGATGGAAAACGTTTTCTTAGTATTACACCATTGGGCAATGGGCAGAGCCCAGGAGACAACGAAGAGAACAGGCCATATGGAGCATGCGTCAAGAACCCTGAGCTTCAGAGCACTTAGTACTGCACGAAGAATGTGTAAGGAACTCTGGAACCCAGTTCCAGGGAAAGTAAGGGAACACCAATGATTTCATTGGTATAGGCTTGGAATAATGACGATTTTATTTATTCCATATTTCACATTATTATCCACATATTCCTTTTGACTACATACCTCACCAGGTGTAGGAAATGTGTGTTAGAAGGTGATGTCTTTTGACTTAGCCATTGATTTTAATGATCATTTCATCCTCTCTTTTCTAACCAAAGTGATATTTCAGAGTCTGGAATAATTATGGCTTATTCCATAATTATCTTTTTCAGACTACTTCTGTACATTGGTACCATATCTGTAATGAACCACCCACTCATCTATTTCCTAATTCATTTTAATCTAGAATTTGGCAATGTCTTTCTTTTTTAGTGTGTTTTTGAATTTGACTTTGCATTTTTCTATTTAGGTTGCACACTTGAAAAAAAGATTTACTCCTTTTTTGAAAAGTTGGCAGATGTCTTTTTTTTTTTCTTTCTGAGATAGCATCTCACTCTGTTGCCCAGGCTGGAGTGCAGTGGCATGACCTCAGCTCACTGCAACCTCTACCTCCTGGGCTCAAGTGATCCTCCCACTTAGCATTCTGGATAGCTGGGACTACTGGTACCAAGGTACAGAAGTAGTCTGAAACAGATAATTATGGAATAAGCCATAATTGACTCTGAAATATCACTTTGTTTAGAGAAGAGAGGATGAAATGATCATTAAAATCAATGGCTAAGTCAAAGATTTTTCATTTCCCTTAATAAACCTGTTTATTGAACAATTTCCATTCCCCCTTCCCTGTTTTTGTTTTAAAACATCCTTTCATGAAAGAACAATATTTAAATAAATCTTTGAGGAACAGCTAGAGCTATTTAACAAGTGGGGTAACTATATATTATCATTTCCCCATGCTGGGGGATTATAGAGGATTAAAAGTTTGTTTTTGCATTTGCTTTCAAGGACTTGACCAAGAATAGAAACTCCATATATATCAACATCTAGGGAAAATTTATTCCAATAGATTTTCATTTCAAGAACAGAAATCTTTCTATTTCATTTTGCACATGAATATTAAGTAAATTATCTGCTGGAAACAGAAAAAGTATAGGTACCTTATTTAAATCAACTGTTGTACCTTAAATAGAAAAAAAATCTATGTATAAATAATAAGTAGCATTTCTAAGTGTAGCTACTAGGGTATGACTGAATTCTGCAGGGAACTGACTGACCTAACCCCGAACACCATCCTTCTATGACGGACTTGTGGAGACAGTTATAAATAGTGCAGTAAACTCTGCCTACAAAGCTGTAAGCCAAAAATTTTTGAGTGAATGAAGGGACTGTTGTTCTTTGTGAATAAGCAATTATTAAATGGTGTTTCTGAAACTGAAAGCCGAGTGAAGCAGTTTGTCAATAGACAGTCCAATAAGAAATTAATTTGATAAAAGTTCCTCTCGAAAATGGCTTATGTACTTTGTACACTATGTATGGCTCTATTTGCACATGTAAAAATTACTTTCATGTGGACATAGTAATGATATATTTATTCATTAAAATGTATTAATTAGATTATATAATGTCAAAAACTTGGCAACATTTCAATGTAAGAATTGTTTAGGCCCTTAAACTATTCCGTTTATAATGCATAGTCACTGGAGAACGTGAAACAGTAAATGCACAATTACTAAGAGAATGAAAACTGCTCAAACTCTTACCATCTAGAAGCAATCAAGTGTATCTTACCTCCAAAATGACGACCCACAGCTCTTTCCTAGTTAGTGAATATAGGTATACATCACCATTTTTAATTGCCGCTGCTGGCTTGATTTTTAAAACCAACTTGTATAAGCCCAGATTTTAACTGGGACATGAAACTCTAGGGCAGCAAGAGTGGAGGAAAAGATACAGGATGTAGTGACAGAGAAGGAGCAACACCATGCAATGTGTTTTGCTTCCTGATGACACTCTCAGAGGCAAAGTCTTGTCCTTAGTGGGGGCACTATGTGCTCAGAAAGACCGTATGGAGAAATCCTATCTTGGAACAGTCTTTTAGAGGAAAGAAGGGGAAGAAATTTATCTGCTGCCTCCTTTTGACTTCTTTCTTCCACTGGTCAAATTTTGTCTCATGAGGACTTTACTCCCTCACATCACTTAGCATCTTTGGGAGTCATTTGCCAAGCCACATCCCATGTCCTGAAATGAGATTTTTACCTGAATTTGGAAGTGGCAGGAAGGACCAGAGACTGTAAATGTGTGGCTGATGGCCCCAGGAGGTAGATTTCTTATGGGTCTATACCTAGGAAGTCAGCCATAGTAAGAGCTTAGGTAAAACAAACAGAGCCAGGGTCAATGAGACAACTAAGAAAACCTGTGGAGGCAAATAAGCTATGTGCTAAAGAAATCATTTAGGTTATTTTTCACAATAACTAAGGCTGCAGTGAAAATCTTTTTGTATATATCTTGTGTACTTTTCTGTGTATTGTCAAGAATAAATTCCCAGGAGATATATGACTGAGTCAAAAGTTACAATTACTGTAACTGTGGTACACTTGAAAACTTGCCCTCCAGAAAGGTTAGACCAATTTCATTCCATCCAACAGTCACAGAAATACTCATTTCCTCATGACCTTGCCAATGCTGTAATTTGCGTCAGTCAGTGTTTGTGAGATTATGCTGCAGTAACTAATGACCCTGCAAATGGCAGTGGCTTACAGCAAACAGTTCTTTCTTTTTCACATATGTTAGCTGCAGATTGACTTAAGCTCGTCTCCATGTTCCTTTGATCCCAGGGCTCAGACTAAAGAAGCTGCCCCATCTCAGTCTGATGTCAAAGGAAGCAGAGGGATAATGAAACTCCAGAATGACTCTTAAAGCCTCTGCTCAGAATGATACATGTCACACTTGCTTACATTTCACTGGTCAGAGCAAGTCGTACTGCAAAGGTTGATTTCAGTGAAGCAGAGAGTTATAATCCTTGAAAGGGAAGGGACAGTGAATAATTGGAAAAAAAAATAATCTACCATGTTATCTGCCAATGAAAAGTGGGAATAGAATAATATAATTATTTTAAATGTACATTTCTTTGATTACTAGTTAGGTTGAAACTTTTTTGTATGCTTATTCGTCATTCATTTTTCTTTTTTTGGAAATTGTTCTTGTCTTTTCCTCATTTTCTGGATGAATGCTTTCTTATTAATTTGTAGGACTTTTGCATATGAAAGATGTATATATTTCCTTCATTCAATTTAAATGATGTTTTTCCAAAGAGAATTTTTTTAATGCATGTGGTCAGATACATGGTTTTTAAAAAGTGGGTTTCTATTTCATTTCTTGCCTTAGTGTAGTAGTAGAATATTATATCATGTTTTGCAATAAATCATGCCTCCAAGCATCCATGCCCTTGTGTGATCCCCTCCCACTGCAACTTGGCCATAAATCTTTCTTTGACCAAAGGGGAATTATTAAAGTGTGAGGCAAGCAAGAATCTTGATAAGCATTTACACAATGAAACTTACACATTGAAACATACACTTGGCAACATCTACTCTTGGAACACTCTATCATCGAGCCTTGAGCCAACATCTAAAGTGGTCCAGACATGTTGAGACTCCATGCTGTGAGAGAAAGAGGAGCACACCTTACTAGCTCACAGCTTTTCCAGCCTCCCTTGTGAAGGCACCAGACAAATGAATGAAACCATCAAGATTTCCACACCTGAGTTGAGTGACCACCAGCAACACCAGCAAAGTACTTCCCAGCAGAGGCCAGCCCAGTTTCAGAATTGTGGTTACAAACATGGCAGTTGTTCTGAGCCATGAGACACTGCCAGATTAGACGAAGGCTGATTTAGCATTAGGGTCAAGATGAAGACTTGATTTAGGATGAGTGAGTGAGTGTTTGAATAAGAGGAAAGAAGAAACTATTCCCAGTGATTTATCCAGGTTTTTATGTCAAAGGAGCATCTAGGACATGGGATTCTGTCCTTATAGTGATGTTTCTGGTGGAGGAGGAAAGTTTGATGGGGAATGTTAGCTCTGAGCATATGTGTCATCTCTAGCAGGTGTTGGTATTCATACCATACACTCTTGGCTCCCACCGGGAGGTTTGTAGTGACAGCCTGCAAGCTACATGATTGCCAAGGTGGTCAGAGGTGTCAAGGAGTCCCCTTCTAATACTCAGTCCATTCTTCAGAACATTGATATTGAAATCCAGCTTGAGGTCAAGAAAGCAGGTATGTTGCAGCCTTGATTAGTCCCTAAAACATAATCATGGAAATACAGATCCTGAGGTGGTTGCTTCTTGAAGATAGCTGGAGAGGCTGGATTAAGAGACAGATTGAGGATACATGAGTTTCCCCTTGGGTTCATCCTATGAAGTCACAGGGGAAAGTGTATCTATATCTGTATCTACAGCATTCTACCATCAAATGCCAGAAACTAAAAGAACACCGTGAATAGAACCACAGCTCTAAAGAATTATCAGATGTGTAAACCAGAGGGAAATGCTTTCAATTCAGGTGGTGAATTAAGCACAAACATTTATGTACTCTTCCTCCTGAGACCTCCCTTAAAATGATGATAGGGAAATTTTTTAAAAAGCATAAGCCCA